>NC_086326.1:80839720-81439720 GCF_036172605.1 Pelobates fuscus | reverse complement strand
TCTTTTTTTATTTATAAAGGGTCCACAGGATCCCCAGTGACTATATAACAGGTGGGGCACAGTTTGTAGGGGTGACCGTTGTGTATATTCCCCCTTATTAATAGGGATCCTAGGGATTCATGCTTAATTATGTTAATTGCAATTAATTGCACTCTGTGTGCTGTCTTGCTTTTTGTAGGGCACCAGGGACCTGGTTATATTTTGGATTAAATGAACAAAAATAAACTGCTTCTCAAGACCACTTTTAGCTATTGAGGGTTTGTGAGAATTACTGCACATTATAATATTACATATTTAACTATTTGTTTGCTTATTTATTTCTATTTAAAGGTAAAATCTAGCTATTTGAAACCTCAAAATCTGCCCCTGAATTGACAAATGCGTTTGGATGCAATGGCAGAACTACCACAATCGCAGGGGTCGCAGCTGTGACCAGGCCCGTCACTCAAAGGGCCCCAGCTGCCTTGTCAATCCCTCTTGATAGTCTGTGCGATGTGATAGTGCCTGACACTGAGTTGTGCATTGGCCAGGAGACTCTTTAATTGTTAAATAAGCAATATTCAGACTATTCAGAAGTCTCTACTTCCAAACTACATTTCACTGCCCACGCCTAGTGGAGGCAGATGGGAGTTGTTATCCATTTCCGGCGCTCAACTCACTTAATGTGCCCCTACTCCCGGGCGGCAGGAACTCCATGTCCCTGCATGCTCTGTACCATGTTTCCCCCTTGGAACCACACTGAATCTGCAGAAGGGCTAGAAAATGGCGGCTCCAGGAGCCAGTGGGCTGGGCTCAGCCTCCAACCCACAAAATCCAGTGAGAAGATCACTCAAGCGGAGGAGTCGGCAGCCTTTGAGGAGGTTATGATGGATATTGGTTCCACACAGGTAAAAACGAGTCAGGGGGAGGGGGACATGTTGCTGCCTGGAGCCCTGTCACTATGTTATGGAGTGCGCTCACAGGTCTCACTTTAAACCTGTCAATGTGCCACAAGTAGTCAAGGTATCACTTTACACCTCAGTGTGCAAGGTCTAACTTTACACCTGTCAATGTGCAAGGTTTACAACAGAGGTCGTATGCATGTGTCTGTGAGTGAGTGAGTATGTGTTTGTCAGTGAGTGTGTGTCTGTCAGTGTGTGCCCAAACAGTGAAAGTCTGTGTCAAATCAGTGAGTATGTGTTTCTGTCATAGTGGCGGATCTGGGCTGGGGGGGGGGGACAACGGGGCAATTGCCCCTCCCGAGAAAGTAGTGCAGTTCCCATAGGGGAACTACCCTGTCAGAGCCCAGTCAGGTGCTGCAGACCGGGCCCCTTTAATGTTACAGAGCGTGCTGGGAGGAAGTGACTGTTACTTGTGTGTATCTATTTGTGTGTGTGTAGTTATGTGTGTCTGTAAGAGTCCGTGTTTATCTGTGTGTAGGTGTGTGTGTATGTGTTTCTGTGAGTGTAAGTATGTGTGAGTGTCAGTGTGTGTCTGTGAGTATGTGTATGTATCTATGTGTGTATGTCAGTGTGTGTCTGTGTAGGACTGGGTATGTGTGTATCTGTGTATGTATAAGTATGTGTGTGTGCGTCTGTGGGTGTCAGTGTTTATCTATCAGTGTAGAGAATTCAGAGGTGGATTGCAAAAATGAGGCCAAATTATGCAAAACAATATTATACCTCTCAAACGTCTAACAGACCGGTAATGGCTAAACATTGTCACTGCAGCAGTGATATTGGTACCAAAGGCTAGATCCCACTGACAGTGAAATAATATTCGAGTCTGGAACCCCAAACACATAAATATGGAATACTTTCAAACTAGAATAACTGCTTAAAATAAAACAACATTTATAATCACTGAACAGGATTTCTCAAGTCACTTATTCGATTTTGTGAAGAATGAAAGCAAAAGTGCAATTATGCATAGCCTTGAACTGATATTTACAGTTGCAGTAACTGTTTTAATTATGTAGCGCTTCATACAAAGCACAGATATCCTATGGTAAAATGCCTATGATGTGATTTCTATGTTGCGTTACTGAGTTTGATTTATCCTTGACTCTCTGCAGTAAAAGAGACCTCTATATGATGTCTTTATTTTATTGAATGAACTAATGCATCATTGAAAGGGATCAGTCTCCCTCCCGTGTGTAAGCTTCTTTAATTAAGTTAAGATGAGGGAGCGCTATATCTTTTTTTTTTTTATGCCATTAATTCTATGATACAGAGAATAAAATTCTACCTATTCTCATCTCCTTATCTCATTTCCATTTCAAAGTTCTCAGTAAAAAAAAAAATGTCGCCCAGAGCAACATCACATCTCCAATAAGAAATAGTCAACTTCATTGCAGTTTTACATAAAAAGATCAGCTGGTATTGATCCATAATTTGGACACGTGCCATGATATTGACAGGAAGACAAGACAAGTTAGAATGGCCATGTTTCAAAACTCCTGCATATACACTCAATCACTGGAACAGAAATTGCAACAGGGTATATTATAACAACAGCGTGCTCTTTATTTCCTCCTGTAGATCAATGCTAATATGAGGAGGGCCTAGGAAGATGGATGCGAACGACAGAGTCCTGGCTGCGAGGCTGGATGCCTTAGCAGATAAAGCATTTCACCACTGGGACTTTGGTTTAAGTGAAATGAGATGTCATTTATGAAATATTTTACTAGGGTAAATCAGTTCTCCTTTGACAGCATCTCTCACTCCATCACACATGCAAGGAGCAGGTTATGATGTATTGAAATTGGAACCAAAGTGATATTGTTTGACCTGCAAGAATTACAATAACCAGCGCTCACTACAGCTCGCATGCATGTAAGAGGGATCAGATATAGATATAATGTAGTCAAAGTACGTAACAAGCTCTCTCGGCTTGCTTAATCTTCTTTAGATTCATGACATTTATCAATTTACCTATTAGAGGTATAAAACAGTGCTGTATGATTGCAATTCCCATCACTCTCAGGTCACAAAAATCTATCTATATATGTCTCCCTCACCAACCCAACCCTTGGCTGGACAAGTATATCCAACAACCCCCCACTTCCTTTTTCTGTGACAACCCATCAGTGCCTTGCCAGGCAATGGGAACATTGAGTTTCTATAGGTTCATTGTCACTCGCAGTCAATATGCGAGCAATCAAATATGGGGGCCAGTTTGTGTGCCCATCTATACATATGTTTCTGTAAGTGATGCATCCTTACTGTCAGGCTAAGCTGTTTTGTTAAATAGTTCTTGGCAGTCCCTTTGCTGATATGAATATTATTGGCTTTCAGTGCAGTGACTTGTTATTGGCTACCGGCCCTCGTACCTGAGCCGCAAGCCCTGACCTGTGGCTGCCACTCACCTTTGTCAGCGCTCCCTGTTCCTTCATTCCGTTATCTAATTATTTTGCTGGAAAAGCCCTGCTCCAGTACACTGTCACTCCATGTCATCCTGAGGTTCTGTGCCAAAGGGGAAAAGTGGCTTACTTAAGTGAAGATGTTCATTCTACAAGTAACAGTATATAGACAGTATATAGCTCACATTTTATTTGTACTTTTTACTCATTTTATTTCAAGTTCATAAGAACAAGAGAATTTCCTGTTTCATCTAAGCTGCACATTGGCTTAGGTGAAACTATATGTTTGAACGAGACAATTACAACATAAGGAAACTCCATAAGTCAAAAACCAATCAATAAATACAATTCTTCCTCACACATAATAACTAGTGTATTCATTTTATTTTTAAGCATAGGAAAACTGGGCATTTCCTGCAGGTTCCATTCATTTCTATATGGCTACATTTGTTCAAACTATTTGCAGTAAATAACTACAAGGCACCAGGTAATTAAGTGGGAATGTGACTAAAAATAGTCTTACTGGTTATTACTATGTAAAATTCCATGGTTGCTATGTTTACTTGAGTTTTTTTTCTATGCATATACCTATCTATTTGCCCGTGGTGTAATTAATTCAATAAGAGAAGGTTTCCATGTAATCAATGTCACAGTATTCCATTATTGTTTTGGGTAATATTCCCACTTATTTCACATACTTTCACATTGGTAAGAAACATAACTACATAAATGTAAAATAACCAAAATGTTTTTGTGAAAAATGGTCCCCCTTAACATAGAAACATAGAAACTTGGAAACATAGAATGTGACGCCAGATAAGAACCATTCGGCCCATCTAGTCTGCCCAATTTTCTAAATACTTTCATTAGTCCCTGGCCTTATCTTATATCTATTATACCCTTATGCCTATCCCACGCATGCTTAAACTCCTTCACTGTGTTAACCTCTACCACTTCAGCTGGAAGGCTATTCCATGCATCCACTACCCTCTCAGTAAAGTTATACTTCCTGATATTATTTTTAAACCTTTACCCCTCTAATTTAAGACTATGTCCTCTTGTTGTGGTAGGTTTTATTCTTTTAAATATAGTCTCCTTCTTTATTGTGTTGATTCCCTTTATGTATTTACATTTTTCTATCATATCCCCCCTGTCCCATCTTTCCTCCAAGCTATACATGTTAAGATCCTTTAACCTTTCCTTGTACGTTTTATCCTGCAATCCATGAACCAGTTTAGTAGCCCTTCTCTGGCCTCTCTCTAAAGTATCAATATTCTTCTGGAGATACGGTCACCAGTACTGCGTACAATACTCCAAGTGAGGTCTCACTAGTGTTCTGTACAATGGCATGAGCACTTCCCTCTTTCTACTGCTAATACCTCTCCCTATACAACCAAGCATTCTGCTGCTCTATTACATTGTCTGTCTACCTTTAGGTAATCTGAAATAAGTACCCCTTAACCCCTTTCCTCAGAGGTTGAGGTTAGGACTCTATCAAATATTCTGTACTATGCCCTTGGATTTTTATGTCCAAGATGCATTGTCTTGCACTTATTCACATTAAATGTCAGCTGCCATTCCTCACTTCCTCACAGAATCTTCCTTAACTGCATAATCTGTTTCAAGATGTATTATGGATGTTTTAAACGCAAGACACCATACCCAGGATGCCAACTCGATTCTCCTGACAGTATTTTTGGAATCCATCGTTGTGATACTAGACGAATGATTGTCCCTTGTAGGCCAATTCTAATAGACGAACGTCTACAGTACCTAGTACCTTCTTAGTTTTATATCTTGATTATGTATGTAATCATTTTGTTTACTTTAGGAATCATCGCTTTGTTCCTTCCTTTTTTAATCCGTATTACCTGTGAGTAGAGGTATTATAGTGGGAATCTTTGTATTTATTAAAGGTCCTGCGGTTACCTGTTAGGAACAGTGTGCTTCTTGTCCAGGCTGTGCTGATTTTTTTTTCATTTTTCCTGGTTTAGATACATTTTAGTGGCTTTATTTAGTGCCAGCTGTGGATGCTTCCTTTTCATCTTTACTGTCCTCTTCAGCTCTGGATATCCTGGCATAGATCGAGAATTCCACTGTACATGGATTTCAGAAGGCTTCTAGGCCCTCTAGACATTAGACACATCAAATTATTGGATCCAGTCTCAGACAAAAGTTTGAAAGAAGATATTTCAAAAGATTTTGTGAGACGTTCTTGACATGAGGCTGAGTCTTATCGAACTTCATGAGTGAAAAACAGATTCTTTTTGGTGTTCTCTAGAATTTGATCTATAAAGAAGTTGAAATTTTTATATGATTTTTTCAAAGATATCTTCACAATGGTGGCAAATGGAAATGAAGAGTGTCAAAAGACACAACGTAGATTGTATTTCTAACATTTCTGCATTACTGGCAGATTACTTCATCTCCTTCTGTAATCCTATAGAAAGACAAGCAAGTTACATAGTTACATAGTTACATAGCTGAAAAGAGACTTGAGTTCATCAAGTTTAGCATTCCTCACATTTGTTTTTTGCTGTTGATCCAAAAGAAGGCAAAAAACCCAGTTTGAAGCACAATTTTGCAACAAGCTAGGAAAGAAATTCCTTCTTGACCCCAAAATGGCAGTAAGATTTATCCTTGGATCAGGCAGTTATTACCCTACATTGAAAGATTACATAGTTACATAGTTACATAGCTGAAAAGAGACTTGCGTCCATCAAGTTCAGCCTTCCTCACATTTGTTTTTTTGCTGTTGATCCAAAAGAAGGAAAAAAAAAACCAGTTTGAAGCACAATTTTGCAACAAGCTAGGAAAAAAAATCCTTCTTGACCCCAGAATGGCAGTCAGATTTATCCTTGGATCAAGCAGTTATTACCCTACATTGAAAGATTATATCCTTGAATATTCTGTTTTTGCAAGTATGCATCTAGTAGCTGTTTGAACATATGTATGGACTCTGATAAAACCACTTCTTCAGGCAGAGAATTCCACATCCTGATTGTTCTTACAGTAAAAAAACCTTTCCTTTGCCTTAGACGAAATCTTCTTTCTTCCAGTCTAAATGCATGGCCTCATGTCCTATGTAAAGTCCAGTTTGTGAATAGATTTCCACACAATGGTTTGCATTGGCCCTGAATATATGTTTATAATGTTATCATATCCCCTCTCAGGCGACGTTTTTCTAAACTAAATAGGTTTAAATTTGTTAACCTTTCTTCATAGCTGATATTTTCCATTCCTTTTATTAATTTTGTAGCCCGCCTCTGCACTTTTTCTAGTGCCATAATATCCTTCTTTAAAACAGGTGCCCAAAATTGCACAGCATATTCAATGTGTGGTCTTACCAGTGATTTATAAAGAGGCAAAATGATATTCTCGTCCCGAGAATGTATGCCCTTTTTCATGCATGACAATACCCTACTGGCCTTGGTCACTGCTGATTGACATTGCACATTGTTGCATAGTTTGTTGTCTATAACAATTCCCAAGTCCTTTTCGTGTGTTGTTATCCCTAATTCGCTTCCATTAAGGGTATACGTTGCTTCTGTATTCTTTACGACCGAACTGCATAACTTTGCATTTTTCAACATTAAATTTCATCTGCCATTTGAGTGCCCAGTCCTCCAGTCTATCTAAATCCCTCTGCAGCAAAGTAATATCTTGCTCACATTGTATTATTTTACAAAGTTTTGTGTCATCTGCAAACACTGAAACATGACTTTCAATGCTGTCTTCAAGATCATTTATAAACATGTTAAATAGAAGGGGTCCCAGAACAGACCCCTGAGGGACACCACTTGCCACCTCTGTCCAGCTTGAAAATTTACCATTATCGACAACTCTTTGTACTCTTTGTGTTTTTAAGCCAATGTTCTACCCAAGAACAAGCATTTTCATCTAGACCGATTTCCTTGAGTTTGAACACTAATCTTCTGTGTGGAACTGTATCAAATGCCTTGGCAAAATCCAAATAGATCACATCCACTGCAACACCCTGATCTATACTTCTACTTACTTCTTCATAGAATGCAATCAAGTTAGTTTGACACGACCTGTGCTTCATAAAACCGTGCTGATTTTTGCTGATAACCATGATTATATCCTTGAATTAAACCTAGTTTGTCTATATTGCTTGCAATCCCGTGCCTGCTCTCACCTGGGTCATTCGATAGAGGGGATTTTGCATTCAGGGGTCCACAGAGAGAGGAAAGTAGTAGATGTCTTTGTGGTTTTATTTGCTAAGGGGAAATGAGTTGTTGAAAGATGTGGAAAGTCAGAACGTGTTTCATTCCCAAGCATTTATAAAACCAAACACTCTGATAAAGTTTCTTTTTTAAGCACTCTAAGAAGTGTTAGCAGGGGATGGAGTTTTACAATTCACAGTCATGGAGATGTGGATATGACAGCCCATCTAAAGCTTTTCATCATTAGGACTTCTTCTCTTCCTTTGGTGATTCCACCAAGCAACTTGGAAGGTGTCTCAGGAAAGGAACAGCAGGCCAAATTGAGACATTTGGAATTTATCAGGGAACAATGAGTATAGAACAGATGGATTCCTATTATTTGTGAGGGTTATTGCTTTAAGGTTACAACAGCTGGATTTCTAATATTTGAGATTGTTATTGCCTTCAAGATTGTGTCCATTAGGTTTTCTGCATTCTCAACAGAATTATAGTCTCCACTCCCAGACAATAGCTTTTTGTGAATTTATCCTCTAATGTTTTTGCTACAAAGGAAAAGTGTGGAACTTTACAAGAGGAACAAAATGTTTATCAGTCAGAAGATTCAAGACCCATAATCTTAATAATCAGACCACAAGTTTTGGCTCTACCTTGTCAATGTTCTTTTTTTCTCATCATTGGAGGTATGCAAGATTTGCCATCAGCAGCCTTCACTTTCAGTTCCTGAGCATGGCTCCAAGAACCCTCACCAAAGTTCTCAATGTTTGTGACCATTATTCTACCTGGAACGAGTATTTTTTTATTAAAGTACCAGAAAACCACCCAGATATCTTCATGTCAATAAAGTGGTCTGGGTGCAGTGGTCCTGTAGTTTTAACTCTTCCCGACAGTCACTAGAGGTGCTTCTATTGCACTGATAGAGTAGAAGTTGGTCATGTGATGTTGCAGCTCATTGGAAAGCATTAGATTCAATGATTTCCTATGAAAAGCATTTTGATGCATGCCGCACTGTGAGGAGCATTGGATTGGCCATCACAGAGAGAGATGGATGCTAGGATGACTTTGTGGGAGGAGGTGCGGGCGGCAGCAATGAGGGAGTCTTGGCGCAGGAGAAGAAGTAAATAAGACCTTTTTTTCTGTTTTTTTTTTACTGAAGGGGGGGGTACTAAACCTAAGCTGCTGTAGCATAGCATGTTTGTATATAGCATATTTGTATATCCTAAAATGATAGCATGTTTGTATATCCTAACACTATAGTGTTACTTTATTGGAAGATACCCTGATTGACACTCCTTTTGCTCAGACTCTAGGGAAGCGTAGACAAAGCTCTTCAGGTTTGTGCTCCATAATCAATTTAGTGAGCTGGGCTCAACAACATCTTCAGGGGATCTGTCAGGGGCCCAACATTTATGATGGCAGCCCTGGATGCAGTGTTGTACAATGGAAAAGGGTAGGATTGATTTGGAATATAAAAAGTAGGAGTAGGGAGAATGAGGATGGAGGGTAAGGGGTTTGCAGTTGTTATTTCTGCTGAGCTCAATTTGTGTGTCAGATTCTAAATATAAATTAGAAGATGAGTTACAGGGTGAGGTGAGGAGGGCATTTGTGTTCTGTGCAGTTCTGTGGAAAGATAAATTTAGATAGGCTGTGGGAGAGAGATATATTAGAGTCAGATAAGCCTGCAATAAAGCTATGGAATGGAGAGATGCAGTGGCATAACATGCAGTGGCATAACTACTGGTGCAATATTTGGTGCAATATTTGTTTTTATATCCACCCTCCCCCAGTGGTATATTTTACAATGGTGCTGCCCTAGGCATGACAGATCTCGGGCACCACCTAATTTAAATTTACCCACCCCTTCCTTCCAAGGCCACACCTCTTCCTGTTAACTAAAACACATTTTGACTGACAGACACACACACGGACCAGCACTCTCAGATACATTGACATACACACACACATACATTCACTGATTTGACACAATCTGACAGACACACACAATCATTCAGACACACACTGACAGATGCATACACTTACTGACAGACACACATAAGCACTGACAGACACCCACACTTAATGAAAGACATGCACAATCACTGGACACACACACACTGACAGATATACACACACATTTACTGACAGACAGACAGACACAAACTCACTGACAGACACACATTCACTGACACACACACACACTCACTCATTGACATACACACACACACACTCACATTCACTGACACACACTCACTCACATTCACTGACACACACACACATTCACTGACACAGACACTCACTCACTCACATTCACTGATAAACACACACAGAGACATTTTCCCCCAACACTCACAATTATTATTATTTTTTTAAATAGAAATTCACCCAGCTGGAAGAACTAGTGGGGCTGCTGGGCAGGAAGGCGGGCGGACGTGTAGGCTGGTGGACTGTGAACCCTGTCAGCAAGGGAGCTGTGATCTCCCTGCTCAGCTCCCTCGTGTGCTGCAAAGTGATGCCGGACGCCGGACTGACGTCATATTCCGGTTACCGACATCACTGCAGGTCGCACAAGGGAGATGAGCAAGAAGAGGTGGCCAGCTCTTTGGTACCTATAAAACAAAGCTAACAAGGCATTAGCCTGGGCATTTGGGGCGGTGTTTTTTGCCGCCCCCTGGAAAGTGCCACCCAAGGCAAATGCCTTGTAAGCCTTGCAGTAAATACAGCTCTGTATCCCTCCCCCCCCCCCAATGCATTGCCAACTGGGGTTCTACCATTTGCCCATCCTTTCATGGTTGTATTTAGCACTGAGCAATGTTTGTGTGGTTATATATAAGCATGTTTTTGTGTGGAGTATGTGTGAGTGAATGTAGGGGTGTGTTTGAATGTAGTGTTGAAGTTTTTAACCTGGCATGCATTTGCGTGTAGTGTTGGTTTTTGAATGCATGGATGTGTTTATGTATAAAGGTGTTTTAAAACAGACATGTGTTTGTATGCAGTTTTAAAGTTTGAATGCAGGGGGGTGTTTGTATGTAGTGTTGACATTTAAATTCAGGGGTGTATTTTGTGTGTTAATGAGATGCTGAGATGTATGCACATAGACACACAGTTGCACACAGATATGTATTGTTCTTACTGATATTTGCTGATGTATCTGGAGCGTAATTTTCATTGCAAGTTATGTATTACACCATAAGCCATTACAATGGTAGAATAGCGGCATCTAGTGTTTTTATTTCAGATGGCATGCTAATGCAGGTGTATGTACCCAAATTACATGCACATGCAGGTGTTCATCATGGTCAAAGGTGCGTAGATGCATTTACTACCTAGCAATTTGCCATAAAATGACAAGCATGTTTATTTTTTTTGTGTTCTGGAAGGTAGCATGTGAATGTATTTTTTTATTTTAAATACATACTGTTTCTGAGTATGTAATATTGAGTTACTGACATTTTTCCACAAAAAAATCTTAATTATGTTTTGTCACAATGTATTCTTACCAAGTGTACTCGTGTGTGTGTGTGTGTGTGCTGAAGCTTGAGCTTTCTGTAGCTCTTCCACCCAACCAGACTGCATCACTCTTCTTCCAGGCAGGTATTGTCCCCTCTGACTTTTCCCTTGCAGCTCTTCTTCCAGGCAGATATTACCACCTCTGCCTTTAGTATGTTATCCCCTGCTTTTATAAAGGCACTTGTGGCTCTCAGGCCTAGCTCTTTTGACATTGTCCCATGCTACAGGGACCATGTGGTCAGTCTACAGGTCCAAAGACTCTGTTACTGGGATCCTTGAACAAATTAGACACAGCAGTTCCAAAAGGAACAAACATACAATTCTTTATTTTGGACAAGGACTAGCCTTTGGGGATTAGTCATAAAGCATGTGGAGACAAACATTTAAAATACAAATATATTAAATATTGGAAAAGGAGCAAATATGATTAATACATTAACTATATAATGCAGGCCTGCACAACCTGCACCCCCCCCCCAGATGTTTCTGAACTAAAACGCCCATGATTCTTTGAATAAAACAGATAGCCAATGCCCATGCTTTTTTGAATGAAACAAATAGCCAGGGAATCATGGCTGATAGACAGGGGATCATGAGAGTTGTAGTTCAAAACATCTGGGAAGCCGAAGGTTGTGCAGGGCTGATGTAATACAAGTAACATTTTCAAACACACTAAAAACTGTGTCACAACTGTGTCACGTGCATTGTCGCCATATGGGCTGGAGGAGCTGTCTATTACCTTATACCAACCACCCCTATTGAAATACTGACACTCTTAGGTATGGGTCAATATGTCCACAGCTTTTATTTATTATATTCATAATAATAATAATAACAATAACATATAAATAGCATTAAAGTCATTGCCCACCCCTAACTCCTCAGTCATCCAACATTATCACTTCCCCACATATCAAATCACAAGGCAATGACCCATCATATATAACATAACATAACATGGTAAAACAATACATAAGTATAACATAAACAGGATCCAACATTTCCCACACAATCCTGGCAGGAGTATACCTTGATACCCCTACACCACCCGTGTTCTAAGCTACCAACGAGCTTGAAACCCACCAACATCTTACCAACATGTAACCAATCCATATTAAACAGCCAACTCACTACTCTTGCTCTTCTCTTCCTTATTAAACAGCCAACCCCCTGAACCTTCCTTCTACTAGCCCACCACACACTCAGACCTTGAACTCTTAAGCCGTCTGAGCTCCGCTACCCCGAAGAAACAAAGCCTTGGCCAGACCCTCCTGCAGCCCCAAATTAAACAAATCACATCCCACATCCGAGAGATGCCCCCCATCCATTCTGAAATACCTAGGTAGCATGACCTCCAGTTCCTTGTGCCAGACTACCACCCCACCTGTCTTCCGTATAAAGCATCAACCCATTAACCTTCCCTCGGCAGCACCCCACAGCTGCCGAATCCCGTGCATGCCACCAATGGAGCCGGGGAACTATCTCCGACTAGACCAACTGAATTCCCGGGACCCAGGTCCTAATCCTGTTCACATCCTGCTTCATACTCTTTACTAATAGCTGTTGCGGTATAAGCCCAAGGTCATTACCGCCTGCATGCAGCACGAGCACATCCGGCCGCCTACCCCCAGCTACCATACTATGGACCTCGCGCCATACGTCCCGCCAGCCATAACCCCTACTGTATAACCAAACCATTGCAACTTAATCCGATCCTCAGGAAAGCCCAGCTGCTGACCCCGGAAATCAACTGCGGCTCTCCTCTTGGCCCAGAAAATAAAGGAATGGCCCACAATCCAAGCCACTTGACCTAGGGAAGAAAAGAAAAGATTTGTCAGCCACTGTCCCCTCATAGCAAAACCCCCAAGAGCTACTGCTAACACCTTCTCCAACCGAATGTAGGACCGGAACTTTACCGATTCGCACCACCCAATTTTCTTAACCATTTCGTCCCCCAAGCCTAACCGAGTCGCCTCAGTGGCCGCCAGTGCGTCCTGAACTGATTCAAACGCAATCCCAACCTGCTGAGCCGTCCCAAAAAAACCCTGGATGAATTGGAAACGGGAAAGCGAGGAACCATCTTCTTGCATCAGAAAGGAACCTGGCACCAGCGGGCGCTGTCCCACATACCAAGCAACACTAGCCACCGGGCAAAAGGGTGACCCCGGGAAGGCGTTAACTACGACATCTGTACCCCGACGCCAAACATCCATTTTGGACTAGCGGAGATGTACCACAACCCTATCTGCCGCCCAACGAATGTCTGAAAGCTGAACACCTCCACACTCAACCCGATTCGAGCTCAACACTCAACCCGAAGATGTTGGGCAGGCTACGCCGGCCTCTACACATGCCCAGCACCATGGGCGGAGCTAAGGCGCAATGGCTGGCTCATCACTGCCAGGCAGCATGGCCCGAGGATCGGTCGGAGTCTCGT
The DNA here is from genome assembly GCF_036172605.1 of Pelobates fuscus. NCBI lineage: Eukaryota > Metazoa > Chordata > Amphibia > Anura > Pelobatidae > Pelobates > Pelobates fuscus. Next base: position 81,426,252 of record NC_086326.1, on the reverse strand, counting down.
TTCTATTGCAGGCCCCCGTGGTTGGCGTGGTTGGCCTAGTAGGAGTACCAGGTGCAGGGGACCGTGGAGACCGGGCGCCCCCTGGAGGTCGTGAACGAGACCGGGAGCAGACAGAAACCGGTGCAACACAGGACCTGGCCCTGGGAGGGTCCGACGGCGTGCAGGCAAGTGGCAGTTATCAAACAGGACATGAAGGATAGGATCTGGAAGGGTGAGTTCGTAGAAGTTTTCGCGCTCCTCCCTTTCGAAGAATAATTGACCTTAAGGAGGAGGAGAAGGATGCCAAAAGGAAGGAGGAGGAGAAGCGGAAGAGGTATCATAAGATCCCTAAGTCATTTGGGAACTGGCTACGGGCGTTCTGTATACTTGCCAGCTTGATTGTCGAGAAGCCCCCGGGGACCTGTTCCTCCTTATTCTGCTATCTGGAATCGGCTTAAAAAGTGGGAGGCACATATACAAACTGTTGTAATTCCTACACCTTTCACCTGATTTGGATGTAAATACCCTCAAATGAAAGCTGCAGTCAAAGCACACCTTGTTTGTTTCATTTCAAACCCATTTTGTTGGTGTATAGAGCCAAAAAGATTAGAATTGTGTCGATGTCCCAATATTCATGGAACTGACTGTATATAGTGTTCTAGGTGGAAGAGTCATATTTATTGTATTACAATGCCTGAACCAGAAGATATTTGGTAATGCCCAGGATTGTATCTCTGCTCAGAGCCTGTTATGGAGCAAAGTTTAAATGATACAAAAATGACAAGTCAGCCGACACCTGGACCCCTAGTTATGTCAGGTGTTTAGAGCACCATCTGATGTGGAATTTGTCTTGCAGTCTGGTTGTCTCATATCTCCCTAGTGTGATATTAAGAATTTCCAAATTGTATGCATTCATTTTTAAGTTGTTTAGCCTCCCATATAACTCAAGGTTTCTAATTATATTCGGTAAGGTGATTTGGGGTCTAGGAATGGAAAAAAAGTAGGTTGTTCCGCATAAGATGTAAATTTGAGTTCTGCTGTAGCATAGGAAGGGTTCTTAGGGTTCTTTCATATAGCTTCCAGGAGTGGTTCCAAAGTCAACACAAACAATAATGGACACAAGTGCCACCCCTGTCTAGTGCCATACAAACTTTTTACAGAGTCTGTCAGGGCTCCATTAACTCTAATATGTGCATTAGGAAACATATGTAACACCTGAATACCTTAATCACCCAGCCCATCATCTGTAATGTCATATACATAAACTGCAAGTCAATCCGGTCAAAAAACTTCTCTGCATCTGCAGAAAGGAGTAGCATCCGATGATGCAGAGTCTATGCTATATGAAATGTATTTAATACCTTTATGGTATTGTCTTTTGCCTCCCGTCCTGGAATAAAGCCACTTTAACAGAGTTATGGGGATGTAGCTTGAGCCGTCCGCGCAATCCCTACGCTCTTTGGGTAAAATGGTGATGAGTGCCACTAGAGAGTCACGTGGGAAGGATGCTTGATCTAGAATCGAACTAAACGATCTAAGCATGTGCAGCAGCAAGATATCTCCAAAGATTTTGTAATATTTTAAGGTTAGGCCATCTGGGCCCAGAGTCCTTCCAGTTTTGGATTTTTGAATTGCCTCTTGTAACTCTAAATTAGTGGGCTTAGAGGGAATAAAGCTTTCTGGATCTTGCCTCATAAGTAAGTGCATATTTCACTTGTATGATTCGCTTTATCTATCTGAGTCTCAGTTGGTGCTAAATTGTAAAGAGCTGGATAATAGGAGTGGAAGGACCATGCAATCTCGAGAGGTAATAGAGGGGACTGTTTTCCTCCTTTTTTTATTTTGGAAATATGAAACTGTTGTTTATGTTTCTGAAGCATATAATCCGAACAAGCAGAAACATTTATTCACTTCTACATAAAATAACCAACTGAGGGGGGCGTGATCAACTTCCGGTGAGAGCGGACGCATGGAGTGAGAGCTCCGAGCCCCTGTAAGCCCAAAATAGCATTATAACTGCATTAGCAATGACACAAAACCGCTTAAACCGTTTGATACTTGGAGGAATGCGCAATGTCTCTGTCCAAACAAACAAAACTAACGGATTCAATACGCTCCAATAAAAAAGATTGCCAGAAGCAACATCAAGATGGTGCTGACTCTCAGGGACACTCTCCGGCCTCGGAGGGAATCTCAGACCATGAGATGTCCGGTGCAAGCTATTCAGACAACCTGGTCACAGAAAAGACCCTGCACACTATGATGCAAGATTTTAGAGCCACTCTACAGAAAGATCTTAAGCAGATTGCTGCGACAATGACTAAAGAGTTTGCTGAGCTGGGATATAGGACAAGCCATCTAGAAAATCGAACTGAGGAATTATGCCTGTCCCACAATGAAGTGGTAGACAAGGTGCAAAAATTAGCTGAAGAACAACAAGCCATAAAGTACAAGCTGGCGGATATGGAGGACAGGTCGCAGCGGAACAATGTCTGTTTCTGAGGAATCGAGGACAATGTCACTCTGGAGGAATTGCTCCTCGATTCTTCCAAGCGCATCGGATGAGGCTTGGACATTTGACCGACTACCCCGTCTACCCTGGCTGCAAAGATTCGCGGCAGACACACCACATGATGTGACTGTCCGTTTTCATTACTTCCATTACAAAAATGAACTCCTGCCTGCTGCTAGGAAATTTAATGGACTCCCATCTCATTACCAGAACATCAGCCTGTATGCGGATCTCTCAGCCGCCACCATGGCCAGAAGACGGGACTTTGTGAACATCACCAAGACCCTATGGATCAACAAGGTGGTTTACCGGTGGGGTTATCAAAGCTTTTAATATGATGCAACGGCAAGACCCAAGCAATCTCGGATCTGGAATAAGGGATGAAGTACTGCTAAGTTTGCATCTCTTGAGGCTTCTCCAGGGGTCTTGGTAGCAGATGCAAAAGATACAATACTTAGAAGCATTACAGTTTGTTAATTTAGTTTAATCTCACTGGGACAACTGCTCATTTGTAAGGGCTACTACCCTCTACACTTACCTATCAGTTTAAACATAACTAAAACACAACAAATCCACAAAACTACTTTCTTCTGTAATTTTTGTGAAGGTTGCAGTTCATTGATAGTCCCAGGCAGGTACTCACCCAGCTCTGGTAAATACAGATGTCACCGTATTACTATAAAACCATTAAATAACAGGAGAGAGGCACAGCACAACCTTGTATGACTTCTGATAACCTACTGGGTCTGGTAATAGCAAGTCGGTATGAGTAACCAATTTACCTTTCATGAATTTTGGGCACCAATGGGGGCTACTGGAATCTTCCCCCAAGGCTATATGTTTGGAAGCGGGCACTGGCCTCACACGCTCACTACTCAGCCACGTTATTGGCTCTTAGTGATAAGACCATGTTGTACATACCTATGTTTTCTTCTCACATTAATTATTTTCCTTTGTTTTGTTCTTAATCCTTACTCCTAACTTCATTAAAAGTATTTTATGCACGATCACAAGCAGGTCCTAGATGGTTTAAAGGAAAGATAGGCATGCTAGCTCAGTGGTTATTAATAAGTATGCGCTCTATATTGCCAAGCTGGATCATGGAGCCAGGGTCCATTGTAATCATTGCAAGTTCTGCATATCCATCACTCATTATGTTAGCGTTATGTTACTTTGTATTTCCACATGACAGACTAACTTAAAATAATCTTCTGTAACGTCAAGGGCCTGAACCACCGTCATAAAAGGCGCTTGGTGCTCCATGACAGGTCTGGTGCGGCATGCACAGGTCTGGTGCGGCAATAATTTGCCTCCAAGAAACACATCTCTGCAACCGAAATCCCCATCGCCTCATATCCTGTAAATACCCAACAGCACACCATGCATACTCACCCCACAAGTCTAGAAGAGTGGCTATCTATATCCATTCTGATTGGGTTTTTGATATAGAACATACATTTGATGATCAAAGAGGTAGACTCTTAATTTTGGTTGGCACCTTAAATGGTATTCAACGTACAATTGCGTGTTTATTTGTGCCCAATGACTCCCAACCATCTTTCCTGCATAAAGCTATTAAGAAAATAAAGTGGATGTGCAAAGGCCACCTCATTGTGTGCGGAGTCTTCAATTGCAAACTTGATCGCACAACGCATATTAAGAGAGTGGCTTCCTGTCATCTGCGTTCCCAATTTCCAAAGGCATGTGTCAAGGGTTCCCTCTCTCACCCATAATATTTATTCTCTGTCTGGAACCTCTAGTTCGCAACATCAAAACCAATAAAGCAATCCGAGGTCTGTCGTCCCAGGCTGGGGAGCAAAAACTAGCGCTGTTTGCGGATGATATTTTGATGTTTTTACAAGATGCGCTAAATTCCTTACCACCACTATTACACCTCCTATCATCGTATGGTCAGATCTCGTATTACAAAAATAACACATCTAAAACCCAGGCGCTCCACATAAATCTACCCCGCCATGCCAAACAACTCCTAGAAAGCAAATAAAAAGTTGACTGGCGTGTTAAATCATTGACATATTTAGGCATCAAACTTACAAACAACCTCCAACACCTGGTTCGGGAAAACCATGTACCCTTGCTAAATAAGTTACATATTGGAGGGAGGGGGGACTTGGAGGTGTCGTGGCTGGGCAGAAAAAACACCATTAAGATGATGGTCATCCCCCACATCCTATACCTTTTTAGGACTGTCTCATTACCCTTACCTAAGAATATCGCAAACCATATGCAGAAACTTATAAACTCCCATATTTGAAAAAGTCTCCGACATGTATGATTCACAGGGAATTAAACAATTCCCCGACTTATAAACTGAATTCTCGATAGCACCCAGGGAACTATTCACATACATTCACATTAAAGGTATTCTCCTTTCCAAATACGCACACACCCAGACCCAGTCAGTCCCACTCGACTGCCGGCTTGGCTACCCTAAAATCCTTATCAATATGCTACTCAGTTATTAGCAACCCACGGAAGGAACAAAAACTGCCCTACATGTTAAGCTGGGAAAAGGTCCTGCATAAAACATTCCCACTCTCACACTGGTTATCGGCCATAAAATACACCAGAGCAGCTTCCAAAAGCTCATCCCTGTTGGAAGCACACACCAAACTGATGATGAGATGGTACTTGGTACCTCTTCGGCTCTCACAAATATATAAAGGTTCCAGCCCAACCTGTTAGAGATATCAAAAAGACATTGGTTCTCTTAGTCATGTATTCTGGTAATGTTCAGAACTAACGCAGTTTTGGAACTCTATAGCAGATCTAGAAGATAAAGCCTCCAGGATTATTATGCCCAGATTACCTGAATATAATCTGCTCCACATATTCCCAGACCTTGAATCTTTGCCAAATAGGACAATGATATTGAATCTCCTTGTAGCAGCAAAAAATTGCATTGCTCACCACTGGAAAAGTACTCTACCCCCACCAATGAAAAAATATGTTTCAAAGGGTAGATTCCATATGCTTATATGAAAAAATTACCCTGAGCATACAGGGTAAAATGTTCTCCAATCAGCAACAGTGGAAAGATTGGGATGAGGTTCGAAACCGATTCCTTTATAACTCAACACAGACATCCACTAGACCCTAGTATCAGTCTTAACGCACATGTACCTATAGCCAAGGTGTTTTCAACTGACAAGGTTAAAGGATGAACTGGGTATTGTCTTGTGTATTTATCTTGATGGCTCTGCAGAACCTGTATGCACCAACTGTTGGCGAGATGACATTGCTAGTCAACTGTAAATATATGCAAATTATGTTTCTGTATAAATTGTAAATGGAAGGTTGCCTCCGTCTATGTAAAAAGTTGTATGGTTGTTGTACTATTAGCGATATTCATTGCATGTATCTAAGGCTAAATGTAAGAAAGTACTGTGTCTATTATAATTTCTTTTCAGTTTTAATTTCTTATTTGCCATAACCCAATAAAAAATATATATTGGAAAAAAATAAAAAATAACCAACTAGATTTTTGTAACAGTAGAAAGTTCTGATGGTTCAGGGTGTAACTTTCTACGTGTTTCCACCAGTGCCTTGCATATCTCACAGTTGTGGTAATGTCTAGCGTCTAAATCTTCAATTTGTTAAAGTAAGTCGGTTATATGCTGTGCTCTCTTTTTTTACCGGGTCTTCTAAATGAGATGTTGGTCACCCAGATCGGGGCTATCAGGGGATGTAACTTTTGTGGGGTTTCCATGGGTTTTGGGGGTACTTTCGGGGTACTGTTAAAAAGTATGTTTTTCTGTGCTTGAGATAATTGGATTACCGTATATACTCGAGTATAAGACGAGTTTTTCAGCACATTTTTTTGTGCTGAAAACCCCCCACTCGTTTTATACTCGAGTGAAGTGTCTGTATTATGGCAACTTACATTGCCATAATACAGACAGGACCGCCGGGCTCATTACAAGCCCGGCGGTCCTGTTGGGGGCTGGCAGAGAGCTGTAACTTACCTTTCCTGCAGCTCCTGTCAGCTCCCTTCTCTCTCATCCGGTCGGCTCCCTCTGCAAGTCTCGCAAGAGCCGCGGGGTCAGAGCGTTGCCACGGGTTACTGTGGCAACGCTCCGTGCGGCCACGAGACTTGCTGACAGGGGAGCTGACCGGAGGAGAGAAAAGGGAGCTGACAGGGGCTGCAGGAAAGGTAAGTTACAGCTCTCTGCCAGTCCCCTCCTACACAGCCCATCCACTGGACCACCAGGGAGTGAGAGCCCCCCTCCCTGGCCAGCTAACAAGCAGGGAGGGGGGACGAAAAAAAGATAAATACAAATTTAAATTAAATAAAAGTATTATAATATATAACAATAAAATATAATATATACAAAAACGATTTAATATTAAAATAATAACAATTTAAAAAAAATAATAAAAATGCCCACCCCCCACCAAGGCTCTGCATCAGACACACAAACACACTCTGCATCATACACACAAACACACTGCATTCACACACACTACATTGATACACACACACACTGCATTCATACACACACACTGCACTCATACACACACACTACATTCATACACACACACTGCATTCATACACACACACTGCATTCATACACACACACACTACACACACTGCATTCATACACACACTGCATTCATACACACACTACACACTGCATTCATACACACACACACACACACACACCACATTCATACAAACACACTGCATTATATACATACACACACACTGCATTCATTATATACACACACTGAAAATAAATATTCAATTAATATAATTTTTGGGGGATATAATTTTATTTAGAAATTTACCAGTAGCTGCTGCATTTCCCACCCTAGTCCTATACTCGAGTCAATAAGTTTTCCCAGTTTTGGGGGGTAAAATTAGGGGTCTCGACTTATATTCGGGTCGACTTATACTCGAGTATATACGGTAGATTAGTACAGTTCCTGATTCAATCATCTCCCAGGCACAGAGGAGGAATTATCTAATTTGTGTATGGGAGTCTCCTGGATATGAGAGCCAATGTGGTTGTGTAATTGTTTATACTGTGGTTTACTCTCAGATCCAGGGCCGGCCTTAGGGGTGTGCGAGCTGTGCGGCCGCACAGGGCGCCATGGAGCAGGGGGCGCCGTGCGGCCGCACAGCCAATTAAAAAAAAAGAAATTTTTTTTTTTTTTTTACATTTGCAGCGGGGGCGGAGCTTACCGTGCGGCGGGGGCGGAGCTAAAAGCGCCGGAAAACGGCTGCAGGGGAAGCAGGAAGGAGTCCCTGCTTCCCCACCAAACAGTCACCAGGAGCTGCACTGCCTCAACAATGAACTCCACAGGTAACTGTGTGATTGTCAGGTGAGTGTGACTCTCTGCCTGTGTGTATGACTGTCTGCCTCTGTGTGTCTGTGTGTATGACTGTCTGCCTCTGTGTGTGTGTGTGTGTGTGTGTGTATGACTGTCTGCCTCTGTGTGTGTGTGTGTGTGTGTGTGTATATGACTGTCTGCCTCTGTATGTCTGTGTGTATGACTGTCTGCCTGTGTATGACTGTCTGCCTGTGTGTGTCTGTGTGTGTGTGTGTGTGTGTGTATGTATGACTGTCTGCCTGTGTGTGTGTGTGTGTGTGTGTGTGTATGACTGTGTGTGTGTGTGTGTATATGACTGTCTGCCACTGTGTCTGTGTGTATTACTGTCTGCCTCTGTGTGTGTGTCTGTGTGTATGACTGTCTGCCTCTGTGTGTATGACTATCTGCCTGTGTGTGTCTGTGTGTGTGTGTATGACTGTCTGCGTGTGTGTGTGTGTTTATGACTGTCTGCCACTGTGTGTCTGTGTGTATTACTGTCTGCCTCTGTGTGTTTGTCTGTGTGTATTACTGTCTGCCTCTGTGTGTGTGACTGTGTATGACTGCCTCTGTGTGTATGACTGTCTGCCTCTGTGTGTATGACTGTCTGCCTCTGTGTGTATGACTGTCTGCCTCTCTGTGTCTGTGTGTATGACTGTCTGCCTGTGTGTGTCTGTGTGTATGACTGTCTCTGTGTGTGTGTGTGTGTGTATGACTGTCTGCCTCTGTGTGTATGACTGTGTGTGTGTCTGTGTGTATTACTGTCTGCGTGTGTGTGTGTGTGTGTGTATGACTGTCTGCCTCTGTGTGTATGACTGTGTGTGTGTCTGTGTGTATTACTGTCTGCCTCTGTGTGTATTACTGTCTGTGTGTGTCTGTGTGTATGACTGACTGTCTGCCTGTGTGTGTCTGTGTGTGTGTGTGTGACTGTCTGCCTGTGTGTGTGTCTGCTTGTGTGTGTGTGGATGTCTTCCTGTGTGTGTATGGCCGTCTGACTCTGTGTGTGTGTGTGTGTGTGTGTCACATACAACCAATACACACATATCACACACTGTTAATGTACCCATTACAAATATCACACATAGCATACATATCACACACAGTCATCACACGTACTATTACATACACAGACAACACAAACATAACAGCATACATGGATGACGTGGGGGGGGGGGCGCTGTGAAGATTTTTCGCACAGGGCGTCTAAATGCCTAAGGCCGGCCCTGCTCAGATCCAGGGGGAGTGCCCCTTGCATGGGGACTTGCATATAAGGCCAGTTGTGGCTCCCATTAAACGAGTTCCTGCCTACCCTCAACATAAAGTCTCATTTCATGTGTGGGGGAACAGCTGTATCTGCTCTGGGGATTGCTATATCACTATATTCCTCTGGGTTATAATCACTTGCTCTAGTAAGATCAGCCTGCTACACTCTCTGAAGTAGGAGAGGTCTGCCCTCTGGAAAATGGATCCTGATCTTGGGTCCAGTGTGGGTGGAAACCCCAGCAAAGCTGTAACGCTTACAGTTTGGACTACGGTGCTGATGGTGTCTGGTGGAGTGCTTGGAAGTATTCGGAGGTACTAGGAAGCAGTGATTGGCGGAGGCACTCAGACAGGGTGCAAGGCAGTCCATCACATCAGGCAATAGAGATTCGTTCGCCTCCAGTGTCAATGTTGTAGCCTGGGCAGTGGGCAGGTCAGTTTAACGTCAACTGGGGAATGATCCAACCAGACCGTGGTGCCAATAGAAACTACCTTAAATTTAGTGAGATATTCTTGCACTAACAAGATGTAGTCCAGGCAGGAGTATGTGTTAAATGCTGAGGAGAAGTATGTAAAGTCCTTGCCCTCTGGGTCCTGTGCACGCCAATAATCTACCAGGCCCAACTTATTGAGACGTCCCCAAACCTTCCATGCTGTTGTGGAACCAAGCTGCCCCACTACAAGGGTGCTATGCTAAGTCCACTAGCAGTTTAATTGTCTTACTGAGAACTGAGAAAAACACTTAGACGTGACATCAGTATGTACAAACATGCAAACATATAGACATGATCAACTATAGTTTGCTTAATCAACTATAGTTTGCTTAATCAATAAGTACCCATTTACCTCTATATTACTTTTTAACAGTTGAAACAGGACATGTTAAGCAAACAATATTGCGAGACCTGCTTTTTTGCATGCGTATTATGTGCAAAGTAGCCTACCAGATACATTCAATCTTTTAATGTCGAGGTCATATTCACTCGAAAGTCTGTCTCCAGGAGCATCGCCATACCTATCCTGCCAGCCCATAGTTCTCGTAAAATTGAGTACGCCTCTCCAACTTCTTTAACCTTCTGTCATTAAATGTGCAGATTAGGGGGGCGGAGCCTACAGCTCCCGAGACCCAGGCACAATTCAGCAACAAAAAGCGCACTGACAGCATAGCAAACCCCACCAAACAACCCACTCACCCACCGGGTATGCCACAGCAATGGGCGGCAGCCGGAAAAAACGCGATTCACAGCCGTCGGTTGCCTCACACTTTCGAGCGCAAGGAGACTCGGCGCCATCTTACCCACGTGGCAACGAAAACTCCGACTCGGAGCACAGTGAGACCTCAGCTCCGGAGTCAGCACCGCTGACAAAATCAGACCTCCAATGGCTGCTCAAAGAAGCAGCAGCCAATATTAAAAATCACATGTCAACAGAACTGGAGAAACAGCTCCAGGGCATGAAGACAGACATCACAGAATTGGGGGAGCGGACAGGACAAGTGGAGCAAAGGGTTGATGACATCATGGAAACAGTAGTTACCCAGGCAGACACCATTTCAACCCTACAATCACGCGTAGAATCATTGTAAAATGTATTGGAAGACCTCAGCAATAGATCCAGAGGAAATAACATCAGGATCAGAGGCCTCCCTGAGACTGTCACCGGAGAGATGCTACACTCCACACTACAAGAGGTATTTCTAACCCTCCTACCCGACAAAACCCCACAAGAGCTGGCCATGGACAGAGCCCACGGAGCCCTGAAGCCCCCCAGCCAAGACCACACAGCCCCCAGAGACGTGATAGTGAGGCTTCACTACTACTCCGTCAAGGAATTGCTTATGAAGGCGACCAGAAAAAGCCCACCAAAACTAGACACCGCCACGCTGGCATTCTATCAGGACTTATCACCCACCACACTAGCCAAGCGCCAAGAGCTGAAACCTCTCACCACGTCATTAACCCAGGCAGGAGTAGACTACAGATGGGGTCACCCCTTTAAACTCCTGGTCCGCAGAGATAACGTGACACATATCCTCACAGACCCCACCAAGCAACAAGCATTTGCCTCCAAACTGGGCCTACATCTACTGACAACAAGACGAGATACCACCATCACCACCACACAGAGAAGGCCTCCACTACTACAACCACTATGGGGAAAACCGCTACCGCAAAGAAACCCCCAATCTGGGAATCACCCACAAACCACGCCGTGAACCAGAACGAGAGTGACATGACTCCCCCTCACCAACACCGAACCCAGACAACCCGAGAGCAGACCAGCAAGGCTCCCCAACAAGACGGACTAAACGAAGCGCAAAAGAAGCAGGGACTGCGCTTGTATAAGATGACATAACCTTTCTACAAAATGACAACATTCGCAAGTTTTACTAATGTTTAATTGCATGCTAGTTACCTGTTAGATAGTTATATAATTCATATACAAGAATTTGGGAAATGTACCCACAACCATGGGGGGACGGCAGCGGGGGGACAGGGGGAAGGGGGGACGGCAAGCCAGCCAAACGGGCTAAACCAGGGGGGGACAGGAGGGGGGGAGGAAGCAAGCAGGGACAAGCGGGGAGTAAGGGGACAACCCACACAATACCACCCGCCCCTCGGACAACCAGCCACAAACCACACCACCGGAACAGCTAGGAGGGCAAGGGCAGGAGGGAAACCAAAGGACAAGCCCCAGGGAACCAGGACGACCAGGACTGCCCTGACCCCAATACCGACACCAGACAACCCCACCCCCAAGGGACCACCCGGAGACCCCCCCCAGACGGACAGAAACACCAACCCCCCCAGTCAAAACATTAGCCAGCTGACCCAACAACTTCACCCAATTACCCCCATCCCCAAACCACAACCGCTCAGTGGAAGCTATCACACACCTGGAACGGGACGCACCTCAGGACTTACCCTCACCACACCCCACGATAACATCAGGGCACCGGGGTCCCACACACGGGACACACCCAAACCACCGATAGCATCGAACCTGGCACAGACAATAAGCCCAGGTAGTTGTAAATATGTTCACTTTTTATTTTTATTTGTATCCCCAGTTCACCCCAGAAGAGTACCATGGTGGGACACGAGACCCCAAAACCACATCCAAATCGGGAAGACACCTGACGCAAAAACCCCAAGCCCCCTCCCACAACATAAGAGACAGGACCAAAGGGCAGTCGGCACCAAACACACCCGCATCTGCACCGCAATACCCCTCACACCACCATTCCAGCTAAGGTAACATGCATATCAATTAACTGCAAAGGGCTAAACCACCCCTCAAAACGCCACCAGGTCATGCGCTGGGCCAACAGGTCGGGGGCAGACGTGGTATTTCTTCAGGAAACGCACTACGTTAACTCACGCCGTTCCCTCTCCTAAGCCGACACTACCGAACCTGCCATCTAGCCAACTCAAACACAGGCAAACACAACGGGGTGGCAATCTTATTGAGGAAAACCTGCCCCATACACCTTAAAGATATCCACAAAGACCCACAAGGACGATACATAACAGCAACAGGGTCAATAGGGCCCACGAAAATAGCACTAACCTCCATATACGCACCGACGGTCCCAGACCCACAATTCTGGCAGACAATACAAGCCCACCTCAGCCAACACCTGGGCCACCAAAGAATAATAGGGGGGGAATTCAACGCCACAATCTCCCCACCCATTGACAGACAACAATACCCCCCCACACTCAACAACCCACCCATCCAGATCGGATAAACTACTGGCCAACTTCATAACCCAAACGGGTCTCATAGACATATGGAGAACACAACACCCAACAGTCAACGACTATACGTTCTACTCACACCCACACCACACCTACTCCCGCATCGACCTCTTCCTCATCTCACCATCCCTACTCCCCCACGTCACAAACACCGCAGTAGGCAACATCACCTGGTCAGACCACGCTGACATCACACTACAACTCCAACCAACACAAATCTCAAGACCCTGGTCCTGGAGGCTTAACCCCATCCTACTCCATGACCCACAAATTACCACCCAACTGAAGACAGAGCTCACCCAATACTTTGACACCAACAAAGACTCACATTGCATGTGCAATCACATGCGGTACTTTGGGCAGCCCACAAAACAGTACTCAGAGGATCCCTTATCAGCATAGCCACAGCACACAAAAAGAAACACATAGCCCACATAACATCCCTACTAGACCAAATCAGACAACTCGAAGCACAACACAAATTAACCCCCACACAAGACCTCATGACGCAACTGCACCACCAGCGCCAGGCTCTTAAACAAGCCATGACAAAAGACGCAACCAAAGCTTTACAATGGACAAAACAAATGTTCTATGAAAAATCAAACAAAGCTGACACACTACTGGCCCGAAGGCTACGCAAACGTCAACAAGCCAAGCAAATCACCACCATCCACACCCTCACAGGCCAACCAACCGAAGTCCCCAGTAAAATCGCTGAGATCTTCCAAAAGTATTTCACTGACCTGTACGACCATTCCCCACAACACCGTCAGGAAGACAATCCCTACACGACCAAATACAAACCTTTCTACCAAAGGCCCACCTACCAACACTCACGACGGAGGCCCAAGCACACCTCTCGACAGAAATCACAGAGGAGGAGGTGAGGAGTGAAACCTAATAAAAGCCCAGGCCCGGACGGATACTCGGGCATCTACTACAAAACATTAACAGACATCTTGCTACCCTACATGACAAAGCTATACAACTCGCTCATGACTGGCGAGCCGATACCCGAAGACATGCTGGAGGCAAACATATGCTTACTACCCAAACCTGGAAAACCGCACACAGAACCTGGCCACTATAGACCCATCTCCCTACTGAATGTAGACATTAAAATCTTTACAAAAATCCTTGCCAACAGACTACTCCCCTACATCTCAGCGACAATCCACCCCGACCAAGTCGGGTTCGTCCCAGCAAGACAAGCAAGCGACAACACCAGACGGACCTTGGACCTCATATGGGTAGCCAACCACCATAACATCCCCACCCTCCTACAGTCCCTAGACGCCGAGAAGGCATTTGACAGACTACTATGGCCCTTCCTATTCGCCACCTTAGAGAAGCTCCAATTTCCCACCCCCTTCACAACAGCCCTCAAAACGATCTACTCCACCCCAAAGGTAAAACTACTCATCCCAAACGCGCAGCCCCTCAACTTCACTAAACGCAATGGAACAAGACAGGGATGCCCATTGTCCCCGATCCTCTTCGCCCTCTCATTGGAACCACTACTACACCTCATACGCACCACCGCAACAATCACAGGCATCACAGTACGCTCCCAATCCTACAAGGTGGCCGCATACGCCGACGACCTGCTCCTAACACTAACTGAACCCCTCACCTCCCTCCCACCACTCCTACAATTGGTGAAGGAATACTCAGCAACCTCAGGATACAAACTAAACATGGATAAGACAGAAGCACTCACCATAAATATCAACCAGGACACAAAGACAACACTGCAAGACAAATACTCCTTTCGCTACAACACATCCCACATCCCATACCTGGGCATACAACTACCAGCAGCACCACACCGCACATACTCCCTCAACTACACCCCAATGATACAGAAAGCAACAGACGATCTTAAAAGATGGCAAGACCTATCACTATCATGGCTAGGACGCATAGCATCAGTAAAAATGAACCTCCTACCACGATTCCTCTACCTATTCCAAACCCTCCCCATCCCACTCCCCACAGCAGACATGAAATATGTCCAAAAATTAATAGACAACTTCATCTGGGCCAAAAAAAGACCCAGAATTAAGAGGACCACCATGTACATCCCCAACAGAACAGGAGGACTGGGACTACCCCACTTCCAAAACTACTACTACGCCGCACAACTCACACAAATTCAAAATTGGCACACCCCACAGGGGATCAAACGATGGGTGGATTTAGAACACGACGTATTTGGACATGACTTCCCATCCCTCTACATATGGGTACCAAAGAAATCACGCCCCCCACCACCACCACTACCCCCATCAATCACTAACTCAATAGGCATATGGGACAAAGCGACCAGAAAATTTCCCATTATCAACAACCCAACCCCACTGATGCCCATACTACGCAACAGAGCATTCCCCCCAGGGCTAACACCCAGAGACTTCGCGCACTACGAACAAAACAACCTATTTAGACTGCACCACTTCTACACGGGAACCCGAGTGATCCCATACAATGAACTTCCCGACACGCAGGCAACATACTTCTTCCATGACTTCTTCCGCTACTTACAACTGCAAAGCTTCCTAGAACAACCAGACAACGCCAAAGCAGCCACCACCACGCTCACACGATTTGAGAGAGCATGCACACTCAATCCACTCCACTCCACAAAAATCACAGAAAACGACACACTCCTTATCACAAACCAACCCACGGGGGCACTGGCCTACGTGGCAGCTTGGGAGAGGGACCTAGGGCCCCCGGACGACCCCACCGACTGGCAAGACATCTGGGAGGCAACAGCTTCCATATCCATATGCGTCAACCATAAGGAGCAGGCATACAAAACACTGCTCAGATGGTAACTAACCCCGGAACGGCTGTACCACATGGGCAAGGTAGACACGGACCTTTGCTGGAAAAACTGCGGACAGAGGGGCACATATATAAACGCATGGTGGTATTGCCCTAAACTGGCCCCGCTATGGGCAGAAGTGGCCTCCCTAGTCTCAACACTCCTTCAAACCACCATACCACTAGACCCCTGGACATGGCTCCTATCCAGACCATGAGAAGACCTGACCAGAGCCTGAAACAAAATGACAAACAGGATAGCCTTAGCGACCAGACGGGCAATAGCCGAAGTCTGGGGAACACCAAACACTCCCACACTACAAACAATCATACGCAAAACCAGAGAAGCAATACACATGGACAAAATCTCAGCCATAGTACATGAGACCTCCAAACATTTCCATAAAATATGGGACCCCTGGCTATCTGAACCCCACCTACAATAAGGGCCCACAGACAATCACCACCTCACTAATCTGGCCCACCACACCAAGGGAGCTACCAAACCACCACAACACAGATACTCAACACATGCAGCACAACCCTATCCCGAATCATTAGACAACTAAAGGCTTCTCGAATCCGAACCCCGCCATGGTACTCCAAACCATGTATATAGGTTACCAACCCCCCTCCCCCCAATTGATCACCCTTATCCACATGAACCTACCACTAGGCAGCAACCAAACCAAAACGGCCAAAAAGGGAAACCCACCCCACATAAAACTAACCACAACTGAGAAAAACAGCAAACCGCATACAGCACCCGTAGGCACTAATACAGGTCTGAACAGCCTAACCGCATAAAAATGAAAGATCTCACGCGAAATCCCCGAACCCCACACTACCGCACAGCAGACACCATGCCGACTGAACACACCACGCTAAAACGTCTACCCCACAAAAACCCGAAAACAATAAGATATGTGTGTGAAAAATACTGCTCACCTGTACCAAAATGGCTGTACCTCCCCCACCCTATCTCTTTTCTGTACCCCAATGATTTTACTTCATTGAAAAACAACAAATAAAGAATGTTTAAAAAAAAAATGTGCAGATCAGGAGTTGTTGTTGCAAGTATGAGTAGGTTTCCTTGTCCATCGGTTAGACTGAAAACACAAAAAGAAAAAAGGGGGTGAGGGGCTAGAAGTGAGTTAAGTTAGAATTAAGAAGAACAGAAGAATGGAACATGTAATGATAAGAAGTTCAATCTAAATTTTTCAATTAACAAGAGAACCTCCCATCCAAAGAGAAAGGTCATTACTAGGTTGTCAAGTTTACTTTGTGAGCGATTCTTAATAAAGGACAAACTGATTCTCACCACAAGTGAAGGTTCCCACCTCCACAACTCCCTAATGGGTTATGTGGCTGTCAACAGCCGTAACAAAGTATGGTCAGTGACAGCCTTGGAGTGCACGTCTCACATATAATATATAGAAAATACACAAAAACAGAGTAATCCAATAAAAGGCCCAAAAAGGAGTATAAATAAAATGAAAACACAATCACAAACAAAGAGCCTCCAGTCAGCTCTTAGTGATACCTTGAAATTGTTATCTCTGCTTAAAGGAACAACACTATAGCGTTAGGAATTCAAATATGTATTCCTTCCGCTTTAGAGACTAGGGCCCTGTTCCGCAGCGAATAAATGGTTAATTAACCATTTATTTGCTTACCCTAATCCAGCGCCGAGCTCCCTCAGCACTGGTGACCTCTTCTCCTCCTTCGATGTGGAGCAGAATGCGCACACGCAGCCAGAGGAGTGCGTGCATTCAAACCCACCCATAGGAAAGCAGTACTCAATGCTTTCCTATGGGGATCATTTTTGACACTGGACTATGTGAGGACATCCAGCTTCAAATAAGTGCGATTTACTCTGTGTAAATCACGGAAGCGGCCTCTAGTGGCTGTCATTAACCCTGCAATGTAAACATAGCAGATTCTCTGAAACTGCAATGTTTTCAGCTGCAGGGTTAAAACTTGAGGTACCTGGCACCCAGACCACTTCATTATTATTATTATTATTATTATTGCCATTTATATAGCGCCAACAGATTCCGTAGCGCTTTACAATATTTTGAGAGGGGGGGGATGTAACAATAAATAAGACAATTACAAGAAAACTTACAGGAACAATAGGTTGAAGAGGACCCTGCTCAAATGAGCTTACAGTCTATAGGAGGTGGGGTATTAGAAACATTAGGATAGGAAATATCAAGTAGGAGTGAAGCAGAGCTGGAGGAGAGAGCAAAGCACTATTCCATAGGGACAGGTATGTAAGGGAGAGATTACTCTGGGAGGCCATACGCTTTCCTGAAGAGATGGGATTTAAGGCCCTTCTTAAATGATTGAAGACTAGGGGAGAGTCTGATGGCAGTAGGCAAGTTATTCCATAGGAGAGGAGCAGCCCGTGAGAAGTCCTGCAAGCGTGAGTTGGCCGTACGGGTGCGAGCAGCGGTCAGGAGGTGGTCGCGGGCAGAGCGGAGGGTACGAGGAGGGGCATACCTCTGGATCAGTGAAGAGATATAAGAGGGGCTGGAATTGTTCAGTGCTTTAAATGTATGGGTTAGCACTTTGAATTGACTCCTATAGGATACAGGGAGCCAATGTAAGGACTGGCAGAGGGGCGAGGTGTGAGAGGACCGACTGGATAGGAAAATCAGTCTAGCTGCAGCATTCATTACAGACTGTAGCGGGGCAGTACGGCTTTTGGGGAGACCAATCAGGAGAGGGTTACAGTAATCCATGCGGGAAATTACTAGAGCATGGACAAGCTCCTTGGTAGCATCTTGCGTAAGAAAGGGGCGGATGCGGGCTATGTTTTTGAGTTGGAACCTACAGGACTTGGCAACAAACTGGATGTGAGACTCAAAGGTGAGACCAGAGTCAAGTATGACGCCAAGACAGCGCGCTTGTAGGGATGGACTTATGTGGATATCACTGACTTGAAGGGAGAGTGAGAGAGGAGGATCAGTATTAGGAGGAGGAAAGACAAGGAGTTCAGTTTTAGAGAGGTTAAGTTTGAGAAAGCGTGACGACATCCAGTCAGAGATGGAAGAGAGGCAAGCAGTGACACGTTGCAGGACGGCCGGGGAGAGGTCCGGTGAGGAGAGGTATATCTGAGTGTCATCAGCGTACAGGTGGTAGTTGAATCCAAAAGAGGCAATACGTTTTCCAAGAGAGGCAGTATAAAGAGAAAATAGAAGGGGACCAAGGACAGAGCTGAAGTGGTCTGGGTGCCTACAGTGTTCCTTTAAGAATATAGCTGCAAGTGTGATCATCACTTAAAAAAGATTGTTTGGTAAAACACGTTGTGCTTTCATACCGTAGGGTACGTGGGTCTAGGAGACGCAAAAGAGAGGGTGCAGAAACAACACACATGCTTCAGAAAAAGAGTACCACAGGGGAACAAAAAAAATTCTTGCACCCAAGAGACCCAGAGCCTTGGTTCACCTCTGATTGCAGTGTTCATAACTGCGCTACTATGGTATTGTGGATTTTCAGGAAAAATGAACAAAATAAAATTGGCTGGAAAACTAGAACCTAATTTGAAGCTTTTTTGCATTACAGGGTTCTCTGCTGACTAGTTGTTAATTATTTAAAACGAATTCATTCATATTTCCCCAAGAAACGTTAGTAACAAAAACCTAAATCTTTAGGCATTACAATTGTGCCCAAATCAAATATGGCGGCCGGCGAGTTCCTGGTTCGTGACGTAGCCGAAGGAAGAGGGCGGAAGTGACGTCTATCGTAGGTGCTTCGCAGGGCTGCCAGCATCTTTGTCACGGGCGGCAGGTTTGAAAGAGGAGGGGAGCTCCAAAGGTAGATCTGCGAGAGTGTAGGGATTTTACGCGTGTAATATAAATATGTGATCTATTCCATTAAATAAATAAATGCATGAATTGCTCTGCATGTACAGCCATGCACTCTGCTGCCCACATGTTTACATGTGCTGTATATGGTGCTGCGCTGTGTCTCTGTGTTTATGGTAGTTTAGTTGTATTTAATCAGAGGGCTGGGCTAGTGATACATGCCTGATCCAATGCTTTATTTCACAAAGAAAATCTGGGACCTGGAGCTACATTCGGAATAAGGTTCACTGTATTGATTGACCATTATGAAATATACCCAGAAATAGAATATGTGATAGCTGCACTTTGACTTGAGATGCACAAAAAGCTGCTGTGTACCCTATTATTTTTGCTGTGCATTGGTTTTGTGTGCCTGTATTTATGTGTTCAGTATTCTGGGCAGTAAATATTAAATAGTGTGCTCAGAATGTTTAGGTTTACCACTGCTAGATCAACATATGTGTGAAAAGTGCAGCCAGTACCCAAATATTCCAAACTTAAAGCTGGTAAACAGTTTAAAATATACAAATGTGTGGCTATAAGCATCAGAGCCATCATGTATTTTAGGGCATTGAAACACTATTGCCTGACATTATGCTTACTCGCATACTGCAGGGTGGAAATCAGTTAATCAAGATAGGCCCTTTAGATTCCCTTGGAATTCTATGTCAGAGCAACAATTCTCATTTGCCCATCGTCTTAAAGCAGTATAATTTTAGGGATACATCACTGTGCGCCTG
Organism: Pelobates fuscus; assembly: GCF_036172605.1. NCBI lineage: Eukaryota > Metazoa > Chordata > Amphibia > Anura > Pelobatidae > Pelobates > Pelobates fuscus. Next base: position 81,405,986 of record NC_086326.1, on the reverse strand, counting down.
TTGTATCACTGTGGGGACCATTTGATCGAGCAGCAGTGATAGGCCGAGAGCATCAACTGACGCTTTACTGGCAACCAGCGAAGTAGTCCTTATAAAATATATGGACAATTTTGAAGCATTTTTCGCTATGGGAGATCAGCGATCATTTTTCGCTATGGGAGATCAGATTTTTTTAAATGAACCTTGTTGCACCCCTAGTTGTTAATCAGACAGCCAGTCCTGTTACTTCCTGGTTGTTTAGCTCAGTGGAGCTGAACTCAAGAGGCAGATAATTGATCAGAGCACCTGTTTTGCAAAGACTTCTGAATGAGCTAAATTGGGAAGTCTGTGATTGGACAGCCACATAAAGTCTGGACTGGGTTAGAAGGGGAAGACAACAGATCTGCAACTTTTTTCCAAGCTCTTTTTAGATCTATCCCCAAATACAGTGACTGTGTGCCGCTAATGAGATTCCTGTTTTATATGCCTCATTATTACTCCCTCGATTACATGAACCTAAACAAATACTTTGCTGCCTATATCCATGCTTGGAACATATATGATCATGAATATTATATTTATTTTTAAATCTCTTTAAGACGCATAGGTAAAACAATTTATTCTCCATCAATCCCCAATTCTAAAACGCATAATTAATTTTTGTTTTCATTGGTGGTATATCTACTAATCCAGTTTATTTTTTTTATTTTTTTTTTATATTTGGACAGTGGAGTGTCTATTTAAACTGTTCGAAAATGGGTTACAACTTGAAAATAAGTAGGTGCAGGAAGCTTTGGGCACACACTGGCCCTCCTGTTGGCTTACCTTTTGTGTCCTGGAGGGTTGTTTGCTTGGGGTTCGGTGATGTTCGCTGAGGTTGATGGGAGTGAGCATGCAGCTTACTCCAGCCTCTCCTCTGCTTCCATGCTGCTGCCTGTCTGTGCGGCCGCCTCCAGCCTTCTCCCTCCCACCCAGCGCTCTGTGAAGCTGGGAGGAAGTGATCTGCTGTCACTTCCTCCCAGCCGATACTACAGCAATTTTGTTTTTTGCGGAATCCCAGGGTTCTGCAGAACACCAATTCTGAAACACTGGTCTAGATTGTCCCTTTGGTAGGACTGTATAAAGGCCAAGTTGTCTTCATTTTGACCTGATAAAAGAGTTTTAACCGAAACCAATGGTCAGTGTTCTTTCCAGTAAGTATATTTAATATGAGCATTTATCTGGCTGTATAAGCTCTTAGAATGCGTTATAGATGTTTTTTGTGAAACAGAATGTCTATGGATGTTGGGCTTAATGTTGAGATTACAAGCTCGTTGACTGAAGGAGAAATCTGCCATTTTGGAGACGAGAAGACTTTTGCCTCATTTTGTGGTATAGTTTGATGCATTTATTCTTTTGGATCAACAGCAATATGACGTGTGAAAGGTTAAGCTTGTAACCCTAGAATAAATCAGAATACCGCTTGATCCAGCACCCTCTCTGTACTTTGCTACTTTTTAAAGTTTTAATACCAGGATCTCAACAGGGATAAGTTTAAAACCAAAAAACTTTTAGGCGCATGGCTGACTACACATCTGGTTGCAATTACTTTATCTTAGTATGTGCAGTGTTTCTTATTGAAATGCTGCACACAGAGGCTCTAACCACCATGACCACTTTAAGTCACTGAAGTGCCTGGAGTATCACTTTAAACGTGCTAGAGTGGTCATTATAGGATTATTGTATCCTGGTATTGCAGTGACATTTGCAGTTAGTGGCAAATTCTGTATAATCATCTCTCCTGAGCTCACTTACCTTGATCTCAAGCCTTCTTCTGAACTTTCCAGGATATATCCTGTTTCACCATTAGGAGAATAATGATGAAAATTCAGTCAATATAACTACTTTAATCAGAACATTTGAGAAGGTCAGTCTAAGCATAAAATAAACATTTCTGAGAGGTGTTTTTTTATGTATTGATTGTGCCACAGCAGCCTCACTGCAAATGTTTTCTTGCTGTTTTAGACGGTTAATTACATAATTTCTGCAACCCTACCCACACGTTCTCTGGATGCCAATCATACAGCCTCCCTTTGTACTTCCTGAAAAGATATATGCATCTATACACTGTTACGTTTGCAAGAGGGGTGGGTGCTAGACCTTGATATCTACCTGCTCAGATTTCCTTATTAAATCACTGCCCTCTGCCAGCAGCCTCCCCTGTGAGATAAAGTAAGGATTTCACACAAACACTGAAGGGAATCCTGCAGACGTGGCTCTCTTTATAGCACAACATTATTGTGAGTATTTTACTTAATTTTCTTATGTAATTTGTCAAATAAAACACGTTCTAGAGCTAAAAAGACACATTTGTGCAGTTACAAAGATGTTTAGCTTCTAGCAATGAGCTCTGCCCAGACTGGTAAGTAGCTGATTTTCCAGCATGTCTTACCCATTCTATATTTTAATTGGGAGTGCTGAACATTTACCATAAAACTCTCTGTAGCAGAGATTTATGGGATATGTATTCCAGCATTTTGCAACAGCTCCATCCATAAGAAAATGTGATTGAAACTGATAGCAGAATCAGCATGACTGAATAAAGGCAACAAATAAGGTGCAAATTGTATTAGAGGTGCGTATATGCAGATATAGATCAACAGAATATCACATTGCTTAATCGTATTTAGATCTTGTTTTATAGAAGCATGAAAGATGCAAAATGATTAATAACGTTTGGATTTTTTTTTTTATTATTATAAATATTTGTATTGGTTTTCAAGTTTCAAAACAATATTCGAGGATACATTGGTTACAGTAGAGACATTGACGATACAATTTCAAAGGATGAAGTTACGTAATGATTTCTCAACATCATGATAAGCATCAATCAATAAATGACAGACCATAAACAAAGGAAATTTCTCCTGGCTTGTAATGAGTTCTGAATGTAACCTAGGGAGGTGAGTTACATAGCAAATGTTTGACATGTGTGGAGACATAGTGCTGTAGCCGATAGATAATGGACTTTGGGAGTTTCTCCTGGTCCAAGTTATAAACTCTGGAGTGTGCCATTATAACATTATGTAGGAGTAGAAGCTGTTGTCCCCTTCTCACTTACACCCTTCAAGTATGAAGACCAGGGTTCCCACATTTGAGTGAATTGTATGTAGTTTTTGGACAGTGCATATGTTAAACCCTACATCTGTTGGATGCTTTCTACCCTATTGGTCCATTCCCTAACGGAACTGGGATGAGGTGGTTCGCTGCCATGAGCAGTTGGGCTGTCAGGTTTCTGCTTTTGTGAATCCCCGGGGTGGCAACATAAACAGAATATGTTCAGGTGTAAAGGGTATTTGTTTATGTATAATGATTTGCATGAGTTTGTGTATACGTATCCAGAATTTCTGAATTTCTGGGCATCGCCACCATATGTGTGTCGGGTTGGCCTCACCCTGTCCACATCTCCAGCAAATGTTTTGCGACCTTGGGACATTTTGTGTAGTTTAGAGGGTGTGTAGTGCCAGCGGGTCAGGCGCTTATAATTGCTTTCTTGGTTAGTGGTGGAAATGGACATTTTATGGGCTCCGATAAAAATTAGCTTCCATTGCTCTCCCGAGATATCTATATTCAGTTCCTCAGTCCACCTGGAGGTGAACACCGGGATATCCGTGTCGGAATTTAGCAGTAACTTATACATTGTAGACAGCAATTTTCGTTTTAAAGAGTGAGTTGTACACAAGCGTTCAAAAGTAGTCAGTTCCCTATTTCCCTCCGGCAACAGTTTCTGGGTTTTCATAAAGTGTTTAATTTGCAAATAGTGTAATTGTTGCGAACTCGTAGGTGTGTTTCCGAGAGCGAGGTCATGTAAGGCTAATAGTGCCTTATCCTTTGTCATGTTTTGCAGTGTGATGGATACCGTCCCCCTGTGTATTTCGTAGGTTCGGGATGTGATCCCGGATGGTAGTAAGGGGTTGCGTGAGATCTGATACAATGGTGATGGATAAGGAGCTATGTTCATGTTATTAGCTATTCTCGACAATATCTGCAAAGTGGTCAAAATAAGTGGGTCTTGGTCATTATGAGAGGTGTTGTAGTAAGTGTGTGCCATGGGAGTGCAGTTAGAGGTATGGGACATTGTTCCCTTTCTATGATAGTCCATTGCTGAAGTGGAGGCTCTCTTGTCCACTCATAGACCCGAGACATATGTACTGCTTTATAATACGTCTCAATGTCCGGGACACCCATACCCCCTCTCTCTCGGCGCTTGGTTGGAAGTTTTAGAAGCAGTCTAGGTTTGGATTGCGACCAGATAAAAGCGGTCAGTGCCCTCTTGATTGTAGCAAAGAAGCTGGCAGGCAGCCTAATTGGGAGCGTTTGTAGAGTATACAAGAGGCGTGGCAATACCAACATTTTTATGATATTTATTCTACAAAACCAGCCATAACACTGTCTATGCCAGGCCTTCAAGTCTTTCGATATGGTTTCCAAGATAGGAATAAAGTTTAAGTCATATAGATGTCTAATTTGGTGTGGAAGATGTATTCCTAGATATTTTAATGATTTCGTTGCCCACGTAAAATGGAAAGCATCTCGTATTTTCCTATCTATATCTGGTGTCGTTTGTAAGGGGAGGATCTCACATTTTGTGAGGTTTGCTTGGAAGTTCAAAATATCACTGTATGCCCTCATTTCTGACAGTATATGTGGGAGGGAGTGTATCGGGTTTGAGAACGTGAAAAGCAGGTCATCTGCGAAAGCAGAGACTTTGTATTCCATACCTCCTATTTTGATACCATGGATCAGTGGGTTATTCCGGATCCCCTGTATAAATGGTTCTAGAACAAGAATAAATATTAGTGGGGAAAGGGGGCATCCCTGTCTAGTCCCATTCCTTATGTATACTGTTTCTGAGACTTGGCCATTTATTCGTATTCGGGCGGTGGTTGAGGAATAAAGTCTCCCTAGCCATTCCAACCACTTGGTTCCGAATCCGAGACGTTCCATTGTAGCTATCATGAGGGACCAATCGACCCTATCAAATGCTTTTTCAGCATCGATAGCCAATAGAACACTCCCGATTTTATTCGTTTGTGCCCAATGCATGATATTAATGAGTGTCATGGTATTATGTTTCGCCTCCCTGCCCGGCACAAATCCTGCCTGATCCTGATGTATGAGGTCAGGGAGTAGTGGCTTCAGACGATTAATTAGAATTTTTGTGAATAGCTGTAGATCCACATTCATTAAGGAAATGGGCCTATAACTCCCACAGTTGGTTGTGTCCTTGCCTGGTTTAGGGTAGTAATGTTATGGTGGCATTCAATGCCTCCCGTGGTGCCTTGCTCGGATCACGGGTATAGTTGAACGCTTGCACAAACGGTTCTGCTAAGATCTGGGCTACGGTTTTATAGTACTTGCCTGTGTAACCGTCTGGTCCAGGACTTTTTCCTAATGGTGGTATTTTAACTACTGCGTGAAACTCCTCAGTGGTAATGGGGATATCTAAAAATTCTGCCAGATTACGTGGAATGGTGGCAGTAATTCGGTTTTGAAGGAATTCCTGGATCTTATCAGCATCTGGCGGCCTGTCCCTAATATTGTATAAGGAGGAATAGTAGGAATGGAATGCCGACATAATTTTTGGCATTAATTGTGTCAACTCACCGTCCGGTGACTTAATGTTTGAGATAAATGTTGTTTCTTTGTTGTTGTAGGGATTGAGCTAGTAGCTTCCCGCATTTACCTCCTTGTGTATAGTATGAATGTCTTGTCCTCTGTACCGCTCGTGAGGCCTGTAGATTGAGAATGGTTTTGATTTCTGTTCGTTTAGCAAGGAGAGTATTATACCTTTGTATTGTAGTGTCCTTGGTGTGTTGTATTTCTAGATGTTGTATTTCCTTGGTTAAGGATTTTATGCTAGCTTCCTTTTAGTTTTTTTCTGTGTGGATGCTAATTTAATGATCTCTCCTCTAAGGACGCACTTGTGAGCCTCCCATATTATGTCCGGTCTAGTATCTTGGTTCAGATTAGTTGCGAAGTAATCCTCTGCACATGTTTTAATTTTCTTTATGACTTCCTCACTGTTCAAGAGGTGATCGTTCAGTTTCCATTGCGGAAAACCTCTATTTAAAGAGGGTATCGTTAGATCTAGTGTTAGACGGGCATGATCTGACCACGTGATAGGACCATACGAGGCTGCCTTAATCAGGTTGAGGTAATTATGGGGTAGTAATAGTATGTCTATTCTGATGTAAGAGCCTGAGGCCATAGAGTGAAATGAGTATTCCCTGCCTGAGGGGTGTAATGCCCGCCAGCCATCATACAGTCTGGCCTCATATAGGATGTCGAGTATGCGTCTGCGGGTGGGCTCTAGGTATTCACTGGTAGAAGCGGATGTGTCTAGTCTGCTGTCTGAGATATTTAAATCCCCTCCCGCTACTACGAGGCCTTCCTGGAATTCGAGTAGTTTGTTTAGGATTTTTCTTATGGATACGCTTTGTTTTTTGTTAGGAAGATAAATATTAGCCAGTGTTATCATGGTATTACCAAGTTTTCCTTTAATGAATATATATCTACCTGCATCGTCATGGATTTGTCCCGTAAGTATAAAGGGGACTTGTCTCTCAAACAAAATTGCTACTCCCCTTGCTTTAGCTTCCGTGTAGTGGCTAAAGTAGCCTATTGGGTATTTCCGATTTCTAAACGATTGGGCAGAGTGTTTGCGGAAGTGTGTTTCCTGTACAAACACGATATCTGCTTTGTATCTATAGAAATCTGCAAGCGCGAGTGATCTTTTTTCTGGGGTATTTAGTCCCTTAGCATTCTGAGAATGTATACAAATAAAGGATTTGGGTTCCAAGGTAGGCGTAGGGGCGGGGGAGGTGGCGGTGTTTGCCTGTAAAGTCATCATCTGTGTGTGTTCAGTCGTCAGAATGTCCCCTGGAACGTAGGGCTTGTTAGTCACTTATCAATCAACACTTATATATGAACATAAACAGTATCAATAATGTACAAAAACTGTGGAACCAATTGAACAGAGTGTACTGGGAAAGCCCAGCAGAGACCACCGGTGGGTCGCCTGGGTTCCCCAGTTGTACCGCCCCTTGCGGGACGGGGATGAACTGGGATTTAATCCCAATAGAACACAAGGTAATACCTTCTGTTGTTTCTTATTCTGACTCCGTGCAAGAATCAGAGCAGTATAAATGTGGGTGCGGTAAATGACTAGAACTCGAGTCATACAATCAAATAAATTTTCCATTGAAGTTGATGGATGGTCCGAGAGGTGGGGAGGGATACGGTTGGAAGAGGAGAGAGGGGACGGGGGAGGGGAGGAGGGGGGGTAAAGGGTGGTGGGGGTGTGCATGAGAATAATGGCTTACTTGAGAGTGATATCACTCTGTTACCTGTGCGAAACACAATCGCTATTTAGTGTTGGGCATGTAGCAGGGTTCACCAATATCTGTGATCGAGAGGACATATGGAGATAGGAGGACCCAGGGCTGTGTATAGGTGTGCAGGTTAACATAGTGTAACATAACGCAGTATAGTATAGTATACAACCTTATACCAGTATAATCAAGTCAGATAGTCTGGGGCTCGGCTTCTCTAGGTTAGAGTGTGAGAGAGGGTTCAGGCCCCTGGAGTCTTTGTATAGAGTCGTTTCCCGTATTATCAATGTCCGCTTATTCCGGGCTCGGTCTTTGGAGTGGGGATGTGAGCGTTTCTTGTGGTTTTCAAAGTCCCAAACCCCCAATGAAGAAGATCTTACGGTATGCTGCTCCAAACCGTGTCCTTAAGTGACCTCCTTTGGTCTCCGTAAATAAACACAATAAAAAAGGCTGCGCACATAAAAATAAAATCCAATTTAAAAAAAAGAAAAGAAGTCCAACTATTTTATCCTTACAAATGTCCTTGGTTGTTGAGGTCTTCTACTTTTGTAGTGGTTTCACTTATTATGAAAGATAAAAGGGGAAAAAAGACACCAATGGTGTAGTACGTAAAATTCAGATATAGACGTAAAAAAATGATAGTATAAAACTCACATTTACCAGAGCTAATGTCCAGCTCTGGAGTGAAGCGCGTACAGCGGTTTAATCCCCGCTTATGGGATATAAAGCAGGTTCCTCTCCGTGAATGGTATTCAATTCTCGGGATAAAAAGAAAAAGAAACAGCCAATAGTGCTCACTGTATGGCAATATAAATAAAAATAATAAAAGAATGTACTTACAAAATAAGAGCAGACACACTGCTCTTTGATGACAGCTTGGGTGGATTGATCCCCACCTAAGGATTTCTTTGGGTACAGGAAACTTCCAGGAATTATCAAGGTTTCTTATAAAACCAGTAAAAAATTATAAAATAACAATAAAAGGCCAGGGTAAAAAAGAAGTTATGTGTCTATAAAAAAGATAATTGGCACAAACAAATGACCAAAAAATGCTTTAATATATAAAAAACACAATATTTTAAATATCCATAACGCTTTTCGTCACAAAAGGACTTTTTCAAATGGAATAACATGTTTTACCTGGCACATAGATGTTATATAGGAACATAATTACTTGAATTTTGGCGCCAAAACTTGGTCCATCCAATCAAAAATAAAAGCACATTTAAAACTTTAAAATACATTAATAACTTAATAGAAGCATTGTTTATAATATAACAACATGATTCTAATATATATGAATCAAAAACGAGGGTGGGAAAGTATAAATATAAACGTTTAAAAATAGTCACATGACCGGCGGCACTTCCGCATTTCGGAAGTATAGCCGCAATGCTCAATGGGAAATGTAGTTAGATTTGGCCGCGAGCAACGGCCGCTTCTAAAATCACTTAAGCTTAGACATATTTTTTTTACATGTTAGTCTAATGTAAATTCAGGGGTAGGTTGATAAAAACGAAGATGCCAAATAGTAATTTTAAACAGTAAAAAATGGTCACGTGATTTTCGGCAATAATGGCCGAAATGCTTTATGGGAAATGTAGTTTGGGTAGAAACTAAGAGGCAAATACCCAAAGGGAACTAATAAAAACTTATAAAATAAGAGAAATAATATGGGGAATTAATACATTTATAATAAAAGGAACAAGTATACCTTATGTTAAAAGGGGACAATACAAATGAAATGGGCAGGATAAATAAAAGATTATAACAAAAAAGTAGGGTTTAAAAGGTAGCAGTAAAACCATGATTTATGTAAAAATAAATGACAGTAAAACCATACTTTAAAGGTACAGGCATCAAAAAAGTAGGTTTTAAAAGGTAGCAGTAAAACCATGATTTATGTAAATAAAATACCGGTAAATGACAGTAAAACCATACTTTAAAGGTACAGGCATCAAGTTACATAAATATTCATAGAAAATTGTGTAGGTCAAAATCTGCATTGAGGCCATGGGGTATAAGAGTCTGAAGTTTATACACCCATTCCATCTCTGTTTTTCCAAGTAACTTTTTTATATCACCTCCACGCCAAGAGGTAGAGCATTTTTTTATACCGATACATTTTAGTAGGCCTGGGTCTTTATTGTGCATAATAAAATGTTTGGATACTGTATGGTTTAGGTATCCATTTTTAATATTTCTGCAATGTTCGCTCAGTCTTATCTTTAGGCACCTTGTGGTCATCCCCACATATTGGAGGCCACATGGGCACTCGAGCAGATAGATAACATTTTTCGTATTGCAGCATATAAAGTCATAAATATCATATACTTTTTTGGTTTGATTAGACATGAATTTTGTAACTTTAGATGAAATAACATGATCCACAGTTTTACACACAATACATTGTTTACATCTATAAAAACCTTTAGTCTGAGGGAAAAAGGATAGATTTTTAGAAGGAGATTTTTTAGTAAAATTTGTAGTTAAAATCGATTTAAAATTGGGTGCTCCTCTAAAAACAATGTTTGGGTAAGTGGGTATAATGGGATTAAGTATCTCATCGTGTTTAAGTATGTGCCAGTGTTTTCTTATTATTTTTTTAACATCGTTGCTTTTATTATTAAAATTAAAAATAACTGGAAGTGATATATTTTCATTATTTTCTTTATTTTTGTATATCAAAAGTTCATTTCGTTCTTTTTGTTTAACTGTATTGATTGTGGTATTTAGATCTGGTTCTGAATATTTTTTTTCCATAAATTTATTTTTTAAAAACTCTGCTTGTACATTAAAATCTGTGAGTTCAGAACAGTTTCTGCGAAGGCGTAAAAACTGACTTTTAGGGGCACTCTCTAACCAAGGCTTGTAGTGGCAACTGGATCTGTCTATAGCCGTGCCCATAAACCTTCATCATGCTCTCGTCTGTTTTGTTGTGTTGTCGCAATCAGTGAGTTGTCTTAGCGAGTATCATCCCTGCGGTCTCCCATCAATCTGCCCCTAGGAGAGAGGAGCGTGGACCATCTATGTCTTTGGGGGAGGGAAGAGGGCTCCTGGATAGGCTGTGGGGCGTACCAATCCATAGTGGTAGTGTCTGGTAATTCTAAGGCCCATAAGAACGGCTTCACGTCCAGGTGTGTTGTTATTGGATGCATTGTTCCCTTGTGATGGACGGTCTAAGTGCGCAGCTAGCTTGTAATGTGAACCAAGATAGATCCTGGAAAATTTGTATTTGGTTATCATTGAACAGGAGAGGTTGAGATGTGTCTCTAAGGGCTTTGAGTATGTTGTCCTTTACGGAAAAGTAATGCAGCCTACAGATGACATCTCGAGGGGCTTCAGCTGCTGTGCCTCGCGGGCGTAAAGACCTGTGCGCCCTATCCATTAATATGGGAGCATCTATGGGATCCCCCAAGATTAGATTGAATAATTCTCTTAATGTGGACATCACATCTTCCCCCTGTATTTCAGGAAGGCCTCTAATCCGCAAATTATTCCTTCTGCTCTTATTGTCTAGATCATCTAGTTGCCTCTGCATAGATGACATGGTCAGTGCATGTATGTTTAAAGTAGAGGAATGTGGAGTGATCTGGACCTGCATGACATCCTTTTCCTTCTCTAGGTCTGTAACTTTAAGACTTACTTGCTGTATGACCGCATCCATTGCATCGATTTTTAGTCTGAAACGCTGCCTCCAATCTTCCGATCATATTTGCCATGTCCGCTTTGGAAGGTAAGTTCTTCAATAATTCTTTTATGTCAGGATCAGCAATCTGTGCCTGTGTAGTACCTGAGCTTTCCGATGCTGTCGGGCTGGGTGGCGCGGAGTCCGCCGCCATATTGGTATTCGCGGCCTCGTCCTCGCGGTTTGCCGCATCTTTAAAATAACGGGTTAAAGTGCTCGTTTTTGCAGTCGGTGTCTTACTGGATGTCCCCTGAGCGTTATTATGCTTTTTTGGGTTCCCCATAGTGCCACCGGACCTCCGATTGCTTTGGATTGTATCTCGTCGTTCCAGGAGCTGAGCTAGTGCACGTCCATTCAGCTCTGTGTCAGGCCACGCACCCTCGAGAGGCTTAACGTTTGGATTTTTTTGTTTTTGTAAAGTGCTTTCCCTTTAAGTAAATCCTACAAAACTTCACAATGTCAAGTTCTGTTTAAAAGACTGTTAATTGAACTGCATTACTCATGAGTAAATGGGATCAGATGGGTATTAATTACTGCATCGAACACTGTTCAGTCTAATAGCTGCTTTAGACAGAATGGTAACATTGCACAAGACCATGACTGATTGGACTGGGAATTCAATAACTCTGTCAAGTGTAGCGTTTGATCTCCAGCTTCCAAGATCCATTTGGTGCTGTATTTGACTTGATACAACTTCAGGAAATATTTTATCTTGTTTTCCTACTTGCCCTTGGGTGTTTGGATTATTTTCTATTATTCATAGCCATGTCAGAAAAATATATTATAGAGTTTAGTGGCAAGATTGTAATATACTTGGTTTCACATTTCAGTTTCAGAGCAACACAGTTTATTTATTCAGTTTTGTTTTGTAGTGTTTTCTTTTTGGAATTGTTTGTGCTAAATTTGCCATTTTAGCTTTTCTTTTGGTTAGCTCGTAAGAAATTAAGTACAAGTTTTTTTTGGTGCCTTCCAGTCTCCATACGTGCTCCTATTTGTTTACTGTTACTTTATAATAAAACCGCAGCACATTGGAGATTAATCTACTACAACTCCCCAGTCCCTTATGCAGTCTGTTCCTCAGACTGTGGGAGACCCTGACTGGTTCCATCTAGGTGGCTTCTGAGTTGGTGCCAAGTCAGCTGTTGTTGACCAGGGTGCTGGAGAAGACCCAAGAGCTGTCCCCCCAGCTCTGGCTTTACATCTCCAAATTGTGCAACTTTGACCGACCAGCATCTGGTGCATTGCCTGATCGTAAGCACTAGGGGAGCAGTAACTATTGTGAAGGGTGTGCGTTAAACAATATTCATATATTGACTGGCACATAATAGAGCAGTTTAATTCTATTTTTATTTCTGTAGAAAATGGTTGCCTAAAACTTACACTAGAGCAAAACAAGTTTAATAGTTATCTGAAAAGTTCTAATAGTAAGTATAGAGCATATAGAGGTTGTAGTCTCCAAAATTCTTCAATATTAGTATACTTTTGTAAAAAAAAAAATAAGTCACACACGATACTATTTCAAGGTTTGTGTTGGATTGTTTTCCCTGAGAGGAAATCATTTGAAAGTGTATTACTAGTTAAACAATATTGATTTATACTTGGGCAAAGTTCAAGCCTGATGTTATAATATGGGATTATTTGTATTTGTTCAGTTGCCAGTAGTGCCCCTGTGATGTCCTGGTGTCATTTAGCAAACTGTTTTAGAATGGTGTGACAACTTACTGAGGTCCTCTAGGCACCAGCGCTGTGTTTGGTCTTCTCTTGAAGGAGAAACTGAATGTCTCCATAGAGCTGAGCAAGCCAATACAGCATCATGCTCATTGATTGATTGCTGACACTGCATGGCACTGATTACTTGGCTGTGGAGGTTTAATCAGATTTTCCTAAAGGAGAATCTTGAAAGCGGGTATGTGGCCAACGGCACCATGAGGGACTCAAGTAAACGGTGAAACTATGCACTAAAACAGATTGATAAATTACACCTTGATGGTGCGATTGGCTGAGAGCATCAGCTTAGCTCCATATTGAGCAGTGTTTTCTTAGCTCCATATTGAGCAGTGCTTAGCTCAGGGGAGGTATCAGATGGCTGTAGTGGTTATGGTGCAAAGTATAAGTAACTTTGGCAGAGAGGTGAAAATAAACAAATACTCCATGAGGTTACTTGGCTGATCAGGGGAACGGAATGGGTTGATTACCTGAAATGAAAGCTCAATGAGCATGGCCTCATTTCTGTTGCGAGTAGGGATTTATAGGTCTATTATCAGATGTCTATGTATGAAGGCTGTTGCCTTGACTTCAACTACCTAAAAATTTTGTTGTGTTACCGGATGACAGGTCCAGCTGTGTTGCTGGAGAAGGGAGTTAAAGAAAGGAAGCTATATTGGCGTACAGGAACCAGCAGCAAGACCAAACGTACTTTTGAAAATAGGAGAAAGTGGGACAAAGGATGCAAAATCCTGGAAAATAGTTTATTTGCAAAATCAATATAAAATTGTGAAAACAAAAATGCAGATAATTATTTTGGCCTAAAATGCATGAAGATTATGTTGGTACCTGGAATTTTAATTGAACAGCACAAGTATCCTTATGCTTTACTAATTCTTTCACGCAAAACCTGTCAAAGCAGTGTTCCGAAACTATTATAGCGCTAACATATTCCGTAGCGCAATTATATATATATTATATATCATTACACAACCAAAAGACACTGACTTGTGTGATCAGGATTCAAACCTGGCGTTCCCAGTTCTAAGACAGTGACAATACCACTGCTCTACACAGCTGACATATAACCTTGCCAAACCTAGTCTCTGTCTGAATGAAACATATTATTATATGTTTATACCATGTCCCCCTTACCTTGTTATACATCAGGTGCTGGAGAAAAAAGGAAAGGGCAAGGAATGGCTTCTGTAACATTTTAGTTTGCCTTTTTGTTTTACAATTATCCTTTGATAAAATAAATTAAATGAACACTCGAAGTACCATAACCACTGAAGCTCGCTAGAAAGATTTGACTTCTTACCTGGAGCTTACTAGGCGTTACTTCCTGCCTTCACTACCTCAGCCAGAGGGCCAAAACCTCTCTATCTGAGCCAAGTCAGACGTTGCAGAGCTTAGCTGGGTCATCCGGCTCTCTGGCTGAGATAGTGGAGGCGGGAGCGAATCTTGGTTCACCCCCGGTAAGTAGTCAAACCATTTTAAAACCAAGCGTATTCTAGTTTGCAAAATCTTTCCTGAACCGTTTGAAAACTTTCTATTGGAGGTTATTAATACTCAATAGTTTATAAATATTTTAAATCTTAAGTGCCTGCCCCTCTTACCCAAATTGTTAAATGTATACATACACAGCTTGCAGAGGAAGAAATACATAATATTCACATAAGAAGGGTATTCTAGGTTTACTTCTGGGAGTGTTCTGAGCATAACCTATTCAGCAGTCTTTAGATTTTCTAAATGCTTTTTTAAAGATTTTTGTTTTCAAAGTTTTGTGTGTTTTAATCCAATAGTATATTGGTTTTTTTTTTTTTTTAGAAAAGGAGTGGTGAATTTCAGCAGGGGTTACCCCCCTTTTTAATTGATGCAGTGGCTTTTACTGATGCTCGAATGTAGATAAAACTGGTCTAATACCTCTCTTTCTTTTGATAGAATCATATTAAAGATGTCTGTGGAAAAGATCATTAGAGACGCTCTCACAAGCTTTATACAATCTCACATCCCTGACGCAGACCTCAGGTACTGTTTTGTGTTTGTTTGTTTTGGGTTTTTACATTTGTGTTAGCACTTATTTTATTTTTCTAATTGTTTTATACATTTTTTTTTTTATTGTTTGCGGCATACAGTGGAACAATTCACTGATTTTTTTTTTTGATTTTTTTTACATTTTATTTATTTTTTAATATTTATTTATAAAATATTTTACCAGGAAAGATACATTGAGATTTCTCTCGTTTTCAAGTATGCCCTGGGTTCACAAATCATTGCATTGATACAATATGGTACAATAAAATACAAAAACAATATTAATACACAATATATACAAAATTTAACATAGAACAGGTAAATATATAATCAACCATGACAGGTGCATTCTGTATAGATATACTCCCAAAGAATACATGCATTTTTTGCGTGATTTATTTGGGGAGTACATGGAAAAAAAAACCACTTACGTGCCCTACCCTCTTTTTACCTACACAAACTTTCAGGCTTATATATGACAGAGTGGAAAAAGGTATAAGAAAAGCAGAAATCAAACTGGTATAAGATCGCCATAGAGACGTTTCACACAGAGACAGAGATATTAAGATAACACCAAAGACTAAAGAAATCCAGAGGAAACAAATAAGATTGATTGAGGATAGGCCAATTATCCATTCTTTTTTCAGATTTACACAAGATCGATGAATGTTAATGATTAATCCAAGAAGGATACAACAGCATTAAATTGGACAGCCTTCCTCTTCCATCTGTTCTTTTTACCAAATTTAAAAACAGCAGTAGAAGAACTACATCAAAGGGTGGTCCTAGAGGAAATTCCCACTGAATAGCAAAATCTTGCTTCGTAATAAAGATATTTTCTTGTAAGAAAACCAGATGTAACATTTAAACCTACCTCAAAAGATGGTGTTAAATTTTTTTTATTTTTATTTTTTAAAAAGGAACCTTGCATTGCTACGTTGATATACAAACGATTTTACTCTAGGTATGGCAATGTTCTCTTTTTCTTTGGTCCCTTCCAAATCTGAACTATTTTGTTCACTGCAGGAATGAATGTACTTGACATTGAAAAGAAGAGAGCACAAAGTGATTTGATCTCTTGGCTACATTTATCTATTAATTTGGTTTTGTTTAGAAATTCTGAGTGATAAGTGAGAAGGCTCTCAATGCACCTTGTGTAGGATAACTACAGTGATCTATCCTTATGCCATAAACAACCAGCTTTAAATGGCTGTATTTATGCTGTGATTTAAATTTCTCTTTTCCTTTCAGTGCTATGGATGAAGTGTTTTTCTCTTATGTCACTGGGATTCTAGAAGAGTTGGGGTCCCAAGATTGCTCAGAAGAGGATTTTGAGATGGAGTCTTTCATAGAAATGTTGGAGGCATACATCCCAGGATTTGCTGAAATAGACAGGTACTGTAATTATAATGATTCTTGATTACCCACTTCGTCAGTATATTTCATTGTCATTTTGTTTCATTAAATGATTTCTTTTTTTCTGCGCCAGTGTATAGATAAAAGGACATCTTGCTATCTACACAGTTATATATGACAGGCTCACCTAAAGGGTGAATATATAAATGGGGAATGTATCTTTGGCACACATTCTCAGCTAGTTTTAAGTTCCATTGGTATAGAGATTTAAACTACAACTGTCAGAGTGGTTTGCCCTTTCTTTGTGATTTTGTACTAAGTATTAATGAGTAATGCAATCATCATGCTGGAAAAAAACTTGTGTACAAATTGTTAGTTACTCCAAACCTTCTTTAAAATAAATAAATAAATAAATACAAAATTCAGCTTCTCATGCCTTATTGGGCATTACTCATTAGGTTCCCCCTTAAATAACAGCAAAGAAAGCATTAGACTTATCTGAAATCCTGCATTGGTTGTAAGTCCTGGCGCTCTGCTACACGTCGCTCTGATGTCACATGCTCGCCTTGAAGTCCAATCGAATGCTTCTCAAGAAGCACTTGGTTGGTCCATTCTCCCAGGCTCTGAGCAAATGTGTGCACTCTGAGCCAATAAGAGGAGGGAGAGCACAGAGGAGAGAGAGAGAGAAGAGCAATACACTGCCTGTAAGGGGAGAATCTGACCACGTTTGTCGCTAGTGCACCGTGTACAAAATTCACATCTGTTCTAGGCTGCCTCAGTCACATGTGCCGGGGGTGGAAGTATCTCTGTATGTGAAACATTTCAAGCAAAAATAAAATAGTTATAGTGCCTACAGTATCCCTCTTACATTCCTTCTAGAATATGTCCACTTGTTTTTCATTTTATTTTAAAGCAGCTCTGTCATTTCTTAATCTTTATCAAATACTGATGCTGACAGTGTTGGAATTTCATTGAAGTTACAACACAATCCCATATTTCCTTAACACACAGTAGGTGCTAATTACTACTGATGTCTAATGGACAAACTTATGGTTGACAAAAGGCAGAACTCCAATCCCAGCAGATGTCACAAGTGACAGTTGTGGGATTCAGGGATTGTCTCTCAACGCAAGTTTTGCGGGTCTTCCATAGACCTCGGTTGTTGCACTTTTTTGCATATGTGAGAGTACATCACTGACATGGCTTCTCACACTAGGAGTTGAGGAGTTGAATAGGGTCACCTAGTTGAACATGGCAGTAACTGTGAGGGACAGGTTCCTACATTTGACTGCACCACACAGCTGCCAGAACCTAACCGAAGATGTCAACCAAAAGTGTTAGATCTGCTTTAAATCTGCCAAGATTAGGTCTGTTTGTTAAGAGACACATTTGCTGTAGCAGGAATTGTCCAGTTCTAGCTCTGAAATTATCATTAGCCTGCATGAACCTTTTATATACAGTGTTTCGATTCACATATTACAAATGTATGCCTTAGAATACGGAGTGAAGTGTATTGTTTCAATTGCAGTGGGAAAGTTTGTGAAATGATGTTTGACTTGTCAGGAAAACTGAGTGAAGCGCGTAACAAAGGTAAGTCAATGGATTAAATTGTTTTCTTTTTAGTTCTTTATTCAGCACATCCTACAAGCAGTATGCTGGAGTCTGGAATCAGAATAACACTGGTCCAGTATATGGAAGTTGTCCTTTTTACATTTGATTATAATATACACAAGATATTTAACATTTCTGAGTGACGTGGAACTTGCATAAAGCATATGGAATGAAATGGTAAATAAATACACATCTAATCTAAAATATTGAATCAGCATCCAGTTGTGCTGATCATGAAGATAAAGGGGAAATTATCATCTTTGCTGTGAGGCAGGAGTTTCAAGCAAGTAAGTAATTCACTAACGTAAGAATTTAAAGTGAATTTTAACTTTAAATGGACACTCCTGAACCCTGAAGCACTTAGGTGTGTCCTTTTTTCCCTCTTTTCATTTTAAAAAAAGTTTCAATAGAAGTTGTCACTTTTAAAAATTAACTTGGTTACACCCATCGGGCTGTCAACTGGTCCTTTTACTTCCTCTTGGGTTTACTTTCATTTACGTTTAGCTCAGTGGAGCTAAACCCAAGAGACAGCAATTGCTCAGAACACCTGCGTTTCAAAGACTTCTCATTGGGAAGTTTGTGATTGGACAGTCACATAAATTATGGGCGTGGTTAGAAGGGGAGGGCTTGCATAGGCTTCAGGCAAGATATCTGCATCATTTGCAAGCTGCTTTTAGATGTATTTCCAATTTACAAAATGCATAATTAAATTTTTAGTTTGTTTGGATTTGAGCTGTAGAGAGTTCTTTTTAAGTTCAAAATAGTCAAACTGAAAATATTATCTGTCTGCTATGCTTTCAGATATGCCAAGCTGGCCTTATATTTTAAATTTACTTTGAATTCTCCTTTTAGTGAATAACCCTGGAGATGATGGGGAAACAGCTGAGGATCATAGGAGACTTAACTCAACAACGGCTGGAGAACTTAACTGTTAGGTTAATTGTAAATGCATTGAACAAAAATACTAAAGACAAGTTCTGTTTTGACATTTTTGCCGTTTGATAACTCTATACTAATAAAGGGACATTCAAATAAATCTTTAATGCAGGTGAGGTTTTAACCTCACTAATATGCTTTGTTTTTGCCATAATTACCTCTCTGTAGTTTAAAAAAACAAAAACAAACCCTTTGTACTTTTCTGCCCTCCATATCCCCCATACTTATGCAGCTCAGCCACTGACAGTGTGTGAGCTAAGCTGCAGAAAGACTAGCAGCTTGCATGTAGGATGACCTATAAACAGCCATGTAAATATGTCACTACACTTCTGTCCTCTTGCAGTGCTTGCCTTCCTGCAAAGTCTACTAAATGTTACTTTCCATAGCCCATGGCGTGGGTACTGGGCTATGGGAGCACTGTTTAATAAACGTATGCAGGGAGGGATATCTAATTGTAAGCGTCATTTCCATTTGCGTTTCCTGCTTCTTTTAGCTTAGCTATCGGCTCCTGCAGTAGTGCTTCTGGTCACTGATAATTAAAATATTTTCACGAGTTTAAATATTCACTCCTCAATGGTAAGAGGGGGAGTGTAAATTGTGATTGGTCATTAATATGTGGAAAGTTAGAAATGTTCACTAGTACTCTGACCCTGAAACAATATACCCCTATATCCATAATAATCAATTACTTCTGGGGAACACAACAAGTACTTATACCCAAATTTTGTGCACAACTAGAAGATTCAGTACATATTTCTTAATTTGGATTTTTGTTTTATTTGTATTTCTCTTTTTCTGTTTTAGATGCTTCCCCCGTAAAAGCCACAGGAACTTCATTGGAAGCCAAGGAAACGTGCAATAAAAAGCCAAATGTTGATGAATTAAGTGCATCAGAAGGAGCTGTGGCACAGGTGCATACTTAAAATCTCTGCTAACCGAGCTGTTTTTAGGAATCGGAAAATACATAGACTGAACTAACCACATCCAGCATTCTCATCCAGTCGATGTATTCCAGATTAGACACATTTGACAGTGCCGAAGTGTTCATTCTGCATTATCAATGTGACCTTGGAAGGGGTGCCTGTGCGTGGGAAGAACCTTTGTTTATATCAAACCATTCCTAAAGGGTTATTATGAAACCTGGGAATAGTGCTAGTATGGTTACGTTGCTTAGTGTGCTCCTTTAACTAGAATTAGTTTGGAAAAATGATAGGATTGATGTGATGTCAACTAATGAATATCTCAAGGACTTCACAAGCTACATAAAGCTGTTCCCTTCTGTAGAAAGGTAATGGTTGACACATGGGATCTCATCTTCACATTGGAGAAAAATCTAGGGTTTCTGTTTTTTCTTTCCATAATGTGAAGCAAAGCGGTCAATACATTTTTTTTTCTTCTAAACTGTCTTTAAAATCTGATTTTATAAACATTTTTAAATTCATAAATGTGTTGAAAGGTTTGTAATCATAGTCAATTGTATGTCTTCAGGAAGAAAGCAATCTGCAAGCCAGTGTTGATATGCTTTTGGAAATGTTCCCAGAATGCACTATAAGTCAAGCTCAGAGAGTGCTTTCAATGGCAAAGGGGGATTTGGAAGAAGCAGTGCAGTTTATTGTAGAGAAGAATGTGAACCTCTGCAATGATTCTGGATCCAAGGTCGGTAATAATCAGGGCAACCCCTTTTTATTTGTGGGGCTTTGGGTGAGAAAAAAAATGTACGATCTACTCCTTGTTTGTGTCTAAAATGTATATGCAGACATAGCAATAATACACATAGGCAGATACACACTGACAGTGATACACAGAGGCACACATAAACAGCCTCACAGTGACAGGCATACACACAGACACACACTAAAACATTCAACTGTGATTTCCCACCTTCTCATTCTGCTTATTTATCTGTGAGAGGGAGTAGAGGGGCTTGTTGCTGCTGTCCTTGGTGTCCACTGTTGTGTAAGCAGGAGGTAATAATGTGCAATTGGTGACATTGCATCCTGACACCTGCTTCCATTCCCCAGTGTTTTGGGTACCCTGTGCATGTAAGAGCTTGCAGTTAAAAGGCTCTAACACAGGATCTTGAGCAAGTTGCCTGGCACTCAGGATGCTTGTGTGAGAGCCGCGTGAATGAAACTCTCTATCAACTTCAGGGCCCTTGAAAGTGGCTCGAGACCCGTTTACCCTACCCAAAAGGTGTGGCGCTGGTCGTAATTTTCCTATTACGTAAATTGTAAATATCCTACAAATGCGTTCGTAAAACAGATTATGTTCTGATATTCAGTCAAAATACATGTAACTATACAAAGCATGCTCACAGCGGAGTTAACATGGGAGGATGGCATGTGGTACCCACCCCCTGCAGGCACTTTGACTAGCCGAATGGGAAAGTAATGATTCTCCAAAGTATGTTACAGGTTTAAGACCAGACTAAGCAGGAAGTCGAAGTCTGATTTATTTAGAAACATTTTGTTTTATTCACGTCAGTCTAGTCTTCACAATTTTAAAACCCCCTCAATCTCTTTCTTTTATATTATGCTGCTCAATGTTGTCTGATTACTTAAATACATATGTATCTTAAAGATTGATTTTTAATGGAACATGCCTTTATTTATTGTCTTTTAAATTTTAGGAATTGAACAGAGCTCCAAAAAAAGAAGATTTGAAAGATTTCATATTGCAAAAGTAAGACCGTTAACTCTCTATGGTAACTGAGGAATGTGCTTTTTGTAAGATTTTTTAAAAAGGTTTCTCTTAGCACCGTAAACACTTAAGTGATTTGAAGTGCTCATGGTGCCTGGAGTCTGTATGAAGAGCATTTCACTGCACTTACTGAGTTTAACTGACCCATTTGCTGCTGGAGGTGTAACCCCACTTCTGGCAGTGTCATTGGGAAGTCATTATCCAGCCTGGAAGACGAGTTCTGGACTGATTAATGTCAATTATCTGCAAATGTCTATGCACAGAGGGTCATTCATTGGTTACGAGCAATAAACTGATCTGCTTAACCAATGAATGAGTGTCGGGATCATCATCTGGCTTCTGCAGCTCTGGTAAACCTGCCTGATAGGAGTAGTTTGCTCCATTAACTGACAACCAGGATTAACCTACCATCATAACCTTTACAGTGGTAAAGATGGTTGGAGTAACCCTTTAATCTGGCAATGTCTCTGTATCCATTTTGTACAGACTCTCTAAACAGTTAAAACGGCACATTTAAAGGTACACTATAGGGTCAAGAACACAAACATGTATTCCTGACCATATAGTGTTAAAACCACCATCTTGCCCCCCTTCCTAATTCTACCAAAATCTTACCTTTATTGCAGTCTGCTGCTGGCTGATCTGCCAGCTTGGCTGACATCAGAAGTGGCGTTCTGTGCCAATAACAATGCTTTCTCATAGGATTGGCTAACTGTAGCAGTACTTACACTCTCCGGGGGCCGGGCGAGGTCCTCTGTCCCCACCGCGCGCGGTCCTGCATCTGCACGAGCCGCATGCGGCTCGTCCTACGGGGAGATCCAGAAGGCGTGCATTGACCGCGAGAAGCGGCCACGTGACTGGATAGGGTTTGGCTTTCCACTCACAACATCCGCCTTCGTGTGCCTTCTATGAAGCTGGCTCCCCGTTTTATCGGTCCTTTTCGTATCTTGCATAAAGTTAATCCTGTTTCTTATGCCTTGGATATTCCCAGAAACCTGCGTATTCCTAACGTCTTTCACACCTCCTTGTTGAAGCCGCTCCTGAGTAACCGTTATACAAGGTATGTTCCTCCTCCTCCTGTTTCTGTGGAGAGTCATGAGGAATTTGAGGTGGCTGCCGTGCTTGACTCTGGGTTTTCTCCGGGGTCGCCTGCAGTACCTGGTGCATTGGAAGGGATATGGGCCGGAGGAACGCAGTTGGATTTCTGCTGACGCTGTTCACGCTCCTCGCCTTCTGCGCTCCTTTCATTCCTTTCATTCTCGTTTTTCTGCCAGGCCTGGTCCTCCCCGTGTCTTGGGGGGGGGGGGGCGAAAAGCGGCCATGTGACTCGCCTGGCTCTGGGACCGCGCTGCGTGTATCGGGCGCACTTTTAAAGGGACAGCGGGAGCCGAAATGCAAAAGGGTCTCCCATTGGCCCATGTCATTCCACATTCCCCATACACACACTCACGTTTTGGGGGCGTGGATATGACATGGGCCAATCAAATTAAACTCTAAGGTATTTATACTCGCCTTTCCCTTAGCTCCCTGCCCTATCGTGGTTTCTGATTCAGCTCCCTTTAGTGCTTGTTTCGTCCAGTAGTGTTTTTTTTGTGCTTGACCCTGACTTTGTACCTGTTTTTCTCTTTATCCCTGCTTTGTCTTGTTTGCCGGTTTCCTGACTCCTGTGTACCAGTCCTTGGCTAGTTCTTGTTTTCGCTGTCTCTCTGTTCCCTTGACCTCGGCTCATTCCTGTCTCTGTCATTTCCCTGTACTACGTCAGGTCCGGCCATTCTAAGGCCCGGTAAGACGTATCTTATTTATCTTGTCTCTCATTGGACTAAATCTTGCGTGTTGGGGTACACTACCGTGACACTGACCTTGTCAAGGAGGCAGATCAGGGGTAGAGCTAGCACAAGCCAAACACAGCCATGATCAATCAGCTTCTCCTCATAGAGATGCATTGAATCAATGCATCTCTATGAGGAAAGTTCAGTGTCTCCAGGCAGAGGGTGGAGACAATGAATGGCAGTGCTGCACGATGTGCAGCAGTGCCCCAGGAGGTACCTCTAGCAGCCATCTGAGGAGTGGCCATTGGAGGTATCCCTAGTCTGTAATGTAAACACTGAATTTTCTCTAAAAAGACAGTGTCTACTGCAAAAAGCCTGAAGGGAATGACTATACTCACCTGAACAAATACAACAAGCTGTATTTGTTCTGGTTACTATAGTGTCCCTTTAATGTCATGTTAAATAAAACAATTCAGGACCCATTCAATGTTTTATAATGTGTCTAATTATTCTACTTTAAAGAGAGCTACAGCCATTCTACTCAGTAGGCAAGGTGATAATTTCTGCTTATGTCCACTAAGAAGGCCCAATATGAAATATTCAAAGGGTACTTTGCAGTTGATCCTGGACACAATTTGGAAAAGACAGTTCCACATTTGGAATCTGTCATAAGAACAAAATTCAAAATGCATGGTTTCCCTGCTGTGAATTTTGCAAGTCTGTTGTTTTAATTGATTGGTTTTCTAGATGGTTCTGCTCACTAAAAAGTTACTTGATGAGCCGTCTGACCAGAGAAATGATCATGGGGGCTCGCTTCTGAACTGGCTCAGTTACTTGACACTTATTAGTGACGACCACTAGCAGTACCGTTATACACTGCCTGGACCAAAAAAATGTTGCACACACTAATATTTTGTTGGACAGCCTTTAGCTTTGATTACAGCACGCATTCGCTGTGGCATTGTTTCGATAAGCTTCTACAATGTCACAAGATTTATTTCTGTCCAGTGTTGCATTAATTTTTCACCAAGATCTTGTATTGATAATGGAAGAGTCGGACCACTGCGCAAAGCCTTCTCCACATCCCAAAGATTCTCAATGGAGTTAAGGTCTGGACTCTGTGATGGCCAATCCATGTGTAAAAATGATGTCTTATGCTCCCTGAACCACTCTTTCACAATTTGAGCCCGATGAATTTTGGAATACGCCCGTGCCATCAGGGAAGAAAAAATCCTTTGAATGAATAGCATGGTCATTCAGTATATTCAGGTAGTCAGCTTACCTAATTCTTTGGGCACATAATGTTGCTGAACCTAGACCCGATCAACTGCAGAAACCCCAGATCATTGCCCCAACAGGCTTGTACAGTAGGTACTAGGCACGATGGGTACATCACTTCATCTGCCTCTCTTCTTACCTTGATTCACCCATCACTCTTGAACATGGTAAATCTGGACTCATCAGACCACATGACCTTCTTCCATTGCTCCAGAGTCCAATCTTTATCCTCCCTAGCAAATTGAAGCCTACACAGCTACACAGCTGTTCAGTCTCAATCCCTTGAGTTCCCTTCGCTTTGTGCTTGAGGAAATGCTTACTTTCACTGTTAAACATAGCCCTGAGTTCTACTGTTGTATTTCTACAATTTGATTTCCCCAAACGTTGAAGTGATCGCGATCACAATCAATCAGGACTTTTTTGTTGACCACATTTCTTCCTCGAAGACGATGGTTCCCCACTATTCTTCCAGTTTTTAATAATGTGTTGGACAGTTCTTAACCCAATTTTTTTAGATTCTGCAATCTCCTTAGATGTTTTCTCTGCTTGATGCATGCCAATGATTTGACCCTTCTCAAACAGACTAACATCTTTTCCACGACCACGGGATGTCTTTCGACGTGGTTGTTTAAGAAATGAGAAGCTACTCATTGCATCAGTTGGGGTTAAATAACTTGTTGCCAGCTGAAAAATAATCGCCCATGCAGTAACTATCCAATAGGAGGCTCTTACCTAATTGCTTAGTTAAATCCAGGTGGTGACTTTTTTTTTTTGGCCAGGCAGTGTACATGAGCTTAACCAGTTCTTTTTAATATTTATTTTTTCTATTTTGTCACTGTTACCTTCCTTTGTACTATATTTTCGCATCATTATGATTTTTCAGGGATTAGTAGCTAAAGTTACTGAATAACATAGTTTAGTTGAGATGCCCTCGCAAGCACTTTGAGGGAGAGACATATACATTTTACTCTTTATCTGTTATTTTCTTGACAACTTTCACCTTCTAGTCTGTGACAAGCGCTACAATGTTCCTAAGACTTATAACTATGTAGTGGTGATGCTATGCATATAAAGTGAGTTAGATTTAGGTTCTAATTAGTTGCACAAGACTGATGGGTATGGCTATAGTTTTTGACACATTCACACCAGTGACTGCTTGTAGCGAACACCCACCTTTCATTATATAGTTATTGATGGATAGCAAAGTTTTAATTAATTGAATTTAAATCTATACATATGTGACTACTAGCCGACTCTACTGGCAATATTTCACAATATTAAAGGGACACGCTCCAGGCACCAATACTACTTGAATGCATACAATAGATTTTGGCCTCATTAAAGGTACACTATAGGGTCAGGAACACAAACATGTATTCCTAACCCTATAGTGTTTTAAAACCACCATCTAGCCCCCCTTGCCCTCCTAAATATAGTAAAATCTTACTTTTGTTCAAGTCTGCAGCTGCTGACTCTACCCATGATCTGCCTGTTTGGCTGACCTCCTCAGAAGTGTTGTTCTGAGCCAATTAAAATGCTTTCCCATGGGAGTGGCTGAGACTTCAAGGAGGCAGATCAGAGTCAGAGCCAAACATAGCCCTGGCCAATCAGCATCTCTTCATAGAGATGTATTGAATCAATGCATCTCTATAAGGAAAATTCAGTGTGTCTATGCAGAGGGTGGAGATACTAAATGGCAGCACTGCCACAGGAGGCACCTCTAGTATCCATATGAAGAGTGGCCAGTGGAGTTATCCCTAGGCTGTAATGTTAAACATGACTTTTTCTCTTAAAAGACAGTGTTTACTGCAAAAAGCCTGAAGGTAATGATTCTACTCACCAGAACAAATACAATAAGCTGTTGTTGTTCTTGTGACTATAGTGTCACTTTGATATGCTGTATTTTTTTGCATTATACAAATAAGAATGCTGCTCCATAAGCCTGCCTCATTAGCCACACTCCCCTGATTCTCTGACTGTCTGCAGGCAGGTTGTGAATTAAAAAACGCTTACACAGGCTGAGAAAGCGTGGATACTTTTGATAAGGAAATCTTTCTGGCATAAGGGGAGTGGCAGATGGTGCATTTATTTTTTTCATCTAAAAACAATGATTTGTGTATGCAAAAATTTACAGCGTATTAATGAGGCCAAAATCATTAAAGTACATACCGTATATACTCTAGTATAAGCCGACCCGAATATAAGCCGAGGCCCCTAATTTTACCCCAAAAACTGGGAAAACTTATTGACTCGAGTATAAGACTAGGGTGGGAAATGCAGCAGCTACTGGTAAATTTCTAAATAAAATTAGATCCTAAAAAAATTATATTAATTGACTATTTATTTACAGTGTGTGTATATAATGAGTGCAGTGTGTGTGTGTGTGTGTATGAGTGCAGTGTGTGTGTGTGTGATGCAGAGTGTGATGCAGAGCCTTGGTGGGGGGGTGGGCATTTTTATTATTATTTTTGTAATTATAATTTTAGCATTAGTTTATTTTTTGTTATACTAATATTTTTTTTTTTCATTATAATTAATATTTTATTATTTATATATATATATATATATATATATATATATATATATATATATATATATATATATATATATATATATATATATACATATTTTCGTCCCCCCTCCCTGCTTGATACATGGCAGGGAGGGGGTCTCTCACTCCCTGGTGGTCCAGTGGCATTAGCAGTTCAGTGGAGGGGGCTGGCAGAGAGCGCTTACCTCTCCTGCAGCTCCTGTCAGCTCCCTCCTCCTCCGCGCCGGTCCAGTCAGCTCACAGTGTAAGTCTCGCGAGAGCCGCACTATGACGCCGCGGCTCTTGCGAGACCTACACTGGTAGCTGACAGAGGTGCTGACCGGACCGGCACGGAGGAGGGAGCTGACAGGAGCTGCAGGAGAGGTAAGAGCTTCCTGCCAGCCCCCCTCCTACACAGCCCCCAGTCTCTATTATGGCAATGTAAATTGCCATAATACAGACATTGACTCGAGTATAAGTCGAGTTGGGGTTTTTCAGCACAAAAAAATTTGCTGAAAAACTCGACTTATACTCGAGTATATACGGTAAGTGTTAACCGTTTGATTATTAAAGGGAATCTCCAGTGCCAGGAAAACGATCCGTTTTCCTGGCACTGGAGGGTCCCTCTCCCTCCCACCCACCAATCCCCGGTTACTGAAGGGGTAAAAAACCCCTTCAGTCACTTACCTGAGTCAGCGGCGATGTCCCTCGCCGCTGTCTCCTCCTCTGCGCCGCTCCTCCTATTCATTGCGTCGGCCGGTGGGCGAGACTGATCTCGCCCACCGGCCGAGGAGACGTCTCCCCATAGGACAGCATTGGAAAATAATTTCAATGCTTTCCTATGGGGAAATGAGCGACGCTGGAGGTCCTCACACAGCGTGAGGACGTCCAGCGACGCTGTAGCACAGATAATCTGTGCTATGAAGGAGGAAGTGACCTCTAGTGGCTGTCTAGTAGACAGCCACTAGAAGTGGAGTTAACCCTGCAAGGTAATTATTGCAGTTTATAAAAAACTGCAATAATTACACTTGCAGGGTTAAGAGTAGTGGGAGTTGGCACCCAGACCACTCCAATGGGCAGAAGTGGTCTGGGTGCCTGGAGTGTCCCTTTAAGTGTGGCACAGTGTTATATATCGTATATATGTTTTTAAAATAGTGATGCAGTAATCGCAGTTGATACATTGTATGGTGGTTTCCAAACATTATAGAAGTCAGTTGTCTGTTTAATTTCCCTCTTATTTGTGGTTGATGTTTGTGTTTTGCTTTTTCTCTGTTTTTGATTTTCCGCACATCAGCTCAAGTGGGCTGTAATATTAACATAGGCTGCCTGGATTGTTTGTCTAGTAGCGCCACTAAGATGGCTAACTGGTAGTGGTAATTAATAACTCGCATTGCTGAGTGTTAGTTCAGATGCTTGTTCTAAAGCAGGGGTAGGCAACTTTTTAGTAGTACTGTGCCAAAACAAGATCTTAAAGTCCCTTGGCGTGCTGGTCTTTTTTTGAATTTTTATATTGAGGTGTGTGTGCTGCCATTCTGTGCTTATATTATTTATGGATGCCACAGCTGCTTTGCAGTGTTGTATTTGTGTGTATGTGAGCCGATATTGATTTTGTTAGAGCCGATACCGATAATCTGTAAACTTTCAGGTAGCCGATCACTTACCGATATTCTGTACATTTACCATTTTGAAAAAAAAATAAAAATTCTAAAGGTAAATGCACAAAATATATATGCCAAATGTAGTGGATGCAGTGTGTTTAGACGGGAGCTGTGTGTGTTTGTGTAGTGTGTGTAGTGCATGCAGCATGTATTTGTGTAGTGTGTATATAATGAATGTAGTGTGTGTGTATATAATGAATGCCAAGTGTGTATAGTGAGTGTTTGTGTAGTGTGTATATATAGTGAATGCAGAGTGTTTGTGTAGTTTGCGTAAAGTATGTATAGTGTGTGTTTTTGTATTGTGTGTACATAATGAATGCAGTGTGTGTGTGTGTTTGTGTATGTGTATAGTGAATGCAGTGTGTGTGTGTTTGTGTAGTGTGTGTGTGTGTGTGTGTTTCTGTAGGTATGTAATTTGTGTAAAATGGGGGGAGGAAAGGGAGGCATTTCTAATTTTTTATTTTTTTTTATTCCCCCCTCCCTGCTTGTTACCTGGCCAGGAGAGGGGGTATGGCTTTCCCTGGTGGTCCGGTGGCATGTACTGAGCAATGGGGCCCCGCAGGTAGCACTTGCTTACCTTTCCAGCAGCTCCCTGTGTAAATCTCGCGACCAGAGTGCCACGCGGAGCGTTGCCATGGTAACCCGTGGCAACGCTCTGACTGCCGTTGGGGCTCGCAAAATTTACACAGGGAGCACTTATACACAGCAATTTGGGCTTGTTGGCTGTAAAACATTGGGTCGGAGGACTTTCAATCATTACTAAGGAAGGCTTACAAATCAATTAGAGGAGTGATGGGAAACCCAAGGCCACCAACAAGGTGGAGCCATTGGTCACCTGTACATTGATATGACCGGTACTTCCCAACCTGACCCTCACATACTCCCACCACCTTTTTCTTTTATTTATTTTTTTCCTCTGTTGATTATTGCTTGTTTGTGTTGTATGTCAAACTTGCTGGTCCACTTGCAATTTGTATACTCATAAACTAAACATTTATTGTACACAGTTGTTCCTCTTCTTTGATACACTGAACTTACTGACTCTATGTAAATCCTCGATACCTGGATGCATTTATACTTGTAAACTGGACTTTTATTAAATGATATCCTTTGTTATGGATGCATCGTTCCTCATTGTCTTACTTTTAAACTGCAAACCCTCATAAAATCTTATTCACATTTAAAAAAAAAAAAAAAACACATACTCTAACAGAATACATGTATTGCAAATAGCCGAATACTGATGTTTACTATAATCTTTGATTACTTTTTCAGATATATGATGGTTGACAATGAAGAGGACAAAAAGACACACAGACCATTAGCACCAAAGGAGGTGAGTTCTGAGGAAATTACACTTGGTTACTTTTCTGCGGATTGGGCAAAATAAGGGACAAAACAACTTATGAGGTGTAAATTGTTCTTGGTAAATACAAGAATCTGCATTTAATGAGATTTTAATAGGAATTTTCCATTGAGAGTGAATAAAAGGTGCTTTGGTACCCATTGCACTGCACCTGTTTTCAGTGGGTTGTGAGTACTTGTGGTTGGAATTTGTATTTGTTTTAAGTCCTTCAAAACAATGACATGGTTCTGAAAATAATGCTTACTTTTTATCTAGGCACCTAAGAAATTAATTCGTTACATTGATAATCAAGTGGTCAGCACAAAAGGAGAGCGATACAAAGATATGAAGAAACCGGAAAGTGAAGAGATGAAGAAGAC
This sequence comes from Pelobates fuscus, assembly GCF_036172605.1. Classification (NCBI taxonomy): domain Eukaryota; kingdom Metazoa; phylum Chordata; class Amphibia; order Anura; family Pelobatidae; genus Pelobates; species Pelobates fuscus. Next base: position 81,375,642 of record NC_086326.1, on the reverse strand, counting down.
TTATATAAACCTGAAACCAGCAAGAAAATATAAGTTCCACTGACTGGTAAAAGGTCGCATGGTAGAATTAAACCCTGTACTAATGAGTCTGGAATCCACGCACTGATCAGATGCTCTGTGTCCAAGAAATTGACTTTTACACGTTGCATTTTAAAGACCTCTCTTATCCAATTGTCTACCTTCTTCTGTGGAATCACTGCGTGTGAGATTAACCAGCAATATACAGTGTTCAGTGTGTATCCAATGTCTGTTTCGCCTTTACCATGGTAATAAGAAGCTTAAAATACAAGTAGGGTGCTCCCGTCTAGGGTAAAAGACTGGCTCTCCCAAGCAGAATATCCAAGCACTTCTTCATTTAGGTTTTTATTGTTGAGGGCCGTCCCCTACATTGAAATAAGTTTGACACACTTACTAATGGCCAGGAGTTTGCAAGCTTGTCCACTTCTGATGTTTTTTGATAGACTAAAGAAAACACAAGGTCAGGACCATTTTGGAAAATCATGCAACCTTTCCATAGGATAAAATGTTACCCTGGCATAACATCCTATCACAATCATGCAGGGCAAATTGTCAACAAATTAGTTCATATATTCGTACAAATATTTACGAAGTTCCACATCACCACAGCCAATGGCAATAAAGTAGTTATGTTTTTTTGCGTAGATGTATTCTTACATTCAGGCATTGGTATATAGCTGACATATATGACCTCAATCAAGTTGATTTCGTCCTTAAAGTATTATTTATTAATTATTAAGAAACGTCTCATGAATTTCAATTCTATATTTTTATTGTGTATATTTTCATTGCCTGTAATATATAGCTATTTTTGTTTTTATTGTGACTAGTTTGATTGCTGTGGATTTGTTTTTCTTGTTTTTGTGTGTGTTTTTCTTTTTGGATATGTTCTGTCAAGTACATAACAATCTAAGGGTTTTTGGAAAATGAATTTGACAGTTCTTGCTAATTTTTTATTTAGATTTTAATCTTGTTTGAAATAATTGCTTGAAAGTGACAATGTCCCTAAAATACAACCCATCTTTTTTTAACAAAAGAATAGTGGTTAAGGTGGTGAGACAGTGCATCATTAACAGTGATGATTTCTTATGTATGAGATATACCCACATATTCTTCCCTGACGTATCTTTCAACAGCTGCATATGTTCTCTTTGTACTTAAATCTACTGTGCTTTGCTTTGCCCAAGTGTCTATTCTTTATAAAAATATATATATATATTTTTTTTAATTCTTTATTTTTGTGCGCTTGGTTAGCAAGTTAACAATTTCATACTTAAAACATGGTATGACACTTTCAAGCGGTACAATTTAACATTGTCAACGTTGTGGTTACAGAGTTGTGAAGCACATTTTCTTATAACAAAACAAGTTTGGTGACAGACCCGGGGTTAGCAAGGTTGTTACAGGTGTGGTGTTGTGGATGGTATTCCCCTGGTATACTACAAGTGCGGAAGTATGGGTGTGCTCCCTGGTTTGGGCTGCAAGGTGTAAGCGTGTGTGGGAGCATGTACATGGGTGATACAAGCTGGATTAAGTTGTAGTTCTGGATGCCAGAGTGTACTCGCCTGTGGAGCTTTTAATTGGGTCATGTTTGCTGTACAGACATATGTGTGTGAGGTGCTCTGGTGTGCGTTGTACCTCGTGTGGCATCTCATCTATCCCCTTATCCCTGGGGGTGGTGGGGGGGTGAGCAGAGAGGCGATAATCATATTGGGCGCCAGAGTGCTATATCTTTCTGGCTTGGGAGAGTAGGGATATATTAAGCTTATAAGTATCCTAGCAGGTGCTTATCAAGGCAGAAATATCGGGATGTCCATTTTTGCGATGTAATATGAGGTGAGTAATCTGGCATAGTCCCGCATATATAACAAGATGCAAAAAATAAGAAAAACAAAAACAAAAAACAAAAGTCTTGTTGAGAAGGTGATATTCCTCAGGACTGTTTCTCCTCGCTGGAAAAGGTCTGGGTTGTCTCTTTGGCAGATGTGTCCGTGCCAGGCTTACCGACCCTGGGTTTAGTCCTTGTGTACGATCAAGTGACCAAAAACTGTGGGTCCTGCATAGACTGTCCCGGTATAGAATTGTCATGTTCCTCATTCTCCAGTCGGTTTGCCGTCTTAGAGGGGAGTTGTGGTGGTTGTAGTCCCAGTGCCTGAAGAAAGGTAGGGGCCCCTACTGGTGTCGTGAGGTGGTGTGCCGTCCCATTGTGGTGAACAAGAAGGGCGCCAGTGTTTCCCCACCTGTATGCGATGCCTGCTTGGCGCAGCGCGGTTGTCACGGGTCCAGAGGTCTTTCGTTTTAGCAAGGTGGCTCTAGTGACGTCTTGAAAGGAGAGCTGAGCGCCTTCAAATGTCAGCGGTGTTTTGCCTTTAATTGCAGACATTATTTGAATCTTGTCCGTGACTGTTGTCAAGCGTAGTATAACATCTCTGGGGATGTTAGATGGTAGATGTGTGGAGCTTGTTACTCTGTAGAGTCCGTCTATAGATAATTTCTTAGCGGTTGCCTGGGGCATTACGGTTGTGAGTAGCCGTCGCATATAATGCGGTAGTTCCTCTGTCGTGACCGTGGTGGGGATTCCCCTGATTTTTATGTGCAGTCGGCGTTGCTTGTCCTCCAGGGACATAATTTGGCCCGCTAGTACATTTTGCTCTGCTTGGAGTCGCTGGATCGAGTCTTTATGGGCGGACATTGTGGTCTGGATGTTGGCAACGTCTGCCTCCACTGTCACAACCTGCTCTGTGACCCTTTGTATGTCTGCTTTAACCATTGCTACATCTGCCGCCAGCAGTTTTTCAATGTTGAACAGGAGGGCTTTTAGGTCCCCTTTGGTCGCGGGGGCAGAGTCGTCTTGGACTACAGGTATCAGCTGGTGTGCCGTCAGAGGGGCCGCTATCGTGGCCGGGTCACCTCTGTCAGTTTCGGGTGCCGGGTCAGTGGGGAGTCGGTGCGTGGCCTGGGTTGGCTCTGATTGTGCGGGCCTAAGCCACATTTCCCCTATATCTCTACCTTGTGCGTTGGGGCCAGCCGTGGCTTTTTGTGAGCGGCGGCCCATGGCTGTGGTATCCTTCTCCGGACTAGGTGAGTAGTGCTCTAGGAGGCGTCCGCCAAGGTAGGCCTCTAGGCTTTGGGTTGGCGCCGCGGACCTGCGCCTCTGTCTCGGTTGTTTGGGTGCCTGAAAAAAAGGCATCAATCGATGCGGTACTAGCCGCTGGTCCGTGCTGGGTGGGTGTCGGTGTTCGATGGGGCTCTGCTTGGATGATATTTTCCAGATTCTCTCCCGGTTCTGGGGAGCTGGTGTAGATGGCGTCTAAACAGGATGGCTGCCCCTATTCTTTATAAATTTCAATAAAATGTTGTTTAATATAAAACACTTTTTTTTTAAATATAAAGAATCACTGCAATTTTGTTGGTGTTCAATTAGAGTTCATCTTTTTCTAAGTAGAAGGTATATAGATTTAAATTGTAATACACTTGTTTGGGTCTGACTTAAAAAAGCTAAGTTGTGAATTCAGTCCCATTCAAATTATCTGTTTTATAAAGTGTGTTAATGGGACTCTCCAGTGCCAGGAAAACAATCTGTTTTACTGGCACTGCAGGTCCCCTCTCCCTCCCACCACCCATTAGAGCTCTCCATAGGAAGGCATTGAGGAGAGTGTGAGGACGTCCAGCGATGCTCTAGCACAGAAAATCTGTGCTATAGACCAAGAAGTGCCCTCTAGTGGCTGTCTAGTAGACAGCCACTAGGGGAGGACTTAACCCTGCAATGTAATTATTGCAGTTTATGAAAACTGCAATAATCACAGCTGCAGGGTTAAGGGTAGTGGGAGTTGGCACCCAGACCACTCCAATTGGCAGAATTGGTCTGGGTGCCTGGAGTGTCCCTTTAATGTAAAGATGAAAATGTGAATTGGCATTTTATTTTCTCTTCACAAAAAAACACAATTTGTATATAGTGTTACTTCCACAAATAATGTGACTGCTAGAATCTGTTCTACTCCTTTGTACTGAATATATTTTTGGAGGTCTTTAGGTTCTAATATTATTTAAATTTAAATGTCCTATTAATTCACCATGTTAAAACATAAGAACATGGCTAAAATGGCTTAAAAATTAAATTAAATGGAATTACAAGCAGCATTCACTCAATCATGACTTGTAGAGGACAAAATAGTTGTGCTTAAAGGAACACTATAGGGCCAGGAACACAAACATGTATTCCTGGCCCTATAGTGTTAAAAATCACCATCTAGCCCCCCTGGGCCCCTCATGCCTCCCTAAATATAGCAAAATCTTACTTGTATTCAAGCCTGATGCTGTAGCTCTGCATGCTGTTTGCCTCAGATAAGCAAGCTGTCTGCTGACATCATCAGAAGTGGTGGCCTGATCCAATCACAGTGCTTCTCCATAGGATTGGCTAAGACTGACAAGGAGGCAGATCAGGGGCAGAGCCAGCACAATTCAAACACAGCCCTGGGCAATCAGCATCTGCTCATAGAGATGAAATTGAATCAATGAATCTCTATCAGGAAAGTTCAGTGTCTGCATGCAGAGGGAGGAGACACTGAATGTTTGGATGCATTTTAGTCAGCCATGACCCAGGAAGGATCTCTAACAGCCATCCGAGGAGTGGCCTGTGAAGTTATCACTAGGCTGTAATGTAAACACTGCATTTTCTCTGAAAAGACAGTGTTTACAGCAAAAAAAACGGAAGGTAATGATTCTACTCACCAGAACAAATTCAATAAGCTGTAGTTGTTCTGGTGACTATAGTCTATAGCATGCGCACAAGGGAGCAATGACGCGTCTGATTGCTCGCGCCCGCCTATTTCGTCATTTTGACGAAATAGGGGGCGCGGCTTCGAGGCTCCCGCCGCTGGAACGAGGTGAGTAAAATCTCCTCCCTGGAGAGTCCCTTTAACGGTAAATTCTAGGCTAGGTCTGGCCTATTCTGTTTATTTTCATTCATTATATAGAAAATGTGTTAAAAATGACGATACTGAAGCAATGCATTAAACGTTTCAGCATTTGCCATTTTATAGAGCTCAGAGCAAACCCGTAAGTTACTGATGTTCACTTACCTTTCTATATTACTGCTGAGGTTATCCCATAATGTAAGGTTTAGCAGAAGGAGCCCAAAACGCAGCAGTCAGTTGCAACAGAACACCAAAATCAGGGTACAGATATGGATCAAGCAAAGATGTGGTCTGGATAGCCAAAGGTCAGGCAGCACAGGTTCATAAACAGTTAAACCAGGCAGTGGGCTAAATACCAGAAGACATAGTGGTTGCATGACTGGTGCTGTGGGCAACTGCCTGACTCTTGACTTTAGCTTCACTGAGCTAAACTACCAGGAAGTAAGAGGTTGCTGTCTGATTGACAACCAAGGATCTTTCTCAAGTTATAAAAGTGCCAATATCTATTGAAATCTGCCCTTTTTGCAAAATGTAAAAATACCTATTCTTCATACTATAAAAAGCACTTCAGCAAGTTTAACATATCACTGTTCAAATTTAAAGGAACACTAGAATTTCAGGAAAATAAACATGTATTCCTAACAATATAGTGTTAAAAATTCCTCTTAGGTGGCTGGCCCCCCTTAACGACCAAACTTCTGGAATAAAAGGGAATCATGACATGTCACACATGTCATGTGTCCTTAAGGGATTAAAAAGGGTGAAAACTTGCCTTTATTCCAGCACAACACTGGTCCGGTCGTGGCTCTGCCAGCGCACCGCCTCCTTGGCTGAGATCATCAAAATTGACGATCTCGGCCAATTCAGTGCTGTCCCATAGTAAAACAATTGGGAGGCGCATGTGCAGCAAAACGCCACTCAGCATCTCCTCAGAGATGCATTCAATTGATGCATCTCTATGGGGAACATTCAGAGCCTCCATGCAGAGTGTAGAGATGCTGAACGTCTATGCTGCAAGCACCTCTAGTGGCAGACTGAGTGACTGCCACTAGAGCTCTTCCTAGGCAGTAATGTGAACACTGCCTTTTCTCTGATAAGGCAGTGTTTACATTAAAAGGCCTTTAGGGACATCATTATAAACACCAGAACAACTACATTAAGCTGTAGTTGTTCTGGTGACTATAGTGTTCCTTTAATTATACAAAATGAAAGGGATACTCAACACCATAACCTGTGCGCGAATCAGCCTAGCCATCCTAAGTTAATAAAAAAAAAGTACTAAAGCAGAGCTTTGACTTCGCTGAAGTCTAAATTCAGTTTTAAGCAGGATAATCTAGCGCTCTTTGTAAACTGAAAAGAGAATCTAGCTCTCTTTGTGCTGTGGAATCCGTTGGCTTTCTATAAATACTACAGCGACTAATAATTCACATTAAGTAAGGAAGAAACACTACATCAACTTCATTTATTGAGATGTCTAACCACAGAACACTTTCAGCAAAGCATTTGAAAATCATAATACATTTTAGACACATTTACAAGAGATTGGTCATAACCAAAGCTGTTCTGTAATTCTAGTCTGTACAAAAACCAAGCTGTGTGTCTGTTTGTGAACATCTCTACTGTTTGATGGGGCATGCAGAAGTCTCTTCTACATTAATAAATAAGCATAGCCTACAGGTCTAGCCTGATGATCGAATGTTTCTCCTGTAAAATGTCTACAAATCAAAAAACCACAATGCGCTTTGCGCTAATAATCACGATCCAACCTCCTGTTGAATTAGAGCAGTAAATCTCCACCGCCTCTAGCACAAAGTAATGTTCTTCGTCCTCATAACATCTTTAAAAGTTTACTGCTAACTGTAAAGTCCAGCTACAGTCGGTGTGCCATCCTGGCAGTGTTTCAGGGCATGATGGCTTTCTTATTGCCAGCGTTTATGAAGCAAATCATAAGAGCAGAAAAAAAAAAGTCTAAGGGATGTTTGCTCGCTGTCTTGCAGCTTGCTAGATTTGCAGATTAATAAATGGTGCAAAACCAACAACGTCCTGCAGCAGAACCAACGCACGTTGTAAAGGGGGTTCCACGTCTAAATCTACTTCTCTCTTCCTCAGGATTCCTAAGCTGGACTCGGTCACGTTGTGGCAGTGCTTTACTTTTAGGGATTTCAGTTTGCTGCAGTATTCAGCAAGAGTTCTGCAAAGGCAAAACAAAACAACAGGTTACTACAGAATATCTGGACAAAGGGATATGATTTGCACCAAAATATTAAATACATAGAATTGTAATAAGCAAATAGGACTCTTTGACAGTAGCAGGGTTATTTTTTTTGTTGTCAATATTTCTTTTATTGAAGTATTAAGAGGTAAAATACAGAAAGAAAAAAAAGAAAAGAATATGGAGTTAAAGCAGATGGCACAATTAAATTAACTCTGGAGTGTGACAGCGTTGTTTTTTGGTTTGTTTGTTAAATAGACACACTAACAAACACGTTTAAACATCAGTACAATTGAGTATGTAGAGTAGAGTGGACCTGCAGATAAGCAGCATTGTAAGTGGTAAGTTTACCAGGATAAAAAGAAATCTTCCAATTCAGCAGGAGTAAGGTATAAATGAGGGGCATGGTAGCAGGGGTATTCACATTACATATACTACAATGGAGAGAGTAGTGACTGATGGGTATGGAGAGGGAGTCAGCTGCAGGAATATATGAGCTGATTAGTTTTACAGGAACACAGGGGAGTAATGATTGGGGAAGTGGCAGACTTAAAGAAGAGGCAGCAGGAACTCACTTAAGAATACTCTCACGGTGTAAAGTACTGCCCCGCTTACCCCACCCAAACAAATGTTGGGTCTGCCTTAAATATCCCTTTTTCTTTTATTAGTGAACAGTTTTCTAGTATAGGTAGGTTTCATGCTGCACATACAGTAATACTTCATTTTGTTGCCAAAGGTGTAAGTCCACCTCTAGAAGCATCATAGGTGGAAAGTACTTCCAGGTTGGCTAATGTTAAATTAGTGCATAAATACTGACATAAAGACATGTCAAAAACTGGCTCTGAGAAAGTTTTAACCATTCAAATTATGGTAAACATGGTTAGCAGTCAGATTAGTGCTGCTGAAGTGATTTGAAGATGGATTTCTCCAGGCAGCAGGGGTAGGGTAAACAAGGCCCTTCCGAAGTTTAGAAGTATGCATTACAAAATATATAAATACATTTTATTCTGTCATTTTATTTTCAGTAATAAAACATAATTAGAATTTGCCATTACTGCCCCCTTAACACTTTTTCGAGTGCAGATTTTCAATTTTACATACAGTTATTAACATTAAATAACTAGTACCTTATTGATTCATTCTTCACACGCAGACATCCTGTTAAATCGAGATGCTCTAAATCTCGACAGCTTTTAGCCGTTTCTTCTACAGCAACGTCACCGATGTTTGCATTAACAGCCAGTGAGAGTGATTTTAGTCTTTTGCTTTTTGACACCATGTAGCACACGGCATCATCTTTGACTTGCCGACATGCAGTCAGATCCACAGCCTCCAAGTTTTTACAGTGATCGGCCAGGCTACGGAGGGAAAGACAATCCACCCACTCACAGTGACCGAGGCATATGTTCTGTAAGTGAGGGCAACTTAGGGAGATTGCAACTAGTGACTGGCGGCTCAGCTGCACACAGCTATTTAAATTGATGTGAAGGAGATGGTGATTCTGACCAATTATAGGAAGCAGCTCCTTGTCTGTTAACCAATCAGAGCAGCTCCGTAAGTCAAGTCTCTGCAAAACTGAATTATCTTTAAGCATATTACAAAAAGCTCTCTTGGGTAATTGTGATCCAAGCTGTAAAACAAAAAAATAATGAAACATCATAAAAGGCAGGTGGTGGAAAAGCTATAGGGAGTGTTCCTTCTGCAGAAACAATACAGATAATACAATGCGTGAAGAACTGAACGGACAGCGTAGTATGTTGTAATTCTAATATTAAAGCCAATATAAATCTATTTGATAAATACTTTAATCATTGATAAGCAAAGTGTTGAATTGCATTGTGTATTATAGCATGCAGTTCTGCTTAAAGGAATGCTATAGGGTCAGGATATTCAGGATAAAAACACCATCTAGTCCCTCTGGCCCCTCCTTAATATAGTAAAATATTATCTTCGTTCCAATTTGCTGCTGCTGCTTGCTCTGCCTCTGATCTCCCTCCTTGGCGGACATCATCAGAAGTGATGATCTAAGCCAATCACAATGTTTACCCACTGGATTGGCTGAGATTGCCAAGGTGGCAGATCAGGGCAGAACCATCACAAGCCAAACACAGCTCTGGCCAATCAGAATCTCCTGATAGATATGCATTGAATCAATGCATCTCTATGAAGAAAGTTCAGTGTCTCCATAAAGAGGGTGGAGACACTGAATGGCAGTGCTGCACACTGCCCCATGAGGCACCTCTAGTAGCCATATGAGGAGTGGCCACTGGAGGTGTCCCTAGGCTGCAATGTAAACACTGTGTTTACAACAAAAAGCCTGAAGGGAATGATTCTACTCACCAGAACAACTACATTAAACTGTAGTTGTTCTGGTGACTACAGTGTCCCTTTAAATGATATCATGAAGCAGTAGTAACATTTGGATGTATACACATTCTATAAAAGTGTTAGATATCAAAATCATAGGCCTATAGACACTATCAAGATTATTATTTGTTCCAGTGAGAATTTTACTGCAAAGAATCCTTGGTGGGGATTATACCACTCAAGCTTTATCCATTGAGCAGTCTGCCTGCTCTCTAAAATGTGAGTAACCACTTGGTATTTTATCATTTCACCTCTGGCTTTTATACAATAAGCACTATTACTGTTTTTTATATTGTATATGGTCCTTATACCAACAAGATATCCATCTACTACAAAACTTCACGTATCCCATAAGTGGGAATTGCCATCCACACTAGAGCTAGTTTTATAGCTCTGGAAAACGTGAGTAGGACCATATAGACCTCTTAAAAATAGTACTTAGGACCTGTTGGGATATACTGCACAATTATTTGCTGTCTTTTTATTTTTTTTACTTTTATGAAGTGCAATTATTTGCCCAAGGTAGTTAAATTGGGGGAAAAACAACCATTTTTTTCAGCTTTGGTGTTTTGATTATTTGTTCCCCCTTTTTTCAATTCCCCTGTTATTCTCCACAAATACTGTCAGTGTTATTCACTAAATGTCTTAGATTTACGAAAGCAAAATCCAGTCAACACTACTATTCTAACCAGGCCTTTTTAGGGACTGTGCACATACAGTTTTTTGTTTGTTTTGTTTCTTAGTGACAGCACTGCTGGGGCAATAATTGTTGAGCGGCATGTTGGGTTGGGTTATAAGGGAGGAAATATATCTCCCTACAGTTAAAAGGGGTCATATTTAAACACATATACCCTTTTATTTGTTTAACTTTTTTGGTGGCGGCTAGCAAGTGGGGGCCACCTACCTGCCACATAATTTAACCTTCAGTGTGCCAAGGATTATTTTGAAATATAAGCATGATGGCAGTGGGCAAAAAAGTTTTTACACTCCAGGGCCAGATTTGCTTTGCACTGCCTGACAGCATTCAGACAGGCTGAAATATGGTCTCCTTTGGAGACAGAACTGCAAAATCTGGACATTGATAAATTGTGTTATCAATGTCTGGATCTTGTAGTCCGAATGTAGGCAGAAAGCACATGTTTTTTCCAAATTAGGTACAGCAGCATTCAGACTGGTACAAGCCACAATTGCCAAAGTAGACATTTTCCCAACTCAGCTATTATGGTTAGAAATCTGCAATTAGATTCAAAATAAACTGTTCAGTAATTTTCTGGTGAACGTAATCATAATGTGATAATTCTGTTGAATACATGAAAAGGGTACACGTACATTTGTGTGTACACAGTTTGGCGGAGCTAAAAAGACATCACCCTAACTACTTTACTGAAGCCTTCCATTTACGGTCAGAAATGCACGGCCTAGGAATTGGTGATATCACCACTCTAAGGATTGTAAAGTTTACTGAAAATGACATAACATGTATTAGAAAACACGATAGGCTGCCAGAATAAGCTGACAAGCTTATTAAAAATTTATAATGATTCACAAAAACAATGTGCAGATTGGCTGACAATGTAAATAGATAAATACATGCCTACATATATCTAGCTCTGTTAATGAGTAAACATTTTTCCAGAACTCTTAGCGCTCTCCTTGCCAGATGGGACTGTATTGTATAGAAAATGCAGATGAATGCATTATAAAGGGAAGCAGGGATTTCCCTGATTATATTCTCTATGTTTCTCAGATGTGACATAGTGAAGTGGGTAAGAATGCCAACGAGAGGGTGGCATATGTGCCAAGTTATTACGAAAATACCACTCATAAGATTTCAGTATTTCTCTGGATCTACTGCCTTACTTCTCAATATTTACAGAATTTCCTTTCATATCTCTCTCCCTCGTAACACCCCAATGCTTTATTAAAATTTCGAGACCCAGCCTCAGTTAGCTTTACTTCTACAGATGATGCATTCTGGAGCCACCTTCCGGTTTCTCAGGTTTTGTTGGTATAAAAAAAAACTCTGTCAAAGTATGTTCCATTTAGATCTATCAGCTTGTTGATACAAGGAGAAATCTGACTGCTATATTGGAGTCAAGAAGGACCGTTTTCCTTAAAGGACCACTATAGGCACCCAGACCACTTCAGCTCAATGAAGTGGTCTGGGTGCCAGGACCATCTAGAGTTAATCCTGCCTTCTGTAAACATAGCAGTTTACATTAGGGTTAATCCAGCCTCTAGTGGCTGTCTCATTGAAAGCTGCTAGAGGCGCTTCCGTGCTTCTCACTGTGATTTTCACAGTGAGAAGACGCCAGTGTCCATAGGAAAGCATTGAGAAATGCTTTCCTATGGACTGACTGAATGCGTGCGCGGTGACGTCAGAAGAGGGAGTAGAGTCCCCAGCGCCGTGAGAGCCCAGCGCTGAAGAAAGGTAAGCCTTTAACCCCTTCCTACCCCTAGAGCCTGGCGGGAGTGGGACCCTGAGGGTGGGGTGGACCTAAAGACCCTATAGAGACAGGAAAACGAGTCTGTTTTCCTGTCACTATAGTGGTCTTTTAATCTGTGGAAAATTGGATTTTTGCCTCTTCTGGATCAACACCAATTAACAATTATGTGAAAGGTTCAACTTAATTGACTTTCATCTTTTTTCAACCTATAATACTATGTTATTAAATTTCTACATGCAAGCACCATACAGATCTGTTTCCAATGAATCACCCTTTTTTCACTTGTCATAAAGCCGTCTTTTTATACTCTAGCCTTATTGTAAAAGTATTCCTCATTTTCTGCTAACCTGCTCTAAGCCTATCATTGATATCTACATTAGACAGAACTGATAATAATGTAGATGTTTAAATTCCAGATTATCAAGACGGGTGAAGAGTAAGTGTCTGGTGACGTTTATTACAAAAGCCCTGGGTTTCTTTGATCATTCTGTCTGCGTCATAAGCCCACCCTCTCATTCCCTCCTTTACAACCATCTCTGTTACTTTTTGCTCCATGAAGAAATATATATATTTCACTACTACAGTAGAAAATTGAGAATTGTACTGGGTTTCCTAGAAACCCTTGCTGCGCACATGGGATAAGCTGAGCTGTGCTATAGAAAGTTCAATATGCTTTGTGCTTGGTCACCTCCTGCATTGACTATCTTGGCAAATAGTTAACAAAAGTATATCTTTAAATGCTTACATTTTCACTAGCACAATTTATAATTAACAATATTACACTCAACCTAAATATCACCTTGCGCAATCTGTTTCATAATTTTCATTAAAAAAAAAAAAAGTACAGGAAAAAAAAAATATTGAATTACGTACCTGAGTGGAGTCAAACGAACGGCAATTGGCCAGATGGAGGTGCACTAGAGACTGGAAAGGTTTGCTAACCCTTTGGAGGCTGAGAATGTGTCTTAATGGTAAATACGAAAGGATATGTGGGACTAACACATCTTCCCAGGGTAGATCCAGCAAATGAAGACTGCTGCAGAAAAAAAAATACACTCAGACTGGTGAAAAAGATATGCAAAATCGTATTGCAACAAACATCTTAAAAAATACTTAAACCAAGTGATTTCTAGCCTACTCAATATAAAGGATGAACAGTTAATAGTTAATCAGATATTATGTATATGGTTATAATAACAATTGTACTAGTGCTGCTCCCCATTTCTAATGAGGAGTTTGTTACACAACCAGAATCTAAGATTTAGGGGAACTACATCACCCACACTGCTGTCAACACAGATGCTTTGCATAGGTGCAGGTTCCAGTAGTGGAAAATAATGGAGAGAGGCCCTACACTTTGTGACGATTGGGAGAAGGGGGATATACTAACCCCATTTCACAAACAGTCTTTCTCCCATCCCTTTCCCCAGCCCTTTTCCACATAGCATGTGAGTAAAGGAGGTGGAACTGGGCTGTGAGACTGATTCAAGCACATACCAATGCAGACACTTCAGACTTTGCTAGATTACACACGGAGATGGATCTAAGCATATATCGATAATGCAGAGGGACCAAGCATAGCATTAATTTCATTTAAAAAAAATTGAATTACGTAATTAATGAAAACACAATCTAATAAACAGTGTGCTCTGCAGGGAAGCTGCTACAGTGCAAATATTTTGTGCTGTGAACTGGAAGCCTCACACAGCATCATGATCTCATTGCATTCTTGTGTGGGAAGTGCAGACAAAGAACTCTTATAGCTAGCAAGGAACGCTATAAGTGCTTCTGGGGAGAAAGACTTACTCAAAAGGCAGAGTATAGGGTTTGTCAGGGAGCAAATTAGGAGAAAGCATAGATGATGTATAGAGTAAAAATATCACTAAATGCATATTAAAAACACTAGAATCAATGATTGGCATAAATAATAGAAAAATGGGCAATGCCTTTGAAATAAGCATTCTGAGTAATTCAACCTCAGAGAATCAGGACGATGATCTAGTTCATGTCGAACACGTTCTAATGAAAGACAATTCTTTAAGTGATGTTAAAGGGACACTTCAGATCCTTAGAGCACTTTAGCTTGTTGACAAGCTTTATGTGTGCAGGATGTACCCTTTTTTATTTTGGAAATAGTGCAGATTTCAATAGAAATTTACACTTTTAAAAAATTATACTGGTTACACCCCCCTGGCTTTTCAGCTCATTTGCACTGAACTCGAGAGGCAGCAATTTCCCAAAGCAAAGACATCTTATTGAGTCTGTGACTGGACAATCACAGAAAGAGTGGGGTTAGAAGGGGAGGGTTTTCATTTGTGGTGTATCTACTAAACAGTGGTTTTTATTTATTTTGTATTTGGGCAGTGGAGTGTCCCTCTAAGTGCTCGGATTAGTTTATTTATCAATGATTATTTGGGTTGAACCCAGGTCTTTAAGCCTGCCTGAATAAAGGTTTGTTTTCTAGATTTCATTAGATTTTTCTATATACCCTATAACAATAGCTTATGTACTAGTAGAGGGCATAGAACACATTTGAATTGCTCTATTATTTCTCTGATGTTGCATCAATATAAAGACCACATGGCACAAGTTATATCCTGCATGTGGCAGCTGCCATACAGCCAAACCATACAAGTTGATTCCAGAGTCAGCATGTGAGTTTGCATGACCGAATGTGTGTGTATTATTCAATGATAAGTGCAAACACAGTCCAACATCTTTAATCTGCTTTTTGGCAACAGAAGAGGTTTCTAGACACACAGCCAACTGATCATACATTCCTATCCACTCCTAGTGATTGTCTAGTAAATCGAATATTAAATGTTTGTCATTAATCATTTTTACAGTAGCATGAAACACAGTCCCATGCTATCACTGAACCTACTGTGTCACTGCAGGAATACTTTTCGATTGAACAGTGTGCTTGGATTTTCATCTTTGAAGCATTAATGAAAGATCATAGTACAAGTTCCAGGCAGTATGATAACAAGAATGCATTAGTGCTTAAAGGAACATGCCAACATATTTTTTTTAGTGTCCAAGACGTGCTTGCTAACTTTATACTTGAGTTATCCTGACACTCTCTACTTAAAGAACTTATGTGGAAATACACTGCCAATGTCATATTTTACAAGTTCTTACTATGTCCAGCTTCACACTGGAAATTCCAAATGAATTCACATTTAAAGGGGCAGTATGTGGTGTGAATGGAAATCAGACTTTGGCCAGTGACGCCTGCTTACTTAAACTCAGATTCGTCCTCAGGACTTAAAGGTACAGGTGCCTACACTTTTGAACAGGGGTTTTTGCACAGTAGCCCATAAACACGTTACCTGCTGCCTTGTTTCAAAGTAGATCTACACATATTTGCCACCCTAGCACTTTCTGAGTAAGCATAATGATATTTTCACCTTTCTTCACATTGGAGCACATCCAGAGCCCAAATTCAAGAAGTGCACTGTCAAATTTTGTGTCACATTTCATCTTTAGAAAATGGACACATACTGGCAGACTTATTTTCAATAACTTCCTTATTAATTATTAAATGTGAAAAGTGAAAAGATATTGGATCAGAATCAAATTCAAACTACGGTAACCAATAATTAACAAAACAAATGTATATCGGCACAGAGATTTTATTTTTCTTTACCCCTACTTCATTCCTCCCCTTTTCCTTGTTTCTCCCCTCTTTTTATCTATTTATTTATTTCCCCCTTCCCCTACTCGGGACCCAAATGGATTTATGATTTAAATATATTCAATATTAGAACTAGATAGTAGTTCAATAAAATAAATATACTGAATACAAGATAAGTTAAATCTTAAGATAAATATCAAATTCACCAAAAAAAAAAAACAACTAAGATACAGTAACAAATACCCTTACCTACACCTACACTGATGAATAAATATACCCAAATGCAAATATCTACACTTACATACAGACAACCACGCTTGGATTAGATACACAGATGTATATATATACACACACTCTTCACATTTAATGGAGTTAGTCACATTTAATAGAGTTGCTGCTGGCCAGACATAAATGTTCCTGACTGCTAATGGGAAGCCCTTACAACCCCTCCCTCCACTCCAAGGTCCCCCAATGTCTCAATACCATACATTTACCAAAGTTTGACACTTCCACCCACATAATTGTAAATAATGCACTCAAAATGCAACCAGATTTTAGTTTAGTCTGTGTGATCAGAGGGTACTTCTGCTAGTTTATAAGTCACGTTTCTCTCCGAGTTCTAAATGTAACCGTTCCTTTACATAAATAAAAACAAAATCATGAATGCAGCCCAGCTGCAGTTTTGCCTATGTTAAATATTCTGTAAATCATACTGTGCTTATGTACAAGTTAAAACTGTTAATTGTTCAGAATTGAAGTTGATCACAATGCAATCACTGGTGGATTCTCTTAAAACGTGCAGGATTTATACTGTATGTAGAACATGTTCCACTTCTATAAACATACATGGAAGTTACCCGCTTTATCAAAAGAACATTAAAACTTGCCTGCTGTGTTTGTCCTTGGCCATCTTCAAGGTCACAATAAGAACTTGATATCTCCGATCCTGTCTACATAAAAAATAAGATGGAATTGTATTAATTGCACATTTAGATCCCTCCTCTCTAACATTACACCGTTTTCCCAATTCTGTTATATAAAAGCTAGTTTTCTTAAATCTTCCAATCTTCTTAGTACTCTTGCTTTCCATGAAACGATTTATATGAAGACTTAGGACAATAAGATTTTGTATTAATTATTTTCATTAATTCTCTGCAGTGGTATCATTTGTTAATTTTTTTTTTTTCCTTTTATCATGGGTTAATGCTATTTTCCTATTAACTTAATCTTTTTCTAGTTCTCTAAATAATGCATACCTCCTAAGTGTCCCTGTTCAGGAGGGACAGTCCCTATTTTAGGCCCAGATCCCTCTGACACTCTTTTCTTGGAGCTCCATATTGTTGGTCTGTATGAGTGTATAACAGACAGAAATCAGTCTGTGTCAGTAAGATACATTGTTCTTCTTCTAAATTACATTTTAGTTGCATACATTATTAGTCACCTCAAATTTCTCAGAACACCGCCACCGGTTTATAGCATGGCCCTGCAGCCTTAGCATTGCAAACACTGCGTTTTCAGAGAAAAAAAGTCAGTGTTTACATTGCTGGCCAGTCACACCTCCTGTGGCAGTCAGAAGGCCACGAGAGGCGCTTCCTGTGCCATTGCTGCACAGTGAGCAGCACTGGCGTTTAGCGTCTTCACTCCCTGCATGGAGGTCCTGAACACTCCCCATAGAGATGCACTGATTCAATGTATCTCTATGGGGAGATGCTGATTGGCACTACTGGAAAGCATTGGATTGACAGAGACCATCAAAAGTGGTCATCTTAGCCACAAAAGCAGGGCCAGCCGTGGCGAGACCGCCGGAGAGTGGGAGAAATGGTGAGTAAAATCACCTTAACTCTCCAGAGTGAGTGTGCCATGGACCTAATCCTGCATTTCAGCACCGTAAGGTCAGCAATATATGTTTGTTTTCCAGACACTAGTGTTCCTTTAAGTTTGCTTTACAAATGCATGTATTAACCATATAATACCTTACATATAATTAAACCATTATGTTCCTATTCACCAAGGTTCCCTTTTTAAAAAAGAAAAATACATGTATACTATATGCCTGTTCTTTTCGATTTCCAATAATATCTTCTGATGACAAGTAAATATTTAAACTATTGGTCATTCATTTGTTAGCTAAACAATTATTTTATTAACCTGTACCAGCAGCAAGCTGTGTTTTTGGCTTACCAATTTTTATCCATCCTGTAGCTCATTCCTAGTATACCTAGTATTTTAAATCTGAAGGCTTGCATGGCTTTCAATGTACCAAGCACAAGCTTTTTAGAATAAGGATTTGAAGAAAGATCCTCCTTTACATATATTTTAAGTGCAGTTTTAATGATATAAAGTGCGATAATATCAATAAAACATGTTAATGTACACGAATAATGTCTTCATTTATTTCTTTAAAAATAATTTTAAAAAATGGATAACACATTATACAAATAAGAGCGAAAATGATATGATGCATACATTCTATTGATACATAAATATGGAATGGAAATGATCACATGAATATAGTGAGTTATATGGGATGATACAATTCCACAGCAATGATGCACTGTTTAACCCCTTAAGGACACATGACATGTGTGACATGTCATGATTCCCTTTTATTCCAGAAGTTTGGTCCTTAAGGGGTTAATGCTTAGGAGGTAAAGTAAATGAGTTGCCCTGATCTCTAGTCCAGGGGTAGGCAACCTACGGCACTAGTGCCATGCACGGCACTTGAGGTGTCTTTCCACGGCACTCAAGGCTGCTAGAGCCAAACAGGGTCTGGCCTATCAGGAGTCTCAGTGAAACTTCAGATATCTGCTAATACAAAGAGGTAGTGAAGGACAATCCTCAATTTATGCATTGCAGCACTTAGAGGAAGTGATCTCAGATCACGTCCTCCCAGCACTTGTGAATGGGAATCCACACTGTAGTAGAGCAGCCCACAACTGATGTTGCAGCTCCTGTCCTTGACCTGTACCTGCCCAGGCTGGTCCCCACTGGAACCCAGGGAAGCCACCCACACTGCTAGATATCCACAGACCTGCAGAATAAGCCTCCCCTCATACAAATAATATGAAAAGCCCACACACAAACATACACACAATCCCCTCAAACTCAACACCACTACCAATCTACATACATGCACACAATCCCACATGCAGCCTCTCACGTGCAAAACCCCAAACAGCCTCCATAAACTACCTAACACACAATGTGACATATCCATCTACACACAATTTCACAAGCAGCCCTCATACACAGCCCACATTCATATGTATCATACATGATACCATAAACTACTAATGAACATATACAATATAATAGCTCATATACGCACAAATACAACGATACAAAGCAATTACAGTATAAATAACACAAGCAGAATACGGCAGCACACACACCTCAATTTAAAAAAATAGGATCGGCAGGGCCGTTTGAAGGAATTTGGGGGCCCCAAGCAAAATGGACATGGTGCCCCCCTCACGCAAAGCCTACAGGAACCACAGCATAGCCATACAGTTTAAGTTCACCCACACTTTATATCAATAAAAAAAGTTTACAGTGCAAATACTGCTGTTGCATATAATGTGCATAAAATTCCATGTGTTCTCCTCATCTCCCCTTCTCCTCTCCCTCCGTGTGTTCTCCTCATCTCCCCTTCTCCTCACCCTCCCTCCGTGTGTTCTCCTCATCTCCCCTTCTCCTCACCCCCCTCCCTGTGTTCTCCTCATCTCCCCTTCTCCTCACCCCCCTCCCTGTGTTCTCCTCATTTCCCCTTCTCCTCACCCCCCTCCCTGTGTTCTCCTCATCTCCCCTTCTCCTCACCCCCTCCCTGTGTTCTCCTCATCTCCCCTTCTCCTCACCTCCCTCCCTGTGTTCTCCTCATCTCCCCTTCTCCTCACCCCCCTCCCTGTGTTCTCCTCATCTCCCCTTCTCCTCACCCCCCTCCCTGTGTTCTCCTCATCTCCCCTTCTCCTCACCCCCTCCCTGTGTTCTCCTCATCTCCCCTTCTCCTCACCCCCCTCCCTGTGTTCTCCTCATCTCCCCTTCTCCTCACCCCCTCCCTGTGTTCTCTTCATCTCCCCTTCTCCTCACCCCCTCCCTGTGTTCTCTTCATCTCCCCTTCTCCTCACCCCCTCCCTGTGTTCTCCTCATCTCCCCTTCTCCTCACCCCCTCCCTGTGTTCTCCTCATCTCCCCTTCTCCTCACCCCCCCTGTGTTCTCCTCATCTCCCCTTCTCCTCACCCTCCCTCCGTGTGTTCTCCTCATCTCCCCTTCTCCTCACCCTCCCTCCGTGTGTTCTCCTCATCTCCCCTTCTCCTCACCCCCCTCCCTGTGTTCTCCTCATCTCCCCTTCTCCTCACCCCCCCCTCCCTGTGTTCTCCTCATCTCCCCTTCTCCTCACCCCCCCTCCCTGTGTTCTCTTCTCCCCTTCTCCTCACCCCCTCCCTGTGTTCTCCTCATCTCCCCTTCTCCTCACCCCCCCTGTGTTCATCTCATCTCCCCTTCTCCTCACCCCCCTGTGTTCTCCTCATCTCCCCTTCTCCTCACCCCCCTGTGTTCTCCTCATCTCCCCTTCTCCACCCCCCTCCCTGTGTTCTCCTTATCTCCCCTTCTCCTCACCCCCCTCAACTCCCCTTCTCCTCACCCCCTCCCTGTATTCTCCTCATCTTCCCTTCTCCTCACCCCCTCCCTGTGTTCTCCTCATCTCCCCTTCTCCTCACCCCCCTCCCTGTGTTCTCCTAATCTCCCCTTCTCCTCATCTCCCCTTCTCCTCACCTCCCATCCTTGAGTTCTCCTCATCTCCTCACCCCCCTGTGTTCTTCTTGCTCCTCCCCCTCCGTGTTATTCTTACTCCTTCTCCCCTCCCTATGTTCTTCTTTCTGCCCCCATGTTCTTCTTACTCCTCTCCTTCCCTATGTTCTTCTTACTACTCCCCCTATGTTCTTCTTACTACTCTCCCCCCTCCCCATGTTCTTCTTACTCCCCTCCCACCCTCCCCCTGTGTCCTTCTTATTCCCCTCCCCCTGTGTCCTTCTTACTCCCCTCCCCGTGTCCTTTTTACTCCCCTCCCCCGCCTATGTTCTTTTTACTCCCCCCCTCCCTCCCTCCCTCCCTATGTTCTTCTCACCTCCCCTTCCCTGTAGCGTGGCCGAGCTCAGGGTGCACTTCCTGTCAGTCCGGCCGGGAACAGGAAACTTAATCTCCTGTACCGCGTGGTACCCAGCCGGACTGACAGGAGGAAGAGGAGCTCGGCCACGCTACAGGGAAGGGGAGATGACGAGAGAGGCAGTGCTGCAGCCGCCTGAGGCGCTCTATAGAGCGCTCAGGCGGCTGCAGCCTTATAGAAATGGCCGGCCCTGCTTGGGGGCCCAGGCCAGCTCGGGGCCCCAAGCAATTGCTTGGTTAGCTTGCCTGGTAGCAACGGGCCTGAGGATCGGCACGCTATGGGACATCACAATCCTATATCGGCACAGTGCTGCTAAAAGGTTGCCTACCCCTGCTCTAGTCATTACTACAAAAGTCTACAAATGGTGGGTGATATACATAGAAAGGCTATGTAGGAATGTCTTGACTCTGATTGGTATTGATCCTTAGAGAATACTTGAAAATGTATTTTCTTGTTTTTCTGTTTTGATTTTTTTTTCTCTCTTATTGTTCATACGTTAAAATATGGAAATTGTATGCATGTTTTTCTTGAGATGTGGCACAATGTAATGTGACATATCCTGTCTTTAAATAAAGAATTAAAAAATATAGAGACGTATAAAATACTGTATATGTTTATATTAGTAGAATGTTGCTGTAATGATAAATGTGACACTATTTGTGTTCCATACAAGGTGCAGTATGATCCCAGCTGCTATGATGCTAAGGATGGGCACACAAGGCCCCACTGCCTGCTGTCTGTAATGGGTGCAATGTCTGTCCTTCAGCTTCCATGCCACACATCTCCTGCTGTGCCCTCTCTCCCATCCTTACCTTCTCAGCTCCGTCTAACCTCCCACTGTCTCCGTGCCGGCTGTCAAATCTGCCGGTTAACCATGGCAACTGCAGGTGACGTATGCCCCACAGGGAGGCGCACGAATAAAACGTCACGGTTGGGCGTACGCCGCCATGTTGGTAGAGGTAGAAGCAATGAGCAACGCACGCTGAGCATAGAATTTAGAACGTTTGAGTTATCTTAAGAAAAGGGTTCTAGAGTGTATTTTCGGTTTACATGAAATGCTAGGATAGGGGTAAGGATTAAACTCAGTGCAATTCGAGGTTTAGTAAATAAAAGCATGCAGGATTGTATACTAAACTGGGAATTGCATTCTTGGGGATATTATTTTAGGGCAAAACTGGATAAATTTCTCAAACCAAGGTTTGTTTCCAGCTCAGCTATTTGTGGACTAATATATGAAATTCACTTGTCATTTCCTGCTTTAGTTAAAAGAAACACACTAAACACCATAATCACTACAGCACCCTGTATTGGGTCTGGTGCCAGGAGATGCCCATGAACCCCACCCATTTAAAGTAGTCAAACCGATTTAGAATGGTTTGACTCTTTATTTGGGGTCCACTAGGCGCTGCTGCCCCACATCCTCAGATCTCGCTTAACTAATTCGCTAAGCCTTGCATCAAAAAGCTATAGTGGTTATGGTACTTGAAGAATTCCTTTAACCCCTTAAGGACACATGACATGTGTGACATGTCATGATTCCCTTTTATTCCAGACGTTTGGTCCTTAAGGGGTTAAACTCTTAAGGACACATGACACGTGTGACATGTCATGATTCCCTTTTATTCCAGAAGTTTGGTCCTTAAGGGGTTAATAAATATGTATGGATTTATTTATTCCATCAATGGTGGAAAATATTCCTCAACACTTACTCATAAACTTTATAAAGGGTCACCACAACTCCTTTTAAGGTTGGCAAACATAGTTGAGGAACTACCTTTTGCATGAGCTCTGTATAAACTGCAAATCTCCCCTAACTGGGCAATATTAAAGTGGGATAAAGGGCGGTCCTGGTCAGTGATGCATTGAGCATCATTGTTAGTGTAGTGGAGGATGGCCTTGCCATATCATCCTCAGGGTTATCCCGCGTACCATATGTTGAAAAAAAAAGAATATAAAATATGTTATATAAATTAAAACAATAAAAACAAAAATAAAATATGATGGGATAAAGGATGACAACTAGACTTGTGCACCGTGAAAAATGTGGATTCTTCTGAAATGTTTGGACGAAAATAAATTTCAGTTCATCCAAACCGAATCTCTTACATTGAACAATCAAGTATACATTCTAGAGCTGTTAAGTAGATAGCACCCTTTTTTGGTATACTTAAAAATAGGAATCCCACCTAAGGATACCAAATTAGGTAGCCATGAGGATGAATTTAAACCTAACGTGGGGGTCATATGACCCGTTAGATGTTTATTTGTCGCTTAGTTCTGGAGATGTCTCTTCTGAACTAAGTGTGCAGAATTAATTTAACCCCTCACCCACAGCATTGTGTGAGTAGGGGGCATGTAGGGATTTAAAAAACACTCTCAACCCCACAGGCCAGGTGATTGGGTAAAGTAAGTGGAGGACAGCACCGCTTCTATTTGTAAATAATTTAATTAACATGTGTTCACAAAAGCCCATTTCACCAGCTAGCAATAGTGCATTGTAGAATTAGCAACTGCTATATCCTCATGTAGTTGCACAAATATTAATGGTTTCTGTTTGAAGCTTATTAGCATCCAGAGATATATCAGTAAAGCAGCAGGAAAGGGACCACAGGAGTCCCCACTCTCTCCCAGCAGCATAAGAGCCCCCACACCCCAGCAGCACACACACCCCAGCACAGGAGCCCCCACTCCCCTGGGGTGAGGTAAGCACCAGCAACTTATACCCGAAGAACTGTCTTTTGGACAGGACAAACCCTTGACTTACGCGCCTGGACCCACCTGATGAAATCTTGCCTACTACAAACGAGACAGAGAACCAGCGATAACATTCAAAAACCCAGGCACATGATGTGCCCGAAAGACAATATTACATTTCATACAATACAAGACAAAGCAGCAAAGAAGCCGAACCACAGGAATAGAGGAAGTAGAAAGCCCATTTACTGCGGCAACTACCGACATATTATCAGTAAAAAAATAGCACCCTTTTATCCCGCAACTGGTGACCCCACAAAGCTAACGCTACCACTAAGGGGCATAGCTCTAGAAAAGCTTAATTGCAGATAAGTGGGCTAGCCTTCCATTCTGCCGGCCATGCTCCCGCACACAAGTTCCCCGCAAAGTAAGCCCCAAAACCCACACTTCCGGACGCATCCGTAATTAACTCCACTTCTGGAGAAGAAACTGCTGAATCCCGAAAAAAGACCCACCCATTAAACTCGCGAAAAAAAACAAAAAACACCCAGACGGCCAAATCGTCTTCCATAGAGGCCGTGACCCGAATAAAATGATGAGGGGATACCACCACCCCTCCAGTAGCCTTCGCCAAGAACCTTTTAAGTACCCTACCGATAGGGATCCCCTGACACATGAAGTTCAACTGGCCAATCAATGACTGGAAAGTTAGTAGTGTAACTTTTTTTGGCTTCCCTGACCTCAGACACCACCCTACGAAGAGCAAGCAATTTGTCTTGCGGCAAACAACATTCTCCCCTGACGGAATCTATCTCCAAGCCCAAAAAACTCAAACACATTGTGGGACCAACCAGCTTGTCACCTGCCAAAGGTACACCAAAAACATGCGCCACCCATTCCAACGTTCTCAATCCTATTTGGAAAGCCTCTGAACCGGAAGGCCCGACGCACAGGAAATCATCCAGATAGTGTAACACAAATTTCGTGCCCGCCTCGACCCTGTAACCCGTAACAGGATAACAAAACCACTAGTAAAACCATCCTTCAGAAATGACGCATCAACCTGGTTACTATAGCTGTTTAGCCATGGTAACATCGCGCCGACCCTCGCCAGCGGCAGCGGGTGTGACTGCACCTCCCGATGAACCCCCTGCGGCAGCAGCCTTACCTCTTTTGAAGCACCAATGAAATCCGTGGGTTCCTCCACAACCTGAACACTAATGCTTAAACCGACATGTGGCCCCCACACTTGCACTGCCCCTCATTGAAGAGCCAGCAGAAACCTTTTCTGGCTGGTCGACGAGGTGGAGAAAGACTGAAAGGGGGAAGCTTTCTGCGCCATCATTAGCTTAATCCAGAGCGGCAGGTCCATTTGATCCCACCACATCCCTGGATTGACAGACAAACTGTTCATCATAATGCCACCACATGAGACCCCTGTACATGCGGTATGCCTCCCAAAGACCATTGAGGTAGAAGAACTGGGAACAACGATCCGGAGACTTCTCGCTCATCACACTAGCCAGAATACAGAAAGCCCTCAACCAATTTCCAAACGTCTTAGGAATCTTACGGTAACGATACTTTTCCTCTTCCTCGGTCTCCTTTTTATCCTCTTCTTTAAGATCGATATACTCCTCCAGAAAGAGAAGGGCATAGATCGCAATAAAATCCCCTTCCTTCACTTCAGGCTTAAGATGACAGCCCAAAGGTCACGCAAAGGAAACGTGCACGTTCTTATGAGCCGCATCCGGAATACCCCCAAGCAAGTTCACCCGCTCACTCCCTGAATCAATGTCCGATGTTGCCACTGTCTCCCTCTCTGCACTCCCTCCTACAACAGGGACCCTAACTGTGCTTGACCCTCAACCTTCAGCCCTCGGCACCCAAACCTGACTAAAATTCACATCCTTCCCCTACCTTCGCTCCAAGAATCTAAGAAACGTTTTAAACTATCTAACAGATCCCCGAATGATGTACTGAAAGTGACTTACCATCCGAACCCTTTGTCGCTGAAGGGCGTGGGGGTGTCATCTGAGATCCGCTGTCCTGACCCAAGCACTCAAGTTCTTCGAGCTGTAATTCCTCATCACCAGGTCTCACCCTATCCAAGGGCAACCGTTTAGACAACTTCCCAGCGTATGGTCTCAAGCGATCCGTGGGCGACCGTCTTGGCAATCTCTAAGGAGAAGACATCCTGGGTAGGCTGGCCATAGTATCCCTGACCTTCCTTACTCCCGAGTGGGAACAGTGAATTAATCACCCACTAGCATCTTGACCCTAGGGCCGTGAGTGTGTGAAGAAGCCCTTGCACCACTCCTCTCCCGCAAGTAGATCTAGACCCACTACGCATCCTGTCCTCAATCCTAACAGTCTGAAGTCCTCCCCGGGTATATCCTGAAGGGGACCCCCTGTCGTCACTGTCCGTCCCCTTAGGATGACTGCTTCTAGTAAGATACCTATCATCGTCCCTATGGGACCTGACGTCTCCCTCCTGAGTATGCCCACCCGTGATGAAAACCTCCGAGCTGTTCCTCTGCATCATTCTTATGTAAGTACTCCCTGTTGCTTACCTCAAGACTCATCCCATGTCGCACTGATGTTATCCTGGGAGGTGACACAGGCAAA
Source organism: Pelobates fuscus (assembly GCF_036172605.1). Classification (NCBI taxonomy): domain Eukaryota; kingdom Metazoa; phylum Chordata; class Amphibia; order Anura; family Pelobatidae; genus Pelobates; species Pelobates fuscus. The sequence goes on along the minus strand of NC_086326.1, from coordinate 81,349,562 downwards.
ACATTTTACTCTCATAATCTGTCAGGTGAAACTATGGAGCGTCATACGTCAGTGGAAAGAGGGGACCCAGCTGTCGCTTGGCTGCCTGTATGCCTACTGTCTGCCACCCTCCTGTTGCCAACCAAACCTGTACTGTGCTAGCAAAATTGGGGGAAATGGTGTTGGGAGCCGACTCACCCATATGATGAACAGTTGATGTCTCCGCTCTTCCACTCCAAGCAGCACTTCCAGCATTACCAGATCCTGCTGCAAAGTCTGCTGTTCGTCCTGTATCACTCCTGCTGTTCGCTGTGCAAATAGTGCCGTACCCCATTCTGCCGAACGTCCAGCCGTATATGAAATGAGAAATTTGCCTCCCAAAAGCTGAGCCGCATGCGAAAGGCCGCATTCGCGAACTGAACGTTTGGTAGTTTCCGTACTTCCAAGTTTGCGACCCGAACGTTCGGTAGTATCCATACCTCCTGGTTCGTGGCCCGAATGTGCAGTCACAAGGGAATCCTTATCACGGCCCCAACGGTCAGACAGAGCTACGTTCCTGTTGCCATTCCCAGTTTTGCCGCCGACATCCTCACCGGCACTGCCAGGGTCTCCAGATGGGTTCCACTGTTGCCCCATACCAGGAACAGTGCTGGGGCTCAATCTCTGAGGGATCTGGTCTGGCCTTCGTGCAGGGGAAGTGGCAGATCTTGATGTCAACTCATCACCTAAACTGCCCTGCAGCCACACGACACCTCTCTCTCCTGCACAGCTGCCCTGACTCCTGCTAGTCACTCTTCCATCCTGAACTGCTGAAACCTGAAAAAGAGAAATGAAGACACTACACAAAAACCTGTCACAACAACAGGTAAGTGCAGTTTAATTCAAATGTCCCCTTAACCTAAAATGGCCCATTTATATATAGCCTGTAAGCTCCACCCACAATGCTATTTTAAACCAATCCCACACACCAACGTCATTATATACCTGTCTCCTAGCAATGTCAAGGCCCACTCCCTTTAAAGGACCACTCTAGTGCCAGGAAAACATACTCGTTTTCTTGGCACTAGAGTGCCCTGAGGGTGCCCCCACCCTCAGGGACCCCCTCCCGCCCGGCTCTGGAAAGGGGAAAGGAGTTAAATCTTACCTTTTTCCAGCGCTGGGCGGAGAGCTCTCCTCCTGCTCTCCTCCTCCGATCCGCCTCTTCTCCTCCCTGTCGGCTGAATGCGCACGCGCGGCAAGAGCTGCGCGCGCATTCAGCCGGTCACATAGGAAAGCATTCATAATGCTTTCCTATGGACGCTGGCGTGCTCTCACTGTGAAAATCACAGTGAGAAGCACGCAAGCGCCTCTAGCGGCTGTCAATGAGACAGCCACTAGAGGACATAGGGGGAAGGCTTAACCCATTCATAAACATAGCAGTTTCTCTGAAACTGCTATGTTTATGAAAAAGTGGGTTAACCGTAGAAGGACCTGGCACCCAGACCACCTCATTAAGCTGAAGTGGTCTGGGTGCCTAGAGTGGTCCTTTAACTACGCTGGTACATGGGCTACAGACAAAGCTAAAATATCCAGTGTCATTCAGCAGTTGCTAAGTCCTGTAAGATCATGCATAAAATGGGGTATTAATTCATATCATGAAAATATAATTTTGCCTCTTCATAAATCAATGGTTAGGTCTCGCCTTGAATATGTATTATGATAATAATAACATTTTTAGCTTTATATCTTTTCTTACAAGTCATGTGTACTGGAGTGTAACTGACAAGGTTAAATAAATTGCAGATTCAGAATTAGCAATAAATGCAACCTTTATAAAAAATAAATACCATTTATGTTTTTTTGATTAATTCAAATGTTTGTACTTAGGGATTTGAATTTGGGCTAGTTGTACAATTTTTATCAAATTATTTTATTTCAATTAATAGGATAGGAAACAAGAATTAAATACAAAATTACCTTACTTGCTCCAGAAATCCTTATTTTTCAGCCTAATTGCAGTAATTAATTTCCACCAAAACAGTTGTCAGTGTGTTTTGTCTAAACAATTAAAACAACTATGCACTTTACCCCTTTAAGGACACATGACGGAAATATTCAGTCATGACTCCCTTTATTTCTGAAGCTGTGCCCTTAAGGGGTCAATGTTCTTTTCTATATTATTATTTTTGCTCTCTGCTTTTTTTGGGAACACAAATCCTAAAAAAATAAATAAAAAAAATCATGTCTGTTCCTCCCAATTAACCTTATCAGGAGCAAGGTTAACCAAATCCCTTGTTAATAAGACCATATTCTGATATATATTTTGGCCTGAAATAGTTAATTTATACCACTCCTTTGCTGGAAGTTTGAAAGGGGGGGGACAAAAAAAAAAAACAGGTGAGCAATTATGATTTTGCATTTTCAAAAGACACAAAGAGGAATCAGGAAAGGTTTGTGGCTGAGGTAAACAAACTCCAATACTTTTTACTTGCCCAAAGTTATGGTACTTTTTATGAACACACTCAATACTACATATGGGTGTTTTCTAAATAAAATTAGCTAAAGGAGTCAATTTAAAGAAAATGGGATATATTATTTGAAAATAGGGCGAGTTTGTAAAACAAGCTTTTAATGCCGCACTGCAAGGCAACATTTGTTAAAGCCCCTATTCTTAAAGTAGCACTCCAGGCACCCAGACATTGAGTGTTATACATAGGTTAGTTTGTTAGTAGAGATGTCCTGAACGGTTCGCTGGCGAATAGTTCCTGGCGAACATAGCTTGTTCGCGTTCGCCACAGATGGCAAACATATGCGATGTTCGGTTCGCCTCCTATTCGTCATCATTGGGTAAACTTTGACCCTGTACCTCACAGTCAGCAGACACATTCCAGCCAATCAGCAGCAGACCCTCCCACCTCCTGGACAGCATCCATTTTAGATTCATTCGGAAGCTGCATTTTTTTTGGGGGGGATATTTGAGCATGCTAGGCTGAACGTGCGTATATCATGGCTAGTTGCACTGAGGGTATGAGTATATAGCAGTACATTGTTGTGAAAGATGGCTGTCATGTTTAGGGTGTAGCTTGCACGTTATCAACTGTGTATTTATATCAGCAGCTCCACCACTAGTTATAAATCAAGTGTGAGTCGCCCCATGAGATGAGACTAGTGAATAACATAATACATGAACGGTTAAGGTAAAGGCATGTAAGGAACTACGACAATAAACTCTTTAGGAGGTGAAATAATAACATGTTTAAACGCTTGCTACTTTACGATTAGTTAATGTGCAGAGAGCAGTTCATGTGATCAAAGGCATGGTGTGGAGGATCGGCTATAGTGGGACATGCCTGGCAGGCTGCTGTTTACTGCTTGTGCTTATCCGATCCCTTCTGGGCGCCAGGTGCAGACCCTGGGAGTCCCTAATACCTGGAACAACAAAGGCAAGTCTCTGGCTGAGTGCCGGGTTTGCTGCTTGAGGTGGTGGAAGCTTGTTTTGTCGGGTGGTCGGATCTGTCCCGGTGGTGCTTCACGTCCGGTGCGGGATTGTGGTGGCTTAAGGTGGAGGTGAGTGCTTGACGTGGGGAAGGCTCTGCATTTCTGTTTGTGCCTCCGGTCCCGTCTTCGACGCCTTTTGCGTTGGTGGATTTTAATGGGGACTGCTTCGCTTAGCTGTGGTGGAGCTTGTTGGGGCTGTGGTGGAGCTTGTTGGGGCTTCCTGCTTGTTATTTGCTTCCAAAATTGATTAAAGAGTCTGTCCAGCTTAGACTCAATATCCTGCCATGCTTTGCTGGTACCAGGAGGACACGCGGCTGCTGCCATATTGGAAGAGTCGCAGATGAGTATGTCAGCCTGGGCGGCTGTGCTCTGTGCGTCCATTAGCTCCAGGCAGCCTCTCAGGGGTGGACCAGGATAACCCCCACCGGTCCGAGGGGGGGGGGGGGGGTAACGGAGCTCCTGCCGGGAAGTAGCTGCTCCTGGCATCCCAGGATCGGGAGATCGGCCCCCTCTCCCGCCCGGTGAGCACCAGGCCACACTTGCCACGCGGAGGTAATTAAGACTCTGTCGAGTTTATGACCGCTATTAAGCATGTCGGGTCGGTCAGGTAGGAGTAACATTGCTGGGTCATCCCCTTCTGGGGTGAAATTCGCTTGTTGATAGCTGCTTAAAGTGAGATATTGAGGGAGCTCACACGAAGTGCGTCTTTCCTCCATGACAGCTAGGCCCCGGAAGCTGCATTCTTAGTGAGAGGAGGGACAGTGTAGCTGCTGATGATTTAATAGGGAAATCGATAGCTAGGCTAGTGTATTCAGTGTCCACTAAAGTCCTGAAGGACTCATCTGATCTCTGCTGTAAGGACAGCACCCCAAAAAGCCCTTTTCAGGGCTAGAACATCAGTCTGCTTTTTTTTTTTTTTCGTGTAATCTAACTGCAGTTGCCTGCCTGCCAGCGGGTGTGTCAGGCTCACAGTGTATACTGTGCCCACTTGCCCAGTGCCACCACTCATATCTGGTGTCACAATAGCTTGCATTTAAAAAAAACAAAAAACTTTTTTGACTGTAATATAATAGCAGTCCGTTTCCTTCACACTTGTGCCTTTCAGGGCCTGCCAGGGCAGTGTCACACCAGTGCAACTCATATCTGGTGTAACAGTACTTTACATTAAAAAAAAAACTAGAAATTTGACTGTGAAATAATAGCAGTCAGTTTCCTTCACACGTGTGTGTTTCAGGGCTTGCCAGGGCACAGTGTCACACCAGTGCAACTCATATCTGGTGTAAGAGTAGTGTACATTTAAAAAAAAATAAAAAATATAGGGGGCTTTTGTCACCTTTCGGGGACCCTTGGTGTTGTACGTGGCTGGGTGGAGGAAGAGACCTTCAATGACATCAGTGAGGACAAGGAACGGGACATGGCTAGCTTGGTATCCAACCTTGTGCGAATGGGGAGTTTGCGGTTGTGCAAATGGACTGTTTGCGGTTGTTTGCGGTGCGTTAAACGGGGAGTTTGGTCTGTTACTGTGAAGCGGGCGTAACCCTTACACTACCTGATCGATACAACATCATACCTGATGTTTTAAAGCACGTTATTCCAAACAATTTAGGAATGTTAGGTGATTTATGCCCTTTATGGATTAAAACCAGACTCTGCATCAACTATGTAATTTTCCATGGGAGTTTTGCCATGGATCCCCCTCCGGCATGCCACAGTCCAGGTGTTAGTCCCCTTGAAACAACTTTTCCATCACTATTGTGGCCAGAAAGAGTCCCTGTGTGTTTTAAAATTTGCCTGCCTATTGAAGTCTGTGGCGATTCGGCCGGTTCGCCCGCTCTCGAACATTTGCGGAAGTTCGCGTTCGCCATTCGCGAACGGAAAATTTTATGTTCGCGACATCTCTATTTGTTAGATGTGCTTTATTTATTTTAATATTGTTTTCTTTAGGTTGTACACCATAAGCCTCCCTTTAGTAATTTTGCTTCAAAATTACAACTGTAATTGGTGTTTATGACTTGATTTCTGTGAACTGAAGCTTAGCTGTTGGCTGTCTCAGTAGAAAGCTGATAAATTGAACTGCAACTCCCAGAAATCTGTGTGTTATACAAAGTGTGATGAGCATCATGATTGGCTTTGTCATTTCCTGGTTTGTTAATGGCTCACTGTAGAAGCCACAAAGCTTGAGAATGTGCAACAAATGTAAGGACTGCAATTGGGTGAATAATTTGTACCTTATTTATGTTAAATGGAGAGATTGTTTAAAGTGTCTCTTATTCCTAATTCTTATTCACATCATGGGAAATGTAATTTAAAAACTGATGTTAGTTAAGTAATTATGGTAATGTTAAGCATTTTTTTTTTTTATGTGGTATAAAGGGGCTCGAGCATGGAAACTGTAAAATTAACCCTAAAACAAAGACTAAGTAAAATAATAAAAATGCAGAATTGGATAGCTTTAAAACCTAAATTATTTTTTAAATAAAATGAAAATACTGCTTCATTAACCCTTTAATGATGGTCAAGACTGTCATATTAAAGGATTTACTTAACTCTGTGTCATTATGTGGCTAATCTTTGATCAGCCAATGGTACGGCTTAGTTTAGTAAGTGCATATGTTAACTATGGTAGAAGAAATAGACAATGTATTAAGAAGAGAGATGCTAGAGGCAGCGACATTGTACATTTGGCTTCCTATTGGGATGCTGCTTAAATGACATTTTAATTGAAAGTTAATGTATTTCATATTAAAGAGCACTCATACTGTTAATAAGGTTTAACCATTTAGGTAAACATACAATTGTATTTGTGAAAAATCCCTGTTACTGAATGTGCTGTGGTCATGTTACCAGCAGGTGTCCTGCTAGTGCTGGAGCTAAACTGAAGCACAACAACTGATCCTAATTAAATTATTTCAATTGGGAGACCAATGTAGCTACTTCAAAAAGTGACCTTAAAGGGACACTCCACACTGGAAAGCTCACAATTCTTCTAGTAGTGCATTAAACAGGTAGTACATTAAAAGTATTGATTTGTGGAATGTTTTTTTTAAAAGAACCCTCCAAGCACCACAACCACGGTAGTGTGTGGTTTGACTTCTAACCTGGGGTCCGCAAGACCTCTATCCCTGCTTCCTTTAAGCCTCCAGTAGTGCCAGAAGCTCCTGCTTTGGAGCTTATATTATCCCTCCTTAGCTAGGTTCAGTAGCTGAGGGCATCAGCCAATGAGGTTAGCCCTGGAACATGGGGTTTGGCTCATAGCTGAGAGCTTTGGCTTAGTGGAAAAAGGTTTCTTAGGTAAGAATCCAAACTGTTGCTAAATGGCTTAACTATTCACATTAGAGGGGGGCCTTGCTACTCCTGGAACCAAACCCACTACAGCACTTTGTAGTGGTTATGGTGCTTGAAGTGTTCCTTGAAAGAATCAATCCAAGTTCTATAACTACTGTAGTGGTTATGGTGCCAGGAGGGCACTGGCACCCCCTAATGACAGTAGTCAAACAGACTTAGAATATGTTAGTTTTACTTTTTGCTAAGGATGTCCTGGTGAAGCTCTCCATCTCTGCGCTCTAGTGGTTATGGTACTCTGCAGCATTTCCATTTATCACAGTTATCTAATAAACTGCAGATGAAACATGCAAATACAAACTTATAACTGTGCTCCTTCTCCCAGGTACCCGCACTTGTACAAGCAGCCCAGCAGCACTGACACCTCAGTGGTGACTGAGAGAAGAGGAACAATTGTTCCCCATTCTAAAGGTGCTTTGCAAAGGACCATAGGTAAATGCCTTGTTTCTTCTTGTGTATTGCTTAGCCATTCCTGTCCACAAAAGCAGTTTGTGGCTGTGAGGGGCTGAGAGTGTGATGGTCTAAGTCAACGTGGAAGCATTAGCCAAGCAGCAGTAAGGAACTGGGCTCTAGGGGGCCAGAAACATTTATTGTTAAACTTTTTAAACTTTATTTAACGCTGACTAAAAAGACTATGCAAGGGGCTTCAGATACCATAACCACTTTAATGAGCTGATGTGGTTATGTTGAGTGTTCCTTTAAAGGTTGTGTAGCACAGAAAAACATAAGAGCTGAGAAAAATGATATGCTCAGTTCTTCTGCACCCATATCCATACCACGGAAAAATTAGGTTTTGCTGAATCAATCAGTCTTTGGAGGAAATGAAAGTTAAAAATGTGTTCAGTTCGAGGGGCGGAGCCTAGCAACCATGCCGAGCGGTCGCACATTGTATGAGCTCCCAGGCAAAAACTGAAAAATGACTGCTATAATCGAACAAAAACCTTCAATAATGCCTGCACGACTGTGGCGAAACCGACCTCGCCACGTGTCCTTGGAGGGGGCTGATTGCCCGCCTCTTGCCTTTGGACTATGGACCAGACTTTATGGGAATGTGATACCCCAGATAGCCATACCATGGAGCCTATTCATATAATGAAAGACTATGGGAAAGACTTTAGCTCCATGGCAATTGTACTGTGGGAGTAGGATCTGCGCGCTATTCGGTAGTTTTGTGCGTGCAGATCCCAGCTATCTGGGGATAGGTGAAATGTCTGTGTGTTATGTGTAAATGTGACTTTATGTATTTTAAAGTGTTTTATGTCGTTTTGCAACCATGTGGTTAATGGAGTCTGCCTTTAGTCCTGGGTAATTGGATTACTTCTCCAATTAACTCCAGGGCAGAAGGGAGGAAACCAGGGTGCATTGTGGGGATGTTTTTCTGCCAGCCAGAAAGGAACAAAATATACTTTTAGTAACTTTTGAACCCCTGGTCGGATTCATGCCATTTTTTAATATGTTGTTCCCCTGAATGGATTGATTGTGGATATGTATTTTTATGTGAATGTGATGTATGGTTTTAAAGTTATGAAAGTTGTGTAAAAGTATATTTTAAACTGTATGCATAATGGGATTATGTGTCACACTAAGGGGAGGGGATGTGTGGGAGGTAACATCTATGTCATTGGTTCTTTTATGCCTCCCCCTGGGTGTGGCCTGTATGTGTGAGTTGGAAATAAAAGCCAGGCTGGATGAGCCAGTCCAGAGTTCCTGTTTTACCCTCAAAGTGATGTGTCGTCTCATTATTGGGGGGAAGGATTTATTGCATGCTGTTCCAGTTGACTGCTAGGAGTACAAGCCTATTCGTATGGTTCCTATTCAATGGTCTACAGCATTCATATGCTTGGGAGAATTTAAAAGGTTTCTCGGATTCGGTGATTGTGGTGTCTGCCAGAGTGCTTGGAGTCCTCAGGAAGCACTAGGAGCATCCATTAACGGAGGTACCCAGTCGGGGTGCCAGGTGATCCGTTACAACGACAACTCCAGCTAAAGGGGTCTTCACAAGCGGCAACTAAAGCCAGGAGATCCAATCACGAGCGTCAGTCGCTAACCGGGGATCAACCCGAGGCCTACGGAGGACCGGACCAGGCAGCACAAAGGAGGCGGCCAATCCCTCCACTGCAGCAGCCTTCTCGGCTGGAGGTCTCCCCGAAAAAAACCACCTCCCCCTCCCCCCCCCCCACGCCGGCGGGGGTCACCCCGGCAACCACAAGCGATGAGACCACACCTAGGAGTCGAGAGTCGATGTGACCCTACCTGCTTGACAGGACAAGAAGGGAAAATCATGGCGGACGCCACGTGTAGCCATGTGCCCAGCACAAAACTGCTTCCACTAGCGGAGAGGATAGACCGCATACTGAAAGCCTTCTGGGCCAAACTCGCCCTCCGTGAAGATACCACAGCGGCGATGTCAGCAGAGACCACACGAGAGCCAACACAGCAGATAAAAAACCCGGAAAGGGGACAAGGAGCAGCCCGAATCGCGGGACGGAGAGTCCGGACGATCCGGCGTAAACCTACACTGAACCGCCACAACACTAATCAAACGGAGCGCCGCCGCAATCTCCAATACCTGTCCACACTGAAGGTACCCCCTCCAGACTCCCAGATGAGCCCACAGCCCAATACACCACCCAAGAGACCAAGCCAGTCCGGGGGATCCCAGGAACCTGCAACAACCTACCGAAGAGCCAACGCACTCAGTCCATGGGGGCTCACCTGTAGAAAGGCCCGGCAGGGAGACCTAGTCGGAGACCACCACCGACCACTACTATGGGCACCAACCCTGAGGCTGACTGGGATCTGTTAAACAGCGTGATCGGGACTTTGCATCACCCACATTTTAAGCACCACACATATATTATCCTGCGTTGTCTAATCTTGTACCTTACCAATCACATTCAGCAGAAAAATGACATTTAGAAACACACAATTATTATATACAAACGTATGGCACTTAATAATGCTCAACTAATGACAGGCTATGATGCAAAATGGTATCCCTAGCTGTTGTGGCATCGAAAGCCAGCTATGATATTCATATTCACACTTAGCAATGCTAACTGCTGTGTGGCGCCCCCTGGCTGTGTACACATAGTTTTACTTTTATATGTATGTTTTTATAATTACTGATAGCACCCACTAGGTATGTGTTCAAATAGCCTGTTAATCTACAGACACATATGCTTACCTAATAAGTTACAAGTAAACTATTTTCCCTTTTCAACATTCAACAGTCACGTCTCACCAATAGTGATGTACCGAACGGTTCGCTGGCGAATAGTTCCTGGCGAACATAGCGCGTTCGCCACGGCGGGCGAACACATGCGCGGTTCGATCCGCCCCCTATTCGTCATCATTGAGTAAACTTTGACCCTGTACCTCACAGTCAGCAGACACGTTCCAGCCAATCAGCAGCACACCCTCCCTAGCAGACCCTCTCACCTCCTGGACAGCATCCATTTTAGATTCATTTGGAAGCTGCATACATTTTTTTTTTTAATTTTATTTTATTTTATTTTTTTTTGTAGTGCATGGAGGTATAACAAATGAGCATGTTGTACCCCAACTGCATTCCTCATGCTTTTCAAGGAACAATTGTAACAATGGAGTATATGTTAATACCCTAGTCTGCGCGGAGCCCTCCATGGGTGAAGATGGATTAATTTATTTTTTTTGCGCTCAGGTTTTATATTTTATTTTTAAGTTCGGGTATGATGGCTTTTTATTTGGCCTTTTTTGGGGCTGAAAAATGAAGATTTTAGAAAAAAAGAAGACGTTGAATAGTAAGTTGAATTTTACTTTACAGGGTAGTAATTTTATTCCCCCCTCACTAATTTTTAGGGTGAGGGGGGTAGGTAGGGGCTTTTTTATTTGGGTGTGTGACTAGGGGCTTGGGGACCCCTAGTCACCTTTGATGGGGGAGGGGGGGGGTTTCAATTAGGGCCCCCACCTGCCGCTCAGGGGTGGGGGCGGGGGGGGGAGGACAGTAGGTTCCCCCCCATTATTCTTTTATAGGGCCCCCACCCGCAGCTCAGGAGCCATGTTACTCTGTATATAGAGGGGAGCCATGTTACTCTGTATATAGAGGGGAGCCATGTTACTCTGTATATAGAGGGGAGCCATGTTACTCTGTATATAGAGGGGAGCCATGTTACTCTGTATATAGAGGGGAGCCATGTTACTCTGTATATAGAGGGGAGCCATGTTACTCTGTATATAGAGGGGAGCCATGTTACTCTGTATATAGAGGGGAGCCATGTTACTCTGTATATAGAGGGGAGCCATGTTACTCTGTATATAGAGGGGAGCCATGTTACTCTGTATATAGAGGGGAGCCATGTTACTCTGTATATAGAGGGGAGCCATGTTACTCTGTATATAGAGGGGAGCCATGTTACTCTGTATATAGAGGGGAGCCATGTTACTCTGTATATAGAGGGGAGCCATGTTACTCTGTATATAGAGGGGAGCCATGTTACTCTGTATATAGAGGGGAGCCATGTTACTCTGTATATAGAGGGGAGCCATGTTACTCTGTATATAGAGGGGAGCCATGTTACTCTGTATATAGAGGGGAGCCATGTTACTCTGTATATAGAGGGGAGCCATGTTACTCTGTATATAGAGGGGAGCCATGTTACTCTGTATATAGAGGGGAGCCATGTTACTCTGTATATAGAGGGGAGCCATGTTACTCTGTATATAGAGGGGAGCCATGTTACTCTGTATATAGAGGGGAGCCATGTTACTCTGTATATAGAGGGGAGCCATGTTACTCTGTATATAGAGGGGAGCCATGTTACTCTGTATATAGAGGGGAGCCATGTTACTCTGTATATAGAGGGGAGCCATGTTACTCTGTATATAGAGGGGAGCCATGTTACTCTGTATATAGAGGGGAGCCATGTTACTCTGTATATAGAGAGGAGCCATGTTTACACTGTATATAGAGGGAGCCATGTTACTCTGTATATAGAGGCAGTGGCGTACTAAGGGGGGGGTGGCGGGGGCGGTCCACCCCGGGTACCACTCACTAGAGGGGTGCCCGGGGCGAACTTTCGCAGGAGCGGCAAAATGCCGCCCTGTGTCTTGTGTAAAGGGACCGGCCACTAATAAGACTATCTATCCGAGTTTCCCATCCAGCAGCAGCAGGGTCCTCTGTTCTTGCGATCCGCGAGAGCGTTGCCGTGGGTTGCCATAGCAACGCTCTCGCGGATCGCGAGAACATTGCCATAGCAACGCTCTCGCGGATCGCGAGAACAGAGGACCCTGCTGCTGCTGGATGGGAAACTCGGATAGATAGTCTTATTAGTGGCCGGTCCCTTTACACAAGACACAGGGCGGCATTTTGCCGCTCCTGCGAAAGTTCGCCCCGGGCACCACTCTAGTGAGAGGTACCCGGGGTGGACCGCCCCCGCCACCCCCCCCCCCCCCCCTTAGTACGATAGATAGTAGATAGTCTTATTAACGAGCATTAAGAATACTGGGCCCCTCTAAACTGCACACACTACATGCACTACACACACTGCATACACACTATACACACACTGCATGCACTACACACACTGCATACACACACTGCATACACTATGCACACATTATACACACTGCATACACTATACACACGCTGCACTAACTATATACACTATACACACTATACACACGCTGCACTAACTATACACACTATACACACACTGCATATACACTATATACACACTATACACACACTGCTTACACACTATACACACACTGCACATACTGCATACACACTATACACACACTATACACACACTATACACACACTATACACACACTATACACACACTGCACACACACACACTATACACACACACACTGCACACACTACATGCACTACACACACTGCATACACACTATACACACTATACACACTATGCATACACTATACACACTGCGCACAATATATACACTATACACACACTATACACACTGCACACACTATACATGCACTACATGCACTACACACACTGCATTCACACTATACACACACTATACACACACTATACACACACACTATGCACACACTATGCACACACTATGCACACACTTCATACACTATACACACACTGCATACACAAAAAAATTGCAGTTGTTTTTTACATTTCAAAGTTGGGGAGGAAGGTGCAAAATAAAGGATCCACCCCGGGTGCCAAATGCTCCAGGTACGCCCCTGTTTAGAGGGGAGCCATGTTACTCTGTATATAGAGAGGAGCCATGTTACTCTGTATATAGAGAGGAGCCATGTTACTCTGTATATAGAGAGGAGCCATGTTTACACTGTATATAGAGGGAGCCATGTTACTCTGTATATAGGGGGAGACATGTTACTCTGTATATAGAGGGAGCCATGTTACTCTGTATATAGAGGGAGCCATGTTACTCTGTATATAGAGGGAGCCATGTTATTCTGTATATAGAGGGGAGCCATGTTTACACGGTATATAGAGGGAGCCATTTTACTCTGTATATAGAGAGGAGCCATGTTTACACTGTATATAGAGGGGAGCCATGTTACTCTGTATATAGGGGGAGCCATGTTACTCTGTATATAGGGGGAGCCATGTTACTCTGTATATAGGGGGAGCCATGTTACTCTGTATATAGGGGGAGCCATGTTACTCTGTATATAGGGGGAGCCATGTTACTCTGTATATAGAGGGAGCCATGTTACTCTGTATATAGAGGGAGCCATGTTATTCTGTATATAGAGGGGAGCCATGTTTACACGGTATATAGAGGGAAGCCATGTTACTCTGTATATAGAGGGAAGCCATGTTACTCTGTATATAGAGGGGAGCCATGTTACTCTGTATATAGAGGGGAGCCATGTTACTCTGTATATAGAGGGTAGCCATGTTACTCTGTATATAGAGGGGAGCCATGTTACTCTGTATATAGAGGGGAGCCATGTTACTCTGTATATAGAGAGGAGCCATGTTTACACTGTATATAGAGGGAGCCATGTTTACTCTGTATATAGAGAGGAGCCATGTTTACTCTGTATATAGAGAGGAGCCATGTTTACACTGTATATAGAGAGAGCCATGTTTACACTGTATATAGAGAGAGCCATGTTTACACTGTATATAGAGGGAGCCATGTTTACACTGTATATAGAGGGAGCCATGTTATTCTGTATATAGAGGGAGCCATGTTATTCTGTATATAGAGGGAGCCATGTTATTCTGTATATAGAGGGAGCCATGTTTACACTGTATATAGAGGGAGCCATGTTACTCTGTATATAGAGAGGAGCCATGTTTACACTGTATATAGAGGGGAGCCCTGTTACTCTGTATATAGGGGGAGCCATGATACTCTGTATATAGGGGAAGCCATGTTACTCTGTATATAGGGGGAGCCATGTTACTCTGTATATAGAGGGAGCCATGTTATTCTGTATATAGAGGGAGCCATGTTATTCTGTATATAGAGGGAGCCATGTTATTCTGTATATAGAGGGAGCCATGTTATTCTGTATATATAGGGAGCCATGTTTACACGGTATATAGAGGGAAGCCATGTTACTCTCTATATAGAGGGAGCCATGTTAATCTGTATATAGAGGGAGCCATGTTAATCTGTATATAGAGGGAGCCATGTTACTCTGTATATAGAGGGGAGCCATGTTACTCTGTATATAGAGGGGAGCCATGTTACTCTGTATATAGAGGGGAGCCATGTTACTCTGTATATAGAGGGGAGCCATGTTACTCTGTATATAGAGGGGAGCCATGTTACTCTGTATATAGAGGGGAGCCATGTTACTCTGTATATAGAGGGGAGCCATGTTACTCTGTATATAGAGAGGAGCCATGTTACTCTGTATATAGAGAGGAGCCATGTTTACACTGTATATAGAGAGGAGCCATGTTTACTCTGTATATAGAGAGGAGCCATGTTTACTCTGTATATAGAGAGGAGCCATGTTTACTCTGTATATAGAGAGGAGCCATGTTTACTCTGTATATAGAGAGGAGCCATGTTTACACTGTATATAGAGAGGAGCCATGTTTACACTGTATATAGAGAGGAGCCATGTTTACACTGTATATAGAGAGGAGCCATGTTTACACTGTATATAGAGAGGAGCCATGTTTACACTGTATATAGAGAGGAGCCATGTTATTCTGTTTATAGAGGGAGCCATGTTATTCTGTTTATAGAGGGAGCCATGTTATTCTGTATATAGAGGGAGCCATGTTATTCTGTATATAGAGGGAGCCATGTTATTCTGTATATAGAGGGAGCCATGTTATTCTGTATATAGAGGGAGCCATGTTATTCTGTATATAGAGGGAGCCATGTTATTCTGTATATAGAGGGAGCCATGTTATTCTGTATATAGAGGGAGCCATGTTATTCTGTATATAGAGGGAGCCATGTTATTCTGTATATAGAGGGAGCCATGTTATTCTGTATATAGAGGGAGCCATGTTATTCTGTATATAGAGGGAGCCATGTTATTCTGTATATAGAGGGAGCCATGTTATTCTGTATATAGAGGGAGCCATGTTATTCTGTATATAGAGGGAGCCATGTTATTCTGTATATAGAGGGAGCCATGTTATTCTGTATATAGAGGGAGCCATGTTTACACGGTATATAGAGGGAAGCCATGTTACTCTGTATATAGAGGGAGCCATGTTAATCTGTATATAGAGGGAGCCATGTTACTCTGTATATAGAGGGGAGCCATGTTACTCTGTATATAGAGGGGAGCCATGTTACTCTGTATATAGAGGGGAGCCATGTTACTCTGTATATAGAGGGGAGCCATGGTACTCTGTATATAGAGGGGAGCCATGGTACTCTGTATATAGAGGGGAGCCATGTTACTCTGTATATAGAGAGGAGCCATGTTACTCTGTATATAGAGAGGAGCCATGTTTACACTGTATATAGAGAGGAGCCATGTTTACTCTGTATATAGAGAGGAGCCATGTTTACTCTGTATATAGAGAGGAGCCATGTTTACTCTGTATATAGAGAGGAGCCATGTTTACTCTGTATATAGAGAGGAGCCATGTTTACTCTGTATATAGAGAGGAGCCATGTTTACACTGTATATAGAGAGGAGCCATGTTTACACTGTATATAGAGAGGAGCCATGTTTACACTGTATATAGAGAGGAGCCATGTTTACACTGTATATAGAGAGGAGCCATGTTTACACTGTATATAGAGAGGAGCCATGTTTACACTGTATATAGAGAGGAGCCATGATATTCTGTTTATAGAGGGAGCCATGTTATTCTGTATATAGAGGGAGCCATGTTATTCTGTATATAGAGGGAGCCATGTTATTCTGTATATAGAGGGAGCCATGTTATTCTGTATATAGAGGGAGCCATGTTACTCTGTATATAGAGGGAAGCCATGTTACTCTGTATATAGAGAGGAGCCATGTTACTATCTGAGGTGGTTAACTATGATTGGCCCTGGCATGTTTGTTAGTCTGGCCTGCATGGTTGTCTGGCATGAATAAAAGTAGCATGTTTCAACTATAATAGTAGTTAGACTAGTTTGCACTAAAACATGTGCAAATGGGGAGTTTGCGGTTGTGCAAATGGACTGTTTGCGGTTGTTTGCGGTGCGTTAAACGGGGAGTTTGGTCTGTCACTGTGAAGCGGGCGTAACCCTTACACTACCTGATCAATACAACATCATACCTGATGTCAGGGCCGCCATCAGGGCATGACAACCATAACAGTTGTCATGGGCCCGGCGGTCCTGGGGGGCCCCGAGCCCCACATACTGCTACAGTAAGTAATGGCTGAGCTGGGGAGTTAAACAATCTCCCCAGCCAGCCTGCACTCAGCAAGGGGCCCGCACAGCCGTCCGCGGGCCCCTGCTGCTAAAAATGTTCTCCCTCCGTGCAGGGCATACTGAGGGGCAGCTAAGGGGCCTCCCAAAGACCCCACTAGGCTGCCCCTCAGTTTGCCTGTCAACAAACACAGCCTCACTGAGCTGCCTGTAACTGCTCAGGGCAGCTCCGTGCGGCTTGTTTTGCAGGAAGTGACATCACCAGTCACAGTGAGCTATGCGGAGCTGCCCTGAGCAGAGTTACAAGAGGACCACCAGAGAGGTAAGGTTTGGGAGGGTTTTGGGAGCCACTACCCCCCCTTGCTCCCACTGCATCCCCTACCCCCCTGCTCCCACTGCATCCCCTACTCCTCCCTTGCTTCCACTGCATCCCCTACCCCCCCCTGCTCTCACTGCATCCCCTACTCTCACTGCATCCCCTATCCCCTGCTCCCACTGCACCCCCTACCCCCCCTTGCTCCCACTGCATCACCTCCCCCCCTTGCTCCCACTGCATCACCTCCCCCCCCTTGCTCCCACTGCATCCCCTACCCCCCCTTGCTCCCACTGCATCCCCTACCCCCCTTGCTCCCACTGCATCCCCTACCCCCCCTGCTCCCACTGCATCCCCTACCCCCCTGCTCCCACTGCATCCCCTACCCCCCTGCTCCCACTGCATCCCCTGCTCCCACTGCATCCCCTACCCCCCTGCTCCCACTGCATCCCCTACCCCCTGCTCCCACTGCATCCCCTACCCCCTGCTCCCACTGCATCCCCTACCCCCCTGCTCCCACTGCATCCCCTACCCCCCTGCTCCCACTGCATCCCCCTACCCCCCTGCTCCCACTGCATCCCCTACCCCCCTGCTCCCACTGCATCCCCTACCCCCTGCTCCCACTGCATCCCCTACCCCCTGCTCCCACTGCATCCCCTACCCCCTGCTCCCACTGCATCCCCCTACCCCCCTGCTCCCACTGCATCCCCCTACCCCCCTGCTCCCACTGCATCCCCCTACCCCCCTGCTCCCACTGCATCTCCTACCCCCTGCTCCCACTGCATCCCCTACCCCCTGCTCCCACTGCATCCCCTACCCCCTGCTCCCACTGCATCCCCCTACCCCCTGCTCCCACTGCATCCCATACCCCCTGCACCCCCCTACCCCCCTGCTCCCACTGCATCCCCCTACCCCCCTGCTCCCACTGCATCCCCCTACCCCCCTGCTCCCACTGCATCCCCTACCCCCTGCTCCCACTGCATCTCCTACCCCCTGCTCCCACTGCATCCCCTACCCCCCTGCTCCCACTGCATCCCCTGCTCTCTCTGCAGCCCCTAACCCCCTGCTCCCTCTGCAGCCCCTAACCCCCTGCTCCCACTGCATCCCCTACCCCCCTGCTCCCACTGCATCCTTACCCCCCTGCATCCCCTACCCCCCTGCATCCCCTACCCCCCTGCTCCCACTGCATCCCCTGCTCTCTCTGCAGCCACTACCCCCCTGCTCCCACTGCAGCCCCTACCCCACTGCATCCCCTGCTCCCTCTGCAGCCCCTACCCCTCTGCTCCCTCTGCAGCCCCTACCCCCCGCTCCCACTGTATCCCCTCCTCCCTCTGCAGCCCAAACCCCCCTGCTCCCTCTGCAGCCCCCACCCCCCTGCTCCCACTGCATCCCCACCCCCCTGCTCCCACTGCATCCCCTACGCCCCTGATCCCACTGCAGTCCATACCCCTTGCAGCTCCTACCTACTGCAGCCCATACCCCCTACAGCCCCTACCTCCCACCTCCCTCTGCAGCTCCTAACCCTTGCGACCACTGCAGCCCATAACCCCTACAGCCCCTACCTCTCTGCTCCCTCTGCAGCCCCTGCTCCCTCTGCAGCCCCTGCTCCCTCTGCAGCCCCTGCTCCCTCTGCAGCCCCTACAGCCCCTGCTCCCTCTGCAGCCCCTGCTCCCTCTGCAGCCCCTGCTCCCTCTGCAGCCCCTACCCCCTGCTCCCTCTGCAGCCCCTACCCCCTGCTCCCTCTGCAGCCCCTACCCCCTGCTCCCTCTGCAGCCCCTAGCCCATACCCCCTACAGCTTCTACCTCCCTGCTCCCTCTGCAACCCCTACCTAATTCAGCCCCTACCTCCCTGCTCCATCTGTAGCACCTACCCCTGCTCCCACTGCAGCCCCTACCTCCCTGCTCCCACTGAATCCCCTACCCAACTGCTCCCACTGCAGCTCCTATTACCCTTTGCACCCACTACATCCTGTCCCTCCTCTGCACCCACTACAGCTTCTATTCCCCCCTGTACCCTCTGCAGCCCCTTCCACTCACACCCTTTACAGCCCCTTCCTTTCGGCACCCTCTGCAGTCCCTTCCCCTTTGCAAACACAAACATAAAGGGACACTATATAGTTACCAGAACAACTACAGCTTAATTTATATTATACAGCTTAATGTAGTTGTTCTGGTGAGTATAGTCTACCACTGCAGGGTTTTTGCTGCAAAGACTGCCTTTTCAGAGAAAATGCAGTGTTTACATTGCTGCCTAGGAACACCTAGGCGCTTCCTGTGTCAGTGTTGCAAAATGTGCAGCACTGACATTTAACATCTCCATGCTCTTCATGTCGACGCTGAACGCTTGTCATAGAGAAGCACATATATATATAGAGAGAGCGATTTTCGCTATATATATGTGCACAGAGGGCCCCCTGCTACCTGTACGATGAAGAGGGGGCCCAGCAGCACACTCTGTCCTCCTTTCCAGCTGCTCTCTGTCTAACTTTCTTGCACCCTGCGGCCGCCAGAGCGTTGCCACGGGTTACTATGGCAACGCTCCGCACAGCACACAGGCCTGTTTCGTGAGATTTAGTCAGAGAGGAGCTGGAAAGGAAGACAGTGTGTGCTGTTGGGCCCCCTCTTCAATGTACCGCGGCTGGCTCCCTCCACCATGCCACTGGATCAACAGGAAATGCGATCTCCCTCCTCCCTGGCACGGTAAGAACCAGGGAGGGGGGAATAAAATTGAAATATACACAAATAAATAAAAAAAATAATACTCCCCTTCCCCCCTATTTTACACACACTGAATCCTAACAAGCACACTCTGCACTACACACACACACTACATTCACTAAACACACTCTGCACTACACACACACACTACATTCACTAAACACACTCTGCACTACACACACACTACATTCACTACACACACATTACATTCACTAACACACTCTGCACTACATTCACTAAACACACTCTGCACTCACTACAAACACTACATTTACTAAACACACTCTGCACTACACACACACACTACATTCACTAAACACACTTTGCGCTACAGACACACTACATTCACTATACACATTGTGCTCTACACACACACACACACACTACATTCACTATACACATTTTGCACTACACACACACACACTACATTCACTAAACACACTGCACTACATTCACTATACACTCTCTGCACTCACTACAAACACTACATTCACTAAACACACTCTGCACTACACACGCACTACATTCACTAAACACACTTGGTACTACACACACACTACATTCACTAAACACACTTTGCACTACACACACACACACACACACACTACATTCACTATACACACGTTTCACTCACTACAAACACACTACATTCACTATACACACTACATCCACTACAAAAACACACACTCTGCATGCACTATACACACACCTACATTCACTACACACACACTCTGCATCTAATGCATGCATACAAACATTACATACATTACACAAAACGTACAATCTGCATCCACTATACACACTGCATCCATGACACACATACTGCATCCACTATACACACTGCATCCATGACACACATACCGCCTCCACTATACACATTCTACATCCACTATACATACTGCATCCATGACATACATACCGCATCCACTATACACACACACACACACACACACTTCATCCTTGTGGGCGGACTCGGGGCTGGCCCCGGGGGCCCAGATCTTGAGCTGTGTCAGGGGCCCTAAAATTTCTGATGGCAGCCCTGCCTGATGTTGTAAAGCACGTTATTCCAAACAATTTAGGAATGTTAGGTGATTTATGCCCTTTATGGATTAAAACCAGACTCTGCATCAACTATGTAATTTTTCATGGGAGTTTTGCCATGGATCCCCCTCCGGCATGCCCCAGTCCAGGTGTTAGTCTCCTTGAAACAACTTTTCCATCACTTTTGTGGCCAGAAAGAGTCCCTGTGGGTTCTAAAATTCGCCTGCCCATTGAAGTCAATGGCGGTTCGCCCGGTTCGCAAACGTTTGCAGAAGTTCCCGTTCGCTGTTCGCGAACTGAAAATTTCGTGTTCGCGACATCATTACTCACCAACTTGCTTGGAACCTCTTTTCATATACCCTCTCACATGTCTATGTAACTCACTTAGACCACATCTTATGTTTTGCTAAACGCTCTAGACACGTTTGTGTGCAATGACCTTCTATGCCTTATACTTGTTCATATATGTACTTTATCTATCTTGTACCTGCTGTTGGGGCATGGCAAAAGCTTGTGTTAACCATTTGCACCACAAAAATAAAGAATTTAAAACATTTGTTCAGTTCACAAAATTTCATCCATACCATGGTTCTGCTCATCGCAATTTCATCCATGAATATGATTGGTGGAAAAAAGATTCAGACAAACCAAAACGTAGCAAAAAAATGTATTTCCTGAAAATAAATCTGGTCAAAATACTGCCTACCGAACAACATTTTATCAATCCCTTTAGGTCCACATTCGGTTGTGAATTTTAAGCATTCGTTCCATCTGAACCCAGGTTTGTTTGTTTTGTTTATCTGATCTAATGGTTTCTTTTTGCGCCACGGGCGGAACTCTCAATCATAAATAAACCGAACCAGCTCGTCCAATGTCCAGATTTGGTTACTTTGTAATATGGTCCCAATGGTATTCGGAGTTATGAAATTTGGATTAACCCAGCAATCATTTTCTAACCCTAGCAACTCTACGTACCGTGTATCTGCCCATCCACCAACATATGAGTTAACTGAAAGGTTAGTGTACCAGACAGATGTCATCCACGTTGTCCTCCCACACACTGGTTCTTTGGAGGTGATGTGGGGTAATAGTTAAACTGATGGAACATGTTCACCATCATGAGCCAAAAGTCTGTCTTGCCTCAGAGCTGTAAGCTGCATCTCAAGTGACCTAAGAACTGCAGGTAGAATAGATTCTTATTGATTTGTAATGGAAATAGAGACCTTTGTTACAAGGCTAAATGTGTCACTGGCATAGTACATGATGATTTTGCTGTAGCAAAACTTGCAATGTAATCCTAGTTATAGACTAAACATACTCCGTATAAAATGCAAGAATTCTAATGTTTTAATTTAGCAAAAGCGAAGTAGAGAAAATTTGTGTATTGAAATAATATATAAAAAAAACAACAACCAGGCATTGTGCTATACAGATATGGTCTATTAAGGGAGAGGTGTGTGTGTGTGTGTGTGTGTGTGTGTGTGTGTGTGTGTGTGTGTGTATATATATATGTATGTGTTCTTACCCATTACAGATCCAAGGCACAGAGACAGGATCCAGGTATATCATACACCAAAGGTAGTGATGTACCGAACTGTTCGCTGGCAAAGAGTTCCCGGCGAACATAGCGTGTTCGCATTCGCCATGGCGGGCAAACACATGCGCGGTTCGATCCGCCCCTATTCGTCATCATTTAAAACCCAAAAACTTTTTTCACTTTTATAGATTGAATAGCAGTTAGTTGTCTTCAAGCGGGTGTGTCAGGCCTACAGCATGGACTCTGCCAACCTCTGCCAGTGCACATTGCCACTCATATCTGGTCTCACAGTAGCTTGCACGCATAGTACCACTAATCCAAAAAAAAATGACAGGCAGAGGCAGGCCACCCCGCAGGAACCGTCGTGGTCGTGGTGCTGTGATTCCCTTTTGCCCTAGAATAATGCCCAATTTTCAGAGGCCACGTACCCTGAACTTGAAAAGTTCTGAGGACATAGTTGACTGGCTAACACAGGACACCAAATGTTCTACAGCTTCCGCTCAGAACCTTGACGCACCATCCTCCTCCAGCTTAGCTTCGGGCACCTCCCAAGATACCACTCACCCACCTGCCGCCACCACCAACACTAGCACCACAGCCGCTTCACTTTATCTGTCAGATGAGTTATTTACACATCCGTTTCAAGAAATGAGTGATGCGCAACCATTATTGCCAGAGGATGTAGATAACAGGGATATGTCTCAGTCAGGCAGCATTACACACATGGACGTACGGTGTGATGATGATGATGTTGTACCCGCTGCTGCTTCCTTTGCTGAGTTGTCAGATACAAGTGAAGCGGTTGATGATGACGATGCGTCCATGGATATCACATGGGTGCCCGCTCGGCAAGAAGAAGAACAGGGCGAAAGTTCAGATGGGGAGACAGAGAGGAGGAGGAGACGAGTTGGAAGCAGGGGGATGTCATCGCAAGGAGCTAGTGGCACAGTCAGACAGCGTGCATCGGCACCCGGGGTCAGCCCGACAGCACGCCAATCAACTCATGCTGTGTCCACCACCAGAATGCCGTCATTGCAGAGCTCAGCAGTGTGGCATTTTTTTTGTGTCTGCCTCTGACAACAGCGATGCCATTTGCAACCTGTGCCAAAAGAAGTCGTGGGAAGTCCAACACCCACCTAGGTACAACTGCTTTGCGTAGGCACATGATCGCACATCACAAACGCCTATGGGATCAACACATGAGTACAAGCAGCACACAAACTCAAAGCTGCCATCCTCCTCCTGGTCCAGCATCTTCAGCCACGTCAACCACTGCTGTCCTCCTTGCCCCCTCTCAACCATCTGCCACTCCGTCTCTCACCTTGAGCAGTTCCCGCTCATCTGCCCACAGTCAGGTGTCTGTCAAGGGCATGTTTGAGCGTAAGAAGCCAATGTCAGAAAGTCACCCCCTTGCCCAGTGTCTGACAGCTGGCTTGTCTGAACTATTAGCCCGCCAGCTTTTACCATACAAGCTGGTGTAGTCTGAGGCGTTCAAAAAATTTGTAGCTATTGGGACACCGCTGTAGAAGGTACCCGGATGAAATGTCATCCTTTTTTTTTTTTTTTTTTTTTTTTTTTTTTTTTTTTAAATCTGTTGAAATTTCTTTTCACAAAAGGAAATCCCCAACTTGTACTCTTGTACTCGATTGTGCAAAAGGAAGTAATGGCATGTCTGGCACACAGTGTTGGGGCAAGGGTCCATCTGACCACTGATAACTAGTCTGCAAAGCATGGTCAGGGCAGGTATATCGCCTACACTGCTCATTGGGTAAACCTGCTGACGGCTGCCAAGCATGGAATGCGTGGCTCTGCAGAGGAGTTGGTGACACCGCCATGACTTGCAGGCAGGACTGCTGCCACCTCCTGTACTCCTCCTACTCCTTCCTCTTCCATAACCTCCTCGGCTGAGTCCTCTTCTGCTGCTGCGTCTTGCTCCACATCAACGCACCTCCCCAGCTCCCCAGGTACTATTCCACATCCCGGATACGGCAGTGTCACGCCATCTTGGGTTTGACTTGCTTGAAAGCAGAGAGTCACACCGGACAAGCACTCCTGTCCGACCTGAACGCACAGGTGGACAAGTGGCTGACTCCACAGCAACTGGATATCGGCAAAGTGGTTTGTGACAATGGAAAAAATGTGTTAGCGGCATTGAAGTTGGGCAAGTTGACACATGTGCCGTGCATGGCACATGTGTGTAATCTGATCGTACAACACTTTGTGCATAAGTACACAGGCTTACAGGACGTCCTGAAGCAGGCCAGGAAGGTGTGTGGCCATTTCAGACTTTCCTACACGGCCATGGCGCACTTTGCAGATATCCAGCTGCGAAACAGCATGCCAGTGAGGCGCTTGATTTGCGACAGCCCGACACATTGGAATTCAACACTCCTAATGTTCGGCCGCCTGCTCCAACAAGAAAAAGCCGTTAATAAATATTTGTATGACCGGGGTGCTAGGACAGCCTCTGGGGAGCTGGGAATATTTTTGCCACGTTACTGGACGCTCATGCGCAATGCCTGTAGGCTCATGCATCCTTTTGAGGAGGTGACAAACCTAGTCAGTCGCACCGAAGGCACCATCAGCGACATCATACCATTTGTTTTCTTCCTGGAGCATGCCTTGCGAAGAGTGCTGGATCAGGCCGTAGATGAGCGTGAAGAGGAAGAGTTGTGGTCACCATCACCACCAGAAACAGCCTTATCAGCATCGCTTGCTGGACCTGCGGCAACGCTGGAAGAGGATTGTGAGGAAGAGGAGTCAGGGGAGGAATGTGACTTTGAGGAGGAGGAGGAGGAAGACCAACCACAACAGTCATCCCAGGGTGCTCGTTGTCACCTATCTGGTACCCGTGGTGTTGTACGTGGCTGGGGGGGAAGAACATACCTTCATTGAGATCAGAGGAGGAGGAACCGGAAATGAGTAGCTCGGCATCCAACCTTGTGCAAATGGGGTCTTTCATGCTGTCGTGCCTGTTGAGGGACCCTCGTATAAAAAGGCTGAAGGAGAACGACCTGTACTGAGTGTCCACGCTACTAGACCCCCGGTATAAGCAGAAAGTGGCTGAAATGTTACCAAATTACAACAAGTCGGAAAGGATGCAGCATTTGCAAAATAAATTAAAAAGTATGCTTTACACAGGATTTTAACAGGGGAAGAGGTGAAAGTAATCCTCCTCCTTCCACGACAACGCCGGCAAGTACAGGACGCTTTTAAAGACGTGTTGTTGATGGAGGACATGTGGAGCTTTTTAAGTCCTACGCATCGCCACAGCCCTTCGGGATCCACCCTCAGAGAACGACTCGACTGACAGGTAGCAGACTACCTCGCCTTAACTGCAGATATCGACACACTGAGGAGCGATGAACCCCTTGACTAATGGGTGTGCAGGCTTGACCTGTGGCCTGAGCTATCCCAATTTGCAATAGAACTTCTGGCCTGCCCCGCTTCAAGTGTCCTGTCAGAAAGGACCTTGAGTGCAGCAGGAGGTATTGTCACTGAGAAGAGAAGTTGCTTAGGTCAAAAAAGTCTAGATTACCCCACCTTTATTAAGATGAATGAGGGATGGATCCTGAAGGGAGTGACAGTGGGCGATACATTCGACTAAAAAAGGCCTGATGAGATGAGCTGCCTTGGGCTAAAAATGGTGACCCGATGTAGGAGGAACAGTCCCTATTCTGCTCTGTGTCAGTGTGTATCAGGGTCCCTGAGGACAGGTGTCAATCCATATCTGCCAAGTGACCCTATGTAGGGGGAACAGTCCCTATTCTGCTCTGTGTCAGTGTGTATCAGGGTCTCCGAGGACAGGTGTCAATCCATATGTCAAGGTGTCAATATGTCAGGTGTCAATCCATATCCATTGCGATTTAGGAATGTTAGGTGATTTATGCCCTTTATGGATTAAAACCAGACTCTGCATCAACTGTGTAATTTTCCATGGGAGTTTTGCAATGGATCCCCCTCCGGCATGCCACAGTCCAGATGTTAGTCCCCTTGAAACAACTTTTCCATCACTATTGTGGCCAGAAAGAGTCCCTGTGAGTTTTAAAATGTGCCTGCCCATTGAAGTCTATGGCGCGACATCAGTAACCAACAGTAACTTCTGCTCTAGTGTAAATTGCAAATAGGCGTCCTTGAAAGCACAGAGATAGGGCTATGAGTCCTACATACCGTTAATGGCTAGGTTTTGCCTATATATCATCTCAGAATCCTTGTTTGGTGCATTGCAGCAGTTCACTTTTACATACATAGGGATGGCTGTATGCACTATTTATTAGCTCACTGAACACATTGCTGGCAGCCCATGTTATATTTAACACACAGCATTTAACTGTGTCATTTCTGCTAAGCAATACTTTGGAAACTTTAATGTCTCTCTCTTTTTGGCTTTTGATACTTCACATACTTATTGCTAGACTCTTAATACCAGCTGGGATGTATTTATTTGTAGTCTTTAAAGGGACTCTATAGTGTAAGGAATACAATGTTATATTCCTTACACTATAGAGCCCTCTGGCCCTCCACTCCCTTGTGCCCACCTCCTCAAAAAGGGTTAGACGAAGTGGATCCTCCAACTTATCCCTAATGGACACCTTGTACATCTTAGTGATGTCTGTCTAGTTCCCCATATAGGTGTTATCACCATTTTATGCAATATTAGTGTTTATATTTTTGTACACCTTTTTAAGTGTTAAATCAAAGTTATGTTTCAGGTTAGGTATTTGAAAGTCTTTCTACAATTATTCTTTAACTTATTAGGGTTTATCTCTCACTATACAGTATCAACCTGACACTCTCCCTAACCTTTTGTGTTATTCTAATGTGTTCTGTAAATTAGATTGTCATATTAAATACCTGCTCAGGTCTAAAAATGTTTTTACTTAGTTGCGCTATTACAGAGAGAAGCTATACTATTTACATATCAGACTACGGAATCTGATGGTGCTATATAAATAATAATCCTGCCCATAAGGGCAGTTCAGATCCAAAATACTGGCAAGTTCTCTCTGCGAAAGGTACAATCATTTTAGCATTCTTTGGGCCTGGTCAGCGAGGTGTAGCTAACAGGTTACTCTAGGCACAGTGTTTTCCTTTGAAATGAGCAGAGACAATATGCTGTGTGACACCCTTTAAAATATCATTTACATGTTCTCATATTCTTTTGTGGAGTGGGCATATTGTGCGGCCCACATATTGTTGTCCACATGTGCAGATTAAAAGATAAATTACATTTCTAGTAAAACAAGTAATAAAATCATGAATACTAAACTCATTGCCATTCTGTTTGCTCTTACATTTATTTATACCCTTTAAGGTCTTATTTTTACTATACCTACAGCCTGTACATTTGCCACAAGAATAAAATCCTTTTCTGTCATTCAAAAAGTGTTACTGTGTGGTCTTTCCAGGTTGTGTTTACATTGCCCCCCAGGGATACCTCCACTGGCCACTCCACAGATGGCTACTGGAGGTGCTTCCTGTTGCAGTGCTGTACAGTGTGCAGCTCTGCAGTTCAGCGTCTCCACTCTCTGCATGGAGACGCTGAGCTTTCCTCAGAGAGATACATTGATTCAATGCATCTCTATGAGGAGGTGCTCATTGGCCAAACCAACGTTTGGCCCGCTCCCATCCAGCTTTCTTGCCAATTTCAGCCAATCCAATGCTTTCCCTATGAATTGGCTAAAAATCGTGAATTCTGATGATATCAGCAAGGAAGGAGGTGGATGGGGGCGGAGTCAGCACCGGCGGACCTGTGTGGTGCTAGAAATAATAAGATAATAATAAGATTGACACAATCAGAGGCGTACAGCGGTCCACCTATTGAATACACATTACAATTATTGGAATTAGCTCTATCTAATAATTATTTCAGATTCGAAGAAGACTGGTTTATGCAAAGGGCCGGTACATCAATGGGTGCGGCCATGGCCCCAGCTTATGCAAACGGTTACATGTATATATATGAAACAACTAACATCTTACCAGTATATGGAGATAAAATACTTCGATTTTTTAGATTTATCGACGACTTGCTTGTATTATGGACCGGGACAATACAGGAAGCCCAACAGATGGTAGATGATTTGAATAAAATCGACAGTCCAATCCGATTCACATCAGAAATAAGTAAAGACAGAGTACACTTTCTGGATTTACTCATTTGGGTGGAGGAGAATAATTTACAGTATTCACTATATACCAAACCCACCGACCGCAACACTATTCTTCATGCTCAAAGCGCACACCCGGAACGTCTCAAAGCTTCATTACCTAAAGCACAGTTCCTCAGAACCATAAGGAACAACTCCAATGCTCGAATTAGGGAAGAACAACTAACACAGATGAAAACAAAGTTTCTTAATCGAGGTTATAACCACACACAATTGGAAACAGCATTGAAACAAGCGAGAGAATTTATCCCACAAACCTCTGTGAAGACACAGAATCGTCTAATTTGCCCAACCACATATAATGATTCTTCAGTTCAATTATCGAATATTATCCGAGATAACTGGAATATGTTGGCCTGCGACTCCACACTACCATCAACTTTTCAACAGAAACCTTTAATTTGTTACAAACGAAATAAAAATTTGCGTGATTTATTGGTTAAAACTGATCCTGTACAAAGTTATGTACGGCAGGGGAAGATACAGCATCGAGGAAGCGTCCGATGCTTGGGATGTGTGACCTGTAGCCACATGGTCCCATCCCGCACATTCAACCACCCCCATACCAGTAAGAAGTTCCTGATAAATCATACTATTACCTGCAAAACTTCGTTTGTTATATACAAATTAACCTGTCCATGTGGTTTGTCCTATATAGGTAAAACACAGACCCTACTGTGTGAACGTATACGCGGCCATAGATCGAATATCCGTACAGCGTATAGGGATGGCACCAGCGACAAACCGGTCGCAAAACATTTTTTGCAGAATCAACATCCTTTAGCATCTCTTAAATTTACGGCGATAGATCATATCCCGGAACCAAGACGTGGGGGAAACCGAGGCAAGATGCTTCTCAACAGAGAGACGTATTGGATATATCTACTCGACACAGTTGCTCCAAAAGGACTCAACGAAATGATCTCGTATCATTCCTTTCTCTAATAAGCTCCATTTTTGCTTGTGTTTTTTGATTTTAAAAATGAACCGTTGTAGGCTTGTAGATAACTGTGATTAGGAATATTAATGGCACATTTTTTTTATTGAATTCGATGAGTTGGCACTACAAAAAAGTGAAACTTAGATGTAGAAACAATATCTACAGAAAGATCAATTAAGACTATACAATATGTCATAGTAATTCAGATAGATACATTATAGTTACAATTAATAAATTGTCAATAAATGTACTATTAATCTAAATGAAGAAAATATTCCACACAGTATATCCAGCGAGACGGTCATATAACTGTATGCACTGCTACTATATAGGGAACACTGAATAACATTTACAAGGTTCTTCCAACACTGGCACTCAACACACAAAGTTAATGAGAGTTAGCTTTAATAAAACTTGCACGTAATCCCCGATTAATACAGGGATGCCTATACATTGTATATTATTTATTATAAGTCACTACACAATTCATCACTATATAGTAATATTTTTGATTATTTTTTGAATACATTTGTAGATTGCTTACATACTTATTGCAAAGTTAGTGATTTTTTAATTGTTTAATTATTATTTTGTATATTGACAGTTAAGTATGCCCCCTTTTTGCAGGCGTGCATACAAATCAAAGCACTATCCAGGTGTACATTATATATTAATATGGAGGAATCACAAGTAATTTTTTCTTTATTGTTTAGTAAATGAAGGACATTAGGTGTATTAAAATACATACTGTACAATGTTAATTCATTAGTTGTATTAAAATACATAATGTATAATGTTAGTTTAATGTAGTATCCTTTAATAGCATAACATACAGTCCTTTTATCAAATATTTAAATTGTCTGTTTATTCGATCTGGTCCCAAGGTGCACGGAGTATAACCTGCAAGCGATTTTCCTGTGTAGAATAGTTCCCTAGGTAACGCATACCGCGTAACCAGGGAAACGACGTTCAGTGACGTCATTACGGAGAAGTTCCGGGTTATGGAAGGTCGCGTCTATTTCGCGCATGCGCAATTATGAATGGAGAACGCCGCGGTTGAACTCTTTGCACCTGGGGTAAGTCAATTAAGTATTAATTTTATAGCTATATAAAGGCGACATTTGTTGTATGTATGTATGTCATTTGATCCTGAGGAAGGTCCCTGAGAGGACCGAAACGTCGATTTTGCATCAATTTATGGAATAAATTTATAACTTTTTATCCAAGACCGTGAGTGCAACCCAATTATTCCTGGTTTGATTCTATCTACAACCCCATGGGAAGTGGCACCCGGCAAGTAACATTTATACTATTTATTTTTTGAGCAAGAGTGCATGGACTATTTCATTTTTTGTATATATATATATATATATATATATATATGTGTGTATATATATGTGTGTATATATATGTGTGTGTGTGTGTGTATATATATATTTAAATACAAGGTATAAGGGGCTATTTCTTGATTACTAAACTGCTATATATTTGAGAACCCTTATTCTTACTTCCTATATTTTTTAAGGAGACACCCATTATGCATAATAGGTCCCCTTTTGGGTTCAATAGTTTTGTCTTAAAGGGCTACATACTGAATTTATTTATTTGTAGTCTTTAAAGGGACTCTATAGTGTAAGGAATACAATGTTATATTCCTTACACTATAGAGCCCTCTGGCCCTCCACTCCCTTGCGCCCACCTCCTCAAAAAGGGTTAGACGAAGTGGATCCTCCAACTTATCCCTAATGGACACCTTGTACATCTTAGTGATGTCTGTCTAGTTCCCTATATAGGTGTTCACCATTTTATGCAATATTAGTGTTTATATTTTTGTACACCTTTTTAAGTGTTAAATCAAAGTTATGTTTCAGGTTAGGTATTTGAAAGTCTTTCTACAATTATTCTTTAACTTATTAGGGTTTATCTCTCACTATACAGTATCAACCTGACACTCTCCCTAACCTTTTGTGTTATTCTAATGTGTTCTGTAAATTAGATTGTCATATTAAATACCTGCTCAGGTCTAAAAATGTTTTTACTTAGTTGCGCTATTACAGAGAGAAGCTATACTATTTACATATCAGACTACGGAATCTGATGGTGCTATATAAATAATAATCCTGCCCATAAGGGCAGTTCAGATCCAAAATACTGGCAAGTTCTCTCTGCGAAAGGTACAATCATCTCAGCATTCTTTGGGCCTGGTCAGCGAGGTGTAGCTAACAGGTTACTCTAGGCACAGTGTTTTCCTTTGAAATGAGCAGAGACAATATGCTGTGTGACACCCTTTAAAATATCATTTACATGTTCTCATATTCTTTTGTGGAGTGGGCATATTGTGCGGCCCACATATTGTTGTCCACATGTGCAGATTAAAAGATAAATTACATTTCTAGTAAAACAAGTAATAAAATCATGAATACTAAACTCATTGCCATTCTGTTTGCTCTTACATTTATTTATACCCTTTAAGGTCTTATTTTTACTATACCTACAGCCTGTACATTTGCCACAAGAATAAAATCCTTTTCTGTCATTCAAAAAGTGTTACTGTGTGGTCTTTCCAGGTTGTGTTTACATTGCCCCCCAGGGATACCTCCACTGGCCACTCCACAGATGGCTACTGGAGGTGCTTCCTGTTGCAGTGCTGTACAGTGTGCAGCTCTGCAGTTCAGCGTCTCCACTCTCTGCATGGAGACGCTGAGCTTTCCTCAGAGAGATACATTGATTCAATGCATCTCTATGAGGAGGTGCTCATTGTCCAAACCAACGTTTGGCCCGCTCCCATCCAGCTTTCTTGCCAATTTCAGCCAATCCAATGCTTTCCCTATGAATTGGCTACAAATCGTAAATTCTGATGATATCAGCAAGGAAGGAGGTGGATGGGGGCGGAGTCAGCACCGGCGGACCTGTGTGGTGCTAGAAATAAGGTGAGTTGTATTACCTTTTGAGGGGTCTAAGGGAGAGAGAGCAAGCTAAATGGTGGTTTTACACTATAGGGTCAGGAATACATGTTTGTGTTCCTGACCCTATAGTGTTCTTTTAAGGAGATCCTAAGTAAATGCATTGCAGCAAAGACAAAAAAATATAATAACTCTCTCTGCACTACTGGACACTTATTTTAACAATTAAATTCAGGTTTATTTACTAAAGTGAATTTCACAAAATTTATCTCCTGATTGAATACAGCCTTTAGGGAAAGTAACGCCTGTAAGAGGAACTAAGGAGGAGAGGCAGGCTCTGTGTGATGGCATCGGCGGCAGCAGCAGCAAGGAGAGAAACAGACAGAAGTATTTATTTCAGTAGTTATGGTCAGACAATCTAAGAATGGAGATAGAGAAAACATGATTGATTGCAGCAGACAGGGGTGAGGGAAATAATTTAAAATTATGAAATTTTAATTGTTTTATGCGAATACACACTTATTTGTATAACATGAGTCAAGCCAGATAGTTAGTTAGAAAGCTGCAAACCTGTCACGACAGGTTCCATTCTAGGTCCAAATAGCTAAACTGGAAAATGTCACTGTTGAAAGTAACAAAGGTTTGTAAAAAGTCAGTTCCCACCTTTTTTTTTTTTTTTTTTTTTGGCACAAGATTAAACATCATAATTGTCATTACTATAAAATCACAAAAGGAAATGCATGATGGCTATCATAATATAGCCTTACATAACAAAGAAGTCAGGAATTCTTATACTTGTACTGGGATTTAATGGTTAAGTCTGAGCACCATAGCACTTTGAATCGTAAGTGCTGTCTAAGAGTGTGTTACCAGTAAAAATCATTGTAATAATTCTCATTTAGTAAAATATTACCCCATATTGTGCTTGTGACGTGTGTGTGTGTTTGACACACAATAGTAAAATGTCTCTCCTTTGGCTTTCCTAAGAGCAAAACAAACTGTGGACTGTGTGTCTATAAATGAAGGGGAAAAAAAACAAAACAATCTTGTCGAAAGGTAATTTAGAGTGGAACTGCAAAGTGTTGGTTTTAGAATTATTGGAATGGCATTCTTCCAATCGTGGGTTAGTGAGTTTGTTTAGGTCATCTGGCTTTGCTATTCTGTTCTGGAAATGGTTACAACTCAAATGCGATTTTTCTGTTTAGTAAAGTGGGGGATTAAAAGGCACCGTATGCTAGTCAAATTAGCAAATAGGCTAAGTATGTTTTATAGGCTTAAGTAGCTTTTAAGCAGAGCGGATGCACTGGAAGTTTAAAATAAGCAGAATAAAAGGAGATACAATACAGTTCAGTTAGTTGCATTTTCTATGCAAATAGCATTCAACAGTATTCTTAACAGAACACTCCAATAAGAATTCAATAAGTTATTCACAAAAGTGAGAAATTAAAGTCAATTTAAAAGTTAAGGTCAGTATAGGCAAACTGGAAAAAAATTTGAATCCGCTATCCTTCTATTACAGCTACTCTGGCCTTCAATTCGAAATTTACTTTAAATTTCCATTTTAGTAAATAACCCTTTAAGAGATTTTCGGCAGAATCCAATTCACTCCATTTCTAGCAGTACTGATTAAGATCTTGTTGATTTAAGAGAAGACATACATCAATATTTTTTGCACTGTAACCAGGTCACTCACAATTTCACAGGAAGCACCTCTGTTCTTGTCCTAGTCCACACAGGAGATGACAATTCACCATCTTACTCCTTTTTTCCATCATAGAATCTCCTTTTTTAAGATTGGTATAATTCAGTTGACATTCTGATTTAATCCTCCCCATACAGTTCAAAACATTTGTTGTCTATTCTATTGGAAGGAAAACGATATCACCAGGTGTTTCCTATATAAGAACTACTCTATGGATGAAACCAATTGCTATATTAAATGCGCATCTGTATTGCACATGCATTTCCCCCAAAAGGCAGCCTTTCGGACCACTTCCGAAGTGGTTTTCATACCTGCTAAATGGTAAAAAAATAAATAAATTAAAATATCTGTTTTAAAAGCTTTCACTTATACGCACATATTGTCAAGTTTGAGGCTCTCAAACCTCATGTGTGAGACCTGATGGGATTGACTAAGACCAAGTACCGTATATACTCGAGTATAAGCCGACCCGAATATAAGCCGAGGCCCCTAATTTTACCCCAAAAAACTGGGAAAACGTATTGACTCGAGTATAAGACTAGGGTGGAAAATGCAGCAGCTACTGGTAAATTTCTAAATAAAATTAGATCCTAAAAATGTGTATGAATGCAGTGTATATATGAATGCTGTGTGTGTGTATGCAGTGTGTATATAATGAATGGAGTGCAGTGCGTGTATATGAGTGCAGTGC
Organism: Pelobates fuscus; assembly: GCF_036172605.1. Lineage (NCBI taxonomy): Eukaryota > Metazoa > Chordata > Amphibia > Anura > Pelobatidae > Pelobates > Pelobates fuscus. Next base: position 81,314,945 of record NC_086326.1, on the reverse strand, counting down.
GTGTATATGAGTGCAGTGCGTGTATATGAGTGCAGTGCGTGTATATGAGTGCAGTGCGTGTGTATGAGTGCAGTGTGTGTATGAGTGCAGTGTGTGTATGAGTGCAGTGTGTATATAATGAATGCAGTGCAGTGTGTGTATATGAGTGCAGTGTGTGAGTGCAGTGTGTATATAATGAATGCAGTGTGTATGTATGAGTGCAGTGTGTGTATGAATGCAGTGTGTATGCAGTGTGTGTATATAATGAATGCAGTGTGTGTATGAATGCAGTGTGTATGCAGTGTGTGTATATAATGAATGCAGTGCGTGTATGAGTGCAGTGTGAATGCAGTGTGTGTATGTGTGTATGTATGTATGAATGCAGTGTGTGTATATAATGAATGCAGTGCAGTGTGTGTGTATGAGTGCAGTGTGAATGCAGTGTGTGTATGTGTGTATGAATGCAGTGTGTGTATGTGTGTATGAATGCAGTGTGTATGCAGTGTGTGTATATAATGAATGCAGTGCAGTGTGTGTATGAGTGTGTGTATATAATGAATGCAGTGCAGTGTGTGTATGAGTGTGTATGAATGCAGTGTGTGTGAGTGCAGAGCATTGGTGGGGGTGGGCATTTTATTAATTATTATTATTTTATTATTATTGTGATATATTTTTTTTTAATGTTGTTATTATTTTTTTTATTATTATTTTTTTTTTTTTATTATTATTTTTTTATTATTTTTTTTATTTGTTTTTTCGTCCCCCCTCCCTGCTTGTTAGCTGGCCAGGGAGGGGGGCTCTCACTCCCTGGTGGTCCAGTGGATGGGCTGTAGGAGGGGGGGCTGTCAGGAAGCTGTAACTTACCTTCACCGCAGCTCCTGTCAGCTCCCTTCTCTCTCCTCCGTCCGTGCAGCTCCCAGGTCAGCTCCCTCTGCAACTCTCGCGGCCGAGCGGAGCGTTGCCACGGTAACCCGTGGCAACGCTCTGACCCCGCGGCTCTCGCGAGAGTTGCAGAGGGAGCTGACCTGGGAGCTGCACGGACGGAGGAGAGAGAAGGGAGCTGACAGGAGCTGCGGTGAAGGTAAGTTACAGCTTCCTGACAGCCCCCGGTCCATGTCTGTATTATGGCAATGAAAATTGCCATAATACAGACAACTGACTCGAGTATAAGACGAGTGAGTGTTTTTCAGCACAAAAAATGTGCTGAAAAACTCGTCTTATACTCGAGTATATACGGTAGATGGTCTGTTATGATAGGGTGGTTAGGTAGCCCTCTTGGATAGAACTATAACACAAGCTCCAACGCAATGACATTTCATCTATTTTTAGTTTCAACAAGTGTAAAAAAAATAAGTCACATAAGGCATGATAAAATTGCAGCAAAGCGATTTAATTGCATAGGCCATGGGAGACGTGGTTCATCTTTGGGCATACAGGCCTCTGCACATTTAGGTTCCTGTTGGATAGTAGTGGTTAGGGTCTTGGCCCCTTTTAAAGATCATGGATCCATTAAACCTTTGCACATTAGATCGGTTAGTGGTCCTAAAGACTTGCCTAAAGTCCTGACAGACCACAATTAATGGTAGCCACAAATAAAGTGTTTCTGAAGTGTTTCTCTGTTCTGGTAAATGGAAATACACACAGTTCACCCATTGCCATATGTGCTGCAAGTGCTATTCTAGTTGTAAGTTTATTTTCATTCCTGGTTAGGGAGTCCGACAGCTTCGAAAGTAGGAGTGTCCATGGGCCAGCTGGGACAGGTTTCATAAGGACTTGTTCAATGAGTGAATGTACTTGTATCTAGAATTCTTTTAGTTTGGGACAGTTCCACCAACAGTGCAGATACCGCCGGTTCTACCACACAACGTCCAACATAGGTTGTTGGGGAGTCGTATCATTTTATGATGTGTTAGGGGTAAGGTACCGCCGAAAGGCGATATGCATCACACACCTGCTCTTTGTGTGTGTGATGCATATCGTCAAGAGGCTCAGTACTTCCCATATGTCGTGCCAGTCAGTGGGGTCCTCTGGTGGGCCCAGGTCGTACTCGCATGCAGTAATATATGTAAGATTGATTTGCGAAATGTGTGTGCTTAATGTGAAAGAGATTGTGAAGATTTGTCCTTTTTGTATGGGTGCATCAAAGCTCTGTTTTTCAAATGCTTTCAGTGGCTCTGTGTCTGCCTATCTAATGCTGGGTGTAGTGGCAAAGTCTCTCAGTTGCAAGTAACAAGGTTATCAGATGTCTGTAAAGTCTCTGGGTTTGGGAGGTTGGCGTAGTCAATTATTTCAGAGTGACGGTAAGAATGCAATAGTCTCATAATGTCCCTGTAGTCAAAACTGTGGAAGTGTTATGGGGTCATGCCTGATGGAAACATTTCATATTAAGATGTGAGCGGAATTAAATTTAATCTTAATGGACAGCCAGGAGCCACTCATAGGACTATGATGAGGGAATGCATTTCAGTAGTAACTGGTAATAATTATCCCAGCAAGTAGAAGAAGCACAAAAGGTAACCCATGTATAGATGCCGGAGCCATGGATCTCTACAAGAAGGCACAGATTTATTTGGTCGTCTCAATAACATATAGCACACCTCTCTTTTTTTCTATTCAAAAAGTCAATTTTGCCAATATTACTTTAAGCATTGTCCCACTTCTGATGAGCTTTCTTCCATGCTTCCACTTCTACTAAAACAGTAATTTCCAAACCAGTCCTCATGGCCCACCAACAGTCCAGGATTTATATATTTTCCCTTTTTTATTCCAATCAATATACTGACAACCTGGACTGTTGGTGGATCATGAGGACTGGTTTAGGAAACACTGCACTAGCGGGCTCACTGAAACTTAATTTTGAAAGAGTTATCCAGTGGACCTCTTGGAGACATATTTCATAACTAGGGCATCTATCAGTGAAGGTCCTGGGACATAACAGTAGCTAATTTATTATGGATGCTACTTTACTCTCTTTCCTTTTAAAATATGCATATAAAACTCATGTTTATGCTCCAATCTTGGTAGATATTTTCAACTTTGTCAATCCAATCTTATAAATGGCTTTTTTATGAGTGCTATTGACCCATGCACTTGAGTTGCACAAAGCTCATATGGCTGGATAGCCCCAGTATTTTTGTGACTACATCAACATAAATTTGAAATCATAACCCTTGAATGTTCATAACTACTTATTACAGAATATCTACAACATGCTACTTGTAAGTCATACATATGATTAAATACATATATTGGTTTTTATTTTAAATGTTATATTTTATTAAACGGCAATTGTTTTTGATGGTTAAGGGTTTGCCATCAAATGGTGGCAAAAAAGTAAGAAGAAAAATCTGTTTAAATCAAGAATTACAGTTTATGTTGCATTATCTGATTTCCTCCCTTGATATCAATATATTGCTTCTGAACACCAATGACTTGTATTTCCTTACTTTCCCAGGTCCCCCTGTACAAAAGCATGCAATATGAATTGCCTAACGATGATGAATCCATGCAGTACACTGTGGCCAGAACAAATAAAGGCACAAGATTATAATGTTAGTGAAATCTCCAAGACTCCCTGGACCTGGTGAGTTTTCTATTAAAATAATAAATAATTGGACTCCTATAATTTTTCATGCATGGTACCTAGTATCAGTATATGCTGACCTCACAATATTTACCATACTGTACTGCATGCTCCCCCTGGGAACAGTAAAAGTAGAACAAATGGCGCCGCTCTACTGACCTTTGTAACCAGGATTCATACACTAAATGGATCACCTATTTTACTTTCACAAACAGGCCTGTTCTGATAATTGTGTTTGCATAAAAGTCAGTAACCTTTATGCATAAGGACTAATTGGTATCCATAATTATGGCTTTAGAATTATTCCAAATCACGTGTTAATTGGTAGCAAAGTGGCAGCTATTGCAAGCTGGGAGGGGAAATTTAAAAACCTATGGCAGGGGTTGGCAATTTTGGCACTCTAGATGTTGTGGACTACATCTCCCACAATGCTGATAAAGGATCAGAGGAGGTGTAGACTACATCTGGAGTACCGAAGGTACCCTATCAATGACCTAGGGTTTAGGGAATCCTGTCTATTTTCTTTTTGCAAAGGCACTTTTTAGATGAATGTATTACAACAAGAGAGCCGTAATGGGCATATGTGTCATCTGGTGCACAGATCTTTGCTGAAATATTACAGGACTACTATATGCTGTGTATGTCTCGTTAATTTTAAACTTAAAACGTTTTTATTTTTTTCAGTATTTGCTAAATAAATGTATTAAAGGTTGAGCTCCATTGGTCTTTTTTTCACTCCTATATTACTATATGGTTGTGTTTTTTTTTCTGTTTTCAGTCGGAGGTATTTTCAGGAGGACCAACAGATTTTTTTTTTTCCACTTTCTATTTTTTTTATTGCTTTTATTTCATAAATTTTTAATGTCTGTTCTGACCCATCACATTTTCTTAACCACCTCCCCCCTACCAGTATAAATTTGTTTGCATATTTGTTTATAATTATTCAGTAGTTCCCTAGTAAGATATTAACACAAAATAAGTTATTTATGGGTAAATTAGAATAACTATTTATACTGCCATGTCTATAATTTCTGGGTTATTAAAACAGTGTTAGTATATAAAAAATAAAATAAAAAAAAAAACATGCCAGTGTAGAATCGAATCTTTTGCATCCTCATGGTGCATCATCATTAGAAAGCTGAGGTGTTTGTCATTTCGATCATTCTTTCATCCTGTGCTCAGTGACTTGCTGCTATATGATCCTGCCCTTTGTTTAGCCAGAAGCCTCCTCTATGGGACAGGCTAGGCAGAATTGGAGCATGCTCTGTAGTGACATCTATCAGCTCGGAGCTGTCCTTTCAGCACCACGCGATTCTACGGCATCTTAATGTAGCCTCTCATCTCCTCTTGGCTTTGGCTCCAGGGAACACTGACAGGGCTTATGCAGGTAGGTTCTGCCTTTTTAAGCAAACACTGACATTTGTAGCATAGTTGATTGCCTTACATGCAGAGGGGTGGGTCTGTCTGCCAGGGAACCTTATCTGCAGATTGCAAGGGGACACCTTGAGATAGCCTATGTGTACAGCCTGCAGTGCACATATTCAATATTTATGGGATGTATGGATCAGACTTAGCATCCTCCATGTCCCATGTCTCATTATAGGGATGCCTACTGGTATTTGTAGCTCTTGTAGAAGAAAACAGAGTAGCCCTTTTTCTTACTATCGTTACCATAACAACCTGTTTTTTATGTGTTTTTTTTTCTTTATTTTTTTTTTTAAAGAAGTCCCTTGTGCTTTCACTTTCCTCTGTGAGTATCCGATTGTATATCACTAACATTGTGTATTTATATCCGTGCATATTATGCAGGAATGCTAGCTAGATATAATAATAAAGGTGAATAGATACATTTCTTGCTCGTTTATGTATGTAAATGAAACCCATTTGTCAGCAAGAGTTCGTGCAAATCTGGCAGCATTGCTTAGCCAGCAAAATTATTATTTGCTCTTTTCCACATACAGGTTTTTGTTCTGTTGATGAGTCTCCTTTTTGATAGTGAGCCTTTTAACATAATGTGTGCTTTTGGGTTGTAACAAATAGATTGCATCCCTGGCTACAGTCTGTCAAATATATACATCTTGTAAGTACTAGTGCAGGAACAGGAACATTTTAAATATCACATAAGCTGACTCAATACCCTAAGCAAGTCATTAATCTTCTCTACACTAAATTAATTAGAGTGCAGTTTTAGAGATGTGATAATATTTGTATTCTATCCAGGAGATGTATAAACGCAATAAAATTCAAAAAGAGGTATTTTCCCTTGACTGACTGTGTGCTTATATACTATTTTACAGCATTGGTAGAATTCAGCGAATAGAATGTTGAATGTCTTTGCTACACTGCAGGAACATATCATTTGTTGATGGGTAAATAGCAATTCATGCTTTAATGTCATTTTTGGTTAGTGTATATGATTCATGATTGGAAAAATCATTTTTCTATTTAATTATAAATGTCTCCATATTTCTATTTTTTTCTGATAGACTTATTGGGGTAATAAACATGTTTTTCACTATTACTAAAAAATGTCCCTAAAATAATCAATCACTATTAATTCAAAATGACATTCATGGTTATTGCACAGCTTGCAGTGGTGGATCTATAACCGGGTTGTATTTAGATTGATTGATTGAATAGCTTATTATCATAACATGGAATTAAATCAATAAGAGCAAAAAGGAAAGGCCAAATAGTGGCAGGCATGAAGTTACTCCCAAGCAGAAATATATGAACATGTTTGCTTCCTTTGCTTGGAAGTGTAAGCCAATATTTACCGGAATCTATAATATATATAATCTCATCATTTGCTGACCTGTTCTGTGGCATTCTGCAATATGGTTATTCATGAAATATGAATCTTTAAACCGTCATAAAGGCCATACGTTATATTTATTCTTAAATTAAGATGTTTTGAAACAATTGCATCAATGTTTAAAGGGACACTATAAGCACCCAGATTATTATTTTATTTAAAAAGTGCCAACAAGTTCTGTAGCGCTGTACAATGGGCGGACTAACAGACAAATATTTGTAACCAGACACATTGGACATACAGGAACAGAGGGATTGCGGACCCTGCTCAATGAGCTTACATGCTTGAGGGAGTGGGGTAATGTGACACAAAAGGTAAGGGTAGGGTAGAAAGGTAGGTTGCTAGGATAGTGTTCATTGTGTGCTTATAGTTTTGTTTTGATGACAGTTTCAGGAGAGGAATCTGGGTGCGGGGAGGAAAAGCTGTTCACAGTTTAATTGATATGCTTTCAGATCACTTTAGCACAGTGCAGTGTCCCTAACCACCTTAGTCCTGCAAGATAATTGCACTTTTTGGATTCTAAGGCACTCTGAGTCCCTTAAACAATGCTCTACATGAGGGCATCCAGCATCAGTGAAATTCCATTAGGAAAAATTTGAGGCAATGCTTTCGTATGGGGAGGGCCTGATGTGCTTGCTGCGCACACAAAGTATGCACATTAGGTCCCCCCTGTTGGATGACTTCAGGGGAGGTGGAGTGCTGACCCAAATCTGTATTCTTAACACTATAGATTCCCTTTAAGGCTAATTAACAGATTTATAACTTCAATAATCTCATTAATATATTATTATTTTTTAAGCACATTTTCTGATTTTCTTACCCCCCTCCCCTCAAAATGACTGTTTTAATGTAGCATTTTGAGGCATAGATTCCAGCCCTTTATCTGAAGAATGTAAACCACTGAAGTTTATGACAAACAGCAGTGTCTACATTTGTCAGACTGACAGCCTCTAGAGGCACATTCTCCTAAAGGCCATTACATTTAATTTTATCAGATACTACATAATGCTGGTGACTAATGCTTCTCTGTGCAGCATCAGATTGGTGGAGCTGGATGAATCGTGTGCATGCTCCCCATGTCTCCTAATGCTTTTTTTTTTTTATGCAGACTATTTGGTTGAGCAGAGCACATTCATCCTATTATTTTATTGAGAGTAGAGCAGTTGCTACAAGCAGATTGTCCTGGTGCTGTATAACAAGTGTGGTTTGTTTGTTTTTTTTTTGTGTTTTTTTTGTGCTATATTTTTTTTGTTGTTAGTTTTATTCTTTTCATTTTTTTAATAAAAGAAAAAAGGCACACTGAATATCAAGACAGATGTGAAAATCTTATTTTAGAATTAAATACAGTGGAACCTCTGAACTCAAACTTATTCCGTTCAGAGAAGACAGTTTGAGATCTAATTTGTTCGAAAACTGAATCAAAATGTAAATAGGATTAATCTGTTTCAGACCCCCAAAATGACAACATAATGTAAATAAAATAAAAATGTAACTTCACTTTACCTGTAAGTTCTGTTTGCTTTGTCTAGCGCTAGCAGCCGATGCGTTGTACCAACAATGCTGCGGTATTTGTTCGGGTACGGAGACATTTTTTTAATTCTAATATTTTGTTTGACTACCAAATTGTTGGGGTAAGGGAGTGTTTGAGTTTCGAGGTTCCACTGTCTGGCGGACCACCTGGTACCCCGACCGGGTGCCTCCGCCAAACACCTTTCCTAGCTATCGCCAGGACACCATCAGCACTTCAGCCCCTAGCCGCACCAGGAGTCTTGCTGTTGCTTCCCACCCTGGACCAGGGTCCTGGATCCAGCTTCCAGTGGTCAAAGCTCTCCTACAGAGAGTATAGCTGTTATAGCATTCCCCCCCCACCCATTAGCTGAGACTTAATGCAGGCAAGCACTCTCAATTTATACACACTGTAAACTCCTCCCCTGTGCCTGAGAGATAATTGAGACAGGAACTGTACAAACTCCATTATCTCCTAGTACAGAAAAATATAACAATTTTACAACACCCCAAAATACATGGAACCCCCTCAAGAGTCACATGCCTGTATAGCCCTGATCTGAGTGCCTATCATATCCAAAAAGCACTTGGATCGGTTTGGTGGTTTGGATTTTCCATCGAGGTAAACTTTTGACTGACTGCACATGGGGCTTCTGCCCCTAATAATTCCATAAGAAAAGTGGCAGCGGTCGGTCACTTTCGGGAGTCCAAAACCGAATGAAATACCAAACTCATCCTCCGGCTCCTAACAATTCTACCGAACTGCGCTCTCCTGACATGAGTAGAAACAAAGCAGGCGTCCATCAAAGTTTAGCAGTAGTTCCATGTACTCGACAACAAAACACTGCTGCCTGCGTTCGTGCAACAAGATGGCCGCCAACTCAGCTCCCACGTGTTCGTGCATATGAACGGCGGCCACCCAGCCGAACACTTGGGATACATTGTGTGAAAGTGATGATGGAGGTGTCAGGAGAGGTTGATTGGAGTTAACAAGTCCAGAGGTGGTCCACAATTTGTGCGTTTGTTCATTTCCCCAACTAAAAAGTGAAAACAAACCAAATCTTTTTTTTTTTAAATTCTTTATTTTTATTCGTGCATGGAGTAACAATAAAGCGTACAGCGCCACAACAGCTGCTGCAAGCGGTTTGTCATCATTTCAACATGTGGCTTGTTATACAGCACGATTTTTATATTTTAGAACATGAAAATAACAAGATGTAGGCAGTTGCATAAAAATACAAAACGTGGTAAACATGCGATTTAAATTATGCAACACTCTGAATTATTATGTCTAAGGCAGTAAGACACGATAGGGTTACAGGCTTGCTTCGGTAGACACATATGCCCCTTCCAAACATGTGAACGTATGCTGTCTCACCTAAGAGGCAGAAAAATATACAGATAGCTTGACTTTTTAAGCGAGTTACAAGCGTGGGTTAATGGTGCTAATTAAACCTGCTGGGTGTGCATTGCTTGAGGTGCAGGAACAGGTATGTTAAAAAGGATGTATGCACAATTTTGACAACAATACTGTTTATATTAACAAGCTGAACAGAGCTTATTGTGTGTGCTTGACAACGATTTTTAGAGATATTTATGTCTTAATGCTGAACTAGGTTGGTGTAATTAAGTAGTTAAAGAGATTATAGACATGGTGAGTGTTGAATATGTACTAGTGTCAAGATTAGGCTATTGTGCCATGTAGCGACCACTGAAACCTTAGTAAGCTAGCACTCTAACCTGAAATCAAAACGGTCAAAGCATAACAAAACAAGAGAGGATCTACTAGATTTGCATGAACGTAGTGGAAAAATAGCAGTCCATCAATCTATGAGGCAGCGAAAGTCACCCGACTCCCACAGTCGGTAAGGGCCGGGCACTTACAGGAGAGTCACTGAGGGAAGGCGCCTCTCTAACCCCGAGTCTTTCTGGTGCCGTTATCGCCAAGACATGGACTCGGAAGCATGCTAAGTCCTGGCCCCACTTCAGTGGAGAGCTGTAGGAGGTGTTGGCGGTCCGTCGCTTCTTTCGGTCTGCAGGCTTCTGTTTGTGTGGCGGGGCTGACTCCGGAGTTGCCCTCGGCCCATGGGGGCCTCTGACGGCACTGACAGGTGCTGGTTTAGGTGCTCTGCCTGGAGGGGTCCCTCTCTTATTACCTCTCTGGCCTTTCTTATGGGGCAGGGGTGGTACTGCTGCTGTGCATTCATCCAGTGCTGCCCAAAAGTGATCAAAAATCTCTTCAATGTGTAGCAGGGTTTTGTCTATGTGATCTTGCATGTCGCAATGGATTTGATTCAGGCTCCGCTTTTCAGGAGCGAGTCCGGGCGCCATCTTGGGAACCGCAGTCATCTCCATGTCGCAGATAGTAGCCTTTAGCTTTGATGTGGAAATACCGTTCCAGCGGGGACCGGGATAACCCCCACCGGTCCAAAGGGGGGGGGGGGGGACTCGCAGTCTTCGCCTCCGACCTGCTAGACACCAGTAAGCGGTAGAAAGGTAAGGAGGCGGCCGTCCACCTCACCTCTCACTCGGCTAGGCCGCAGACCTCCGGTTGCCTCAGAGTTTGATCAGAGCTTCAGAGCTTCTGTAGTTGGGTCATTCAGTGTTGTCCCCGGTCTTATCTACTTTATGGCACAGCTTTTGGCGTCAAGAGTGTGTAGAAGCCGGTTTTAATCGATTTAGAAAGCCATAGACTTCAGGAGCCCATCAGACATGCGGCTTATCGGCATGGCGGTCCGGCCCCGCCCCCACAAACCAAATCTTTTAAAGGTCGGTTACATGGCCCATAGTCCTTGGGCAGGAGGCTAGCCAGCAGACTCCTCTAGGAGCTTGTGACAGTCATCTTTGCTACACACTGTATCTTTTTTACGCGTGAGTTTACAGAGGAAGAGGTTCTATTTCAACTGTCAAAAGTAAAGACAAATAAGTCAATGGGACCTGATGGAATACACCCAAAGCTATTAAAAGAGCTTAGTGGTGTACTAGCAAAACCATTAACAGGAGTAGTCCCAGAAGATTGGAAGTTAGCGAATGTTGTGCCCATTCACAAGAAAGGTAATAGGGAGGAGTCGGGCAACTATAGGCCAGTAAGCCTTACTTCAGTAGTGGGGAAAGTGATGGAAACCATGTTAAAGGATAGGATTGTTGAACATCTAAAAACACATGGATTTCAAGATCAGAGACAACATGGGTTTACTTCAGGGAGATCATGCCAAACTAATCTTATTGATTTTTTTGATTGGGTAACAAAAATTATAGATCAGGGTGGTGCAGTAGACATTGCTTACCTAGATTTCAGTAAGGCTTTTGACACTGTTGCACATAGGCTTATCAATAAACTGCAATCTTTGAGTTTGGATTCCAATATTGTCGAATGGGTAACGCAGTGGCTGAGTGACAGGCAACAGAGGGTTGTAGTCAATGGAGTATATTCGAAGCTTGGGCTTGTCACCAGTGGGGTACCTCAGGGATCTGTACTTGGACCCATTCTCTTTAATATTTTTATTAGTGATATTGCAGAAGGTCTTGATGGTAAGGTGTGTCTTTTTGCGGATGATACTAAGATATGTAACAGGGTTGATGTTCCAGGAGGGATAAGCCAAATGGCTAATGATTTAGGTAAACTAGAAAAATGGTCAGAGTTGTGGCAACTGACATTTAATGTGGATAAGTGCAAGATAATGCATCTTGGACGTAAAAACCCAAGGGCAGAGTACAGAATATTTGATAGAGTCCTAACCTCAACATCTGAGGAAAGGGATTTAGGGGTGATTATTTCTGATGACTTAAAGGTAGGCAGACAATGTAATAGAGCAGCAGGAAATGCTAGCAGAATGCTTGGTTGTATAGGGAGAGATATTAGCAGTAGAAAGAGGGAAGTGCTCATGCCATTGTACAGAACACTGGTGAGACCTCACTTGGAGTACTGTACACAGTACTGGAGACCATATCTTCTGAAGGATATTGATACCTTAGAGAGAGTTCAAAGAAGGGCTACTAAACTGGTTCATGGATTGCAGGATAAAACTTACCAGGAAAGGTTAAAGGATCTTAACATGTATAGCTTGGAGGAAAGACGAGACAGGGGGGATATGATAGAAACATTTAAATACATAAAGGGAATCAACACAGTAAAGGAGGAGACTATATTTAAAAGAAGAAAAACTACCACAACAAGAGGACATAGTCTTAAATTAGAGGGACAAAGGTTTAAACATAATATCAGGAAGTATTACTTTACTGAGAGGGTAGTGGATGCATAGAATAGCCTTCCAGCTGAAGTGGTAGAGGTTAACACAGTAAAGGAGTTTAAGCATGCGTGGGATAGGCATAAGGCTATCCTAACTGTAAGATAAGGCCAGGGACTAATAAAAGTATTTAGAAAACTGGGCAGTCTAGATGGGCCGAATGGTTCTTATCTGCCGTCACATTCTATGTTTCTATATTTCTATGTTTCTATCTTTTTAACATTGTTTCTTTAACATTTTACTTTCAGAGCTCTATTTACTAGTACAGTCCAAAATAGCAGAGATGGAAAAATTATTTTGAAATATTTCAGTGAATCATAGTGATTTATTGACCAAATAACAAACTGAAAACTGTATGTAGGCAAAAGATAACTAATTTTGAAAAATTGCCCATCTCCGCTTTAGTCTTAGTTTGGCTACTTTGGGTAATAATTTTATTTCAATTCTCTATTCTATTGAGCATTCCACTTCGGGTATTTTGACCAAGGATTTTTCTCTTTTCAGTTTTCTATTGCTTTATTGAATAATCCCTCTTATCTCTCTCCAGGATAATCGGGGAATCTGTCCTGGAAAACCTTTAATTGTATCTGAACATTGTGATGTACTTTGTGTATACACTTTAAAAAAAGAAACAGGACAGGTTTGAGATGTGTAGGAGATGTATGTTGAAGTCAAATCTTCTATGCCAGTGAGTGGGACAGGTGCTGTGGGACGGCCTTGAGGACAATGTGAAAAAGATGACTAGGTTGTATTCCACCAGCTTTCTAACATGCCTTCTAATAGTTGCTAGGTAACCTAAATTGTAGCACTCTGCATGGGCTTCAATGAACTTGACAGACTTATATTTCTCACAGCGAATCTGGAGTCATTTAGAAAGGAAAATATGTGCCTGGAATCAAGATGATAAACTGCATTGAATGCAGACTTTTTCCAGGAGATCATTGCTTTGTAAATAGAAGAAAAGAGCAGTTCCTTTTTCAGCATGGCAGGAACCAGTTACTGGCTTGTTCCAAGATGTGCTATTTATAGACCATCACCTATATCAGAGCTGGACCACCCATGGTCCTATAAGCAGCTGTGATGCTGTTTTTTTTTTTTTAAAGGCTATCAGTAGTGGGAGTCGGACAGCAAAGCCTTCTGTGACAACACTTACCCAATCATTAACTTTACTATAGTACAATCTGCTGTATAATAGATTAGTCATGGACATACAAGTGTATATATCAAAAGGAGTCCCCATGAGCTATGAGAAAGGAAAAATAAATTCAAAAGTGGCTATTTAAAAAAAAATATATATATATATTTTTTTATTGTACTAAAATGTTTATTGGTGAAATATGTTGTAGGTCAGGCACAAGTAAATTGCTCAGAGGAATTAATGTGCAATATATGTAAGAGATTGTATGGCCCCCCTCTTTCTTTGACCTGAGACATCCTGAATACAAGTTCTTCAGTGTCTCTGTGTCCACTTGCAACCTTCCAGCTGCTGTTGGCTACAATACAATACTATCCTAATTCAAATAGTGCACAATCTCTTACTCTGTTTGGCACTATGTTATAGGTGTAGGCTATCTTTGGCACTCCATATGTTGTGGACTACATCTCCCCTAATGCTTTGACAGCATTTTGGCTGTGAGAGCATCATGGGATTTGTAGTCCACAACATCTGGAGTGCTGAATGTTTCCTACCCCTGCTATAGTGTATAGGCTTCAAATAATAAGCAAAACCCCGCCTGTTACTCGTTGTATCCCCACCGACTGCGTACTGTATGATAAACTACATACTTTACTATGTTTGGTTTTGTGTTTTTTTTTTTTGGTTTGTACTTTGAATACCTTGGCCTTTATATAGCGACTTTGTAACTTCGGTCTATATTTATTAGACATGTGTATTTATGCCTATTGATTCGTAATTCATTATAATAAAGCTTTTGTGTTTCATCCTTGTTTTCACTATGCATTGCACTTAACACCATCGTTATTATTCTGTCCTTGGAGCTTTTGACTATCTATTCTGTGGGTATTGTGGGCAAACAAGCCCTCTAGTGTGTGCCGAGCTTGTCTTAGGACTCCTCTTTCTAATAGCTGTTTCCACGTTTTTTACTTCTTTTGTAATGTATGTTCACTCAAGTTGAACAGAGGTTCTATAGATGTACCCCAAACTCTGTCCAGTATTAGGCCGTGGGCTGTATCTTTATGGTAGGTGGTACATTGTTGGTGTCTATGTACTGTGATTTTCTTGTCAGTCAGGCTCAGCAGTAATTTAGGCTCCTGATGGTAGGTTATCTAACTACTTGTTAACTACCTATACCTGCTCTCCCTTAGGCTCCCTCCCCTGGTGTCCTGTCTATGTCTGTAGGGATTTATCATTGTGATGATACCGCCCTAATGTCGTCCGTGGGTACTTCCATTATCTTGCACTGTAGATCACTATACTAAGTGTTATGACTTGGGCTTGGAGTCTCTTTATACACCAGCATTAACATTAAAGCAGATCTTGGATAGTTACAGCAAGGAAAGAGACAACCAGCTTCTTTCTTGGCAACTCATAGAACTCGGGCTCACTCTCTGACTGTCTTTTGTATCCAGTTCCAGCTCACAAAGATCACAGCATACAGTAAAATAAACATTACACCAAACATTCACCAATGGCAATACAGAACAGGTCACAGGGAAAGAACTACAAAGCAACAAAGTGATTCCTTACCCTAGTTACCACCTCCCCCTGTGCCAATACACCATGACAAAAAAGGTCATCTTGATTGGACCCACAGCCCTTTGCTGTAGTAGATAGTCTTGCTGGCTCCTACAGCAGATGATGACTCACAGGGCAGCATTTAACTTGATTAGCCCAAAGACTACATTTCACACCTAACTATACTTTATTGTTTATAGAGCTGCTGTATAATCCAGGTACACAATACAGCAATATCAAGATACATGAAAAACTGTCACACAAATGGCGCTGCGAGCTTGTGGCTTGCGCCAAACCAGGTCATCCATCACAACCTTCTATTTAAGCAGGGGTCAAGTCCTGTGGAAAAAAGTGTGGGAACTCACCCAAGATCTACCCACCCCCCCCCCCCCAGCCCCCCAAAAAAAATGATTTGCTTGTATGCATATATATTTCTCATAAAATACAGTGCAACATTTATTGTAAAGTGCCAGTTTACATAAACATCTCGAAAATTCACATGAAAATATAATTATCTTTATATATGTATATTTTGCCACAATTAGCACCTTCATATTGCTTGCATTATCCTCAACCCCCCTTAGAGCCCTCTTGTCAGAATACCTTCTTCATGCCCCTATATAATTATCCACTCTGTTCCTTTTTATTTTACCATTACCCTATATTTTTAAAGGAACACTATAGTCACCAAAACAACTTTAGCTTATGAAGAAGTTTTTGTACATAAATCATCACCCTGCTTTCTGATTGCTAATTTATTTGCCATTTGGGAGTTAAATCAATTTTGATTCTGTTTATGAACCTCCCCTAACTGTGACAGACACAGACTGTATGAAAAAAAAAAATGGTTTAATTTTCAATCAGTTGTTACCAACTTTAAAAGGGTTTATCTTACTAACCAGTCCATTACTGTTTCTGTCCCCACTCCCAGATAGGACTATTTGTAATTTGTAGGTTTATTGATTATAGGTCTGTGTTTCTGTAGTATGAGTGTTTGTGCGGAGTAGATTCCATCACTGTGTGTATATGTATGTGTATGTTAGTTAATGTGTGTGTGTGTGTGTGTGTGTGTGTAGAGGAAGTTGTGTGTTTTTTCCAAGGATGCAGTGTGTGTAAATAATCTATTGTGTGTGTTGATGATGTAGTCTTGTAGTGTGTGTTGGAGATGTAGAATGAGATAGGGGATGTAGTATGTGTAGGGAATGTATTGTGTGTGTGTGTGCGCTGGTGATGCAGTGTGTCTATGGGATGCAGTATCTGTGTGATACACTTTTGGATACAGTGCTAGGGGGCTGGGGAAGTAGTTTGTATGTGTGTTTGTGCTGGAGATGCAGTGTGTGTTTGAGTGCAGTGTGTGTGTGTGTGTATGCTGGGGGTGAAGTGTGTGTCTGTGTGGGATTAGGGAGTATAGGAGGTAGTTTGGGGAGATATTGCCAAGGGTACATGGCAGACTAGTAAGGAGTTGATGATTAAAGATGGCAGGCACAGACTCAAAAACAATGGGCTAAAACACTCTCAGAAACCAGCAAAGCACACAGGCAAAGCAGAAGTTGCCTGCATACAGACAGACACAGATACCTGCATAATATAAAAGGAAGATTTGAACACAGCAAAACACATCTGTATACAGAAACCCAGAGATAGACCAAAAGTATAACGATAACAGCAAAATACACAGGTGGAAATAATTAAAACTGCTTAAATCTGGGCCAATTTTGTAACATAGACCTGGAGTTACAGTTCAGTCTCCCCATATGTAACTTGGGGTTCCTGGCCCACGCGTTTCTGCAGGACTCGAGCCCTGTATTTAAGTCCATTTTAGGGAGGATTAGACTACACTTGAGATATGAGACCAGCACTGGCCAAGGATACAGAAGATTTGTATTGTCCGTGTTTTGATGTGCATTTTTATATTTAATTTTTTGTGTGTGTTACAATAAAGATATAATTTTAGCCTTACCTCTTGGTCTTCGCCATCCTTCCATATTTGGCTTGGGCATTTGGTCCTTTGTTGATCTACCCCAGTTTCATAGTTATACACATTGTATAAAATAAGACTCTTCAACGTTCACATTTGCACTTTTTGTGCCAGTGTTCTCGATTTATTTTTTCACAGCCTATGACATTCATAGGTTAAAATACCCCTTTTTTGCTGAGATGTATTTTTCATTTTTCCCCATTCTGGACTACGGCAAACTTCTCTTAATTTGAAGTGCAAAAAAATCCGTAAACAAAAATTAAAGCAAGCTCCTGTCCATTTAGCTCACATTTATCTACATTTTCTTTATTCCTCACTAGAAAGCTCATCCATTGGTATCTAGTTGATGAGAGTAGAAAGTAGCCCCACTATACAAGTTTCAGTAGCGATTCTCTCTAATTAAATAGTTAATAGCAGAAAACATTGGGATATTCTTGAATATCATTCATTTTACTCTTTATTTATTTATTTATTCATAACATCTCTCAGAGGCGAATTGTTGCCTTGACGTGGCAGGTGAGCTTACACGATTGGAGTGACACTAAAAAACCTCCAAAGATTTCAATGTGCATATGAATTTGGGATAGTGCAATAACTTTATCATTTTTTTTGTTCTATGTATTGGTGCTGTTGTGTACTGTAGTCAGGAGTAGTGGGAAATTTGAGCACAGGGACTAATTTTATATATTTGTATATACAGCCATCTCTGTTATCATTTTGTTTGATAAAACTTTACTTAAAGGGCCATTAAGGGCACCCAGACTACATAATTTCAGTGATGTGGTCTGGGTGCAGTGGTGTTTAGTTTTAACCCTGCCATTTAAGTCATTGCCATTTTTAGTAGGTATGGCATGTAAACCTGTTATGATTGCAAGGTTAAGCACGCATTCAGTCATACTTAGTTGTTCAGTCAAATGCGGCTCATAGAGAACATCTGAATGGTGCAGCGTTGCATTCTGTAGCGCACAGACCTTCCAATGCATCCCTATGTTGAAGCATTGGATTGGCCACGATCATCAGTCTTGATGATCTCAGCCAATAAGTTGGGCAGCTGCAGCAAAACCAGCAGAGAATTGGGAGTAAAGTTAGTGAAGGCTATTTTTTTTTTTTAATTCTCACAGGCGGGGATGTACGGTAATACCTAAACAGGTAGGGCAACATTGTAGTTTGTTTTCATAATGTTATTGTGTTCCTTTAACTGTTGCTGAGTAATCCAGATGTTAATCCGGAGTCTGTGGTAAATGAGGTGCCCAACGTTTTAATTTGTGTATATTAATTCGCTGTTCGTACCAGAATTACATTTTACTTTTCTGCAAAAATATTTTTAGTGCTACAGACATGTCGCTATGAAAAAATTGTGCTTGTTGAGCTAGAATAGACTGTATTCTGATTGGGTTACCAAACTAATGATCTAATTGCCTTGTTCATTACTGCATGCCATGTTTGCCCACCCCAATTTCCATTATATAATTAGTTCAGAGAGTGTAAATTGTCTGGAAAAGTTTTTGTTTGGAGTATGCTACTGTTGTTTAAACTTTTGTAAAATCACAGTCACAAGTGCTTATCAAATGCCTCCTCCAGAATGCTCTGCTCCACTATACTACTGAAGTCTGAGTCATAGGCTACATAGATGTAATAAGTCAACCCCTCTACAGCTTCTTCGAGCTGTGTAGGCAGCGGATGGCTAAAATTACTATATAATAGAAAGGCAGACCAGCATACCATGTTTTAGAAAAAAAAAAAAAAAACTAATTCTAGAGATTAATTACTGTAGAGAAACTACAAATAAACAAAAACAAACTTTGCCAGTGCCACCTTTCATAAATATTTTTTAACCCCTTAAGGACACATGCCGGAAATATTCCATAATGATTCCCTTTTATTCTAGAAGTTGTGTCCTTAAGGGGATAATTTTGTTCTTTGTTTTGTTTATATCTGCTGATAAGACACCAGTGTCAGCTGAATTGAATAATTTCAATTACGAACATTAGGGCCACTACCATGAGTCTTGGACATTGATAGTGCTATGTGCTAAACTTTGAATTTTCACAAATTTAAATCTGATTTGAAAACCCGAGGCAACTATAACTGGGAAAAGTCTAATCCCACTATAGTTACAACTTGGCTAATTTTGACATCTGGATTTATTTTGCAAAAATCCACTGACCTCTCATTCTTCCCTTTGTCATAGTGTGTGATATGTGCTGGCTGTGTGTAATTCGAGTGCTGGCTGTGTGTAATATACCTCTGTGTGTGTGTGTGTGTGTGTGTATTTTGTGTTTGTCTACTGGTGAGACACTTAGCATGGCTTAAAATCTCCTTTTATAAAATAAACATGTTGACGCTATACTGAAAAAACCCTGTTTTACATTCCGGGTAATCAACATATAATTTATGAAGTAGAAATAACTGTATATGCACTTTTAAAGTTGGTAGAAAAAATACCTTAAAACCAATCAGCAGCATATATATTACAGAATGTACTATTTCAAAAAATCTGAATGTACCTTTCCTAGTTAAATACTTTTTTATTATTAAAACCCCTAATTATCATCTGCATTATCTTTTTATGTATCCCTAAGCATAATGTTCTAATTGTCCAATTTATTTTAATACTCCCCATTACAACAATGCTCTAGCAAAAAATTCATACTATGTTTATCTGTTCTTTTTTTTTTTCCTGACACAAATGACTACTTACTACATTTTTTTAAACATACGTGTGTGTGTGTGTGTTTTGAATACCCTTCCCCTTGTTTTTTGTTTTTGGCGGGGGGAGGGGTGAAACATTTTGGACACAAAATATTTTAGCTTTTGGTGGACACTGAATTAATGCATGTAAAAAGTTCATGACCATTAAATTTGTTTTATTGTAGGTATTTCTTGAAAACATGGCTAGCCAGGATGTTGGTAAAATTAATTGATAACCATGGAATCACCTGGGTCACAGAGTTCCAGGATAACTGGTGAGTGAGAAACCCTAACTTCATTTTGTAACTCAATGTCTTGATCTGCTGATCACTTAGAACACGGTCATATAATGTTTTTCATACAGGTAGGAACTTGTTTGGCACTTTTTCCCTTGTTTCCTACTTTTGGGCTATATTTCATGTTTTCACAGTTGTACGTGAATGTATGTATGTATAGCAGAGAAAAAGTTTGTTTGAACCATATTGAAATGATTTTGAACATTGTCCTTTGGACAGGTGGAACTACCAGTGTCGCAATGGTAGCTATTGTACCAAGCCCTCAAGTTCCTTCTGTGAGGAGAGGCCCAGGCCAGAAAGCACCATCCCCTTGCAAAACCGCTATTTAACATATTAAATAATGGATTATTCTATGGAATGTGTGGTTCAGACTTCTTTAACTGCTTGCAGTCCTGGTGCTTGGTAAATTAGTTAGAACATTACTTATGCGTTACCACGACAATGCTCGGACTCATTCACTGCGTGCTGGCTGGAAGAGCATTTACTCTGGACTTCACCAGCCAGAGGTACAGATCACAAGCTGTCCCACTGGACTGGATTACCAGGGATTAGCAGATTATACCCCTTCCCTGCAAAAAGTAAGCAAGAGGAGGGTTAAAAAAAAGCATAAGGGGGGCGGGGCCTAACCGCCATTCTGAGCGGTCGCACAGGAAGTGAGCTCCTGGCTAAACTATAAGAAAAAGCTGATAAACTGACTCAATACCCAAGCAAATCTGACAAATCCTGCTGAGGACACCCTGAGCCACAATCTACGGCATATTACTGACCGAATGGTGATTTTACCTCGACGCATCTCCGAGAAAAAGCGGTGGAGGCAGCTGGTGAGAAACGTCCGTTCTCCTTGCTGACACTCTGCCTGACAAGGAGAGGCGATCGGACTCCCTGTTCCCCCCCTGCCGGTGAGGGACATCCCGGTATATAATCGACTGCCCATCGAAAAGAGGGGGCCTATGTAATCCCGCAGAAGCCCTAGTAAGCTGAGGCCTTTGAAATCAGCCGTCCCAAAATGGCGGACGCGCCATGTGAAGGCAGCCTTGCGACTTCCATGAAGCGCCTGGACGAAATCTTTGCCAACTTCTGGCGCAAACTCTCTGTCAGGCAAGCGCAACGAGAGGAGAGGGAATGGGGCGACAGCTCACTGCGAAGCTCGCCGTCTGCCACTCACCGACCTGCTAAACATGCAACCTCCACGCCACGCACTCTACACCAGCGGAGGCGACGCAACCGACCCCCGGGCACTTACAGGAGCCCAAAAGCAACTAAAATTCAGCACCACTACCCCGGGCTGAAAAAAGCAAGGGTGAACCTCCTGGCGCACATCTCGCACCTCCAGAGGAAGAGGCTTCAAGAGCAAGCCGGCACTGCACTGCACCGAGCCAGCGGAGGAGCTGCACGCAGCCGGACCGGCAGAAGCCGGAGCCTGACTCAAGTATGGGTAAAACAACACAACAAGATCAGGGCCATTGAGACTCTCACACCCCGAAGAAGCCAGGTACCAAGAAAAGGGATGGGGTGATCGACCACTAATATGCAGCCTGGACATTTCACTTACCGTCACGCTGTTCTCTTACGGACTGATTTGTACCGATCTACACCTGGACTATTTACGCTACCTGGCCCACTTACTCGACCGTTATGCCATGACAGACGCTGACCAGACCAACACGCAGCCTCCCTAACTGAGATTCACAGCGGGAGAGAACTTTACAACAACCCTCAAAACGTGAATGTTCCTAACTGTTCAATCGTTTTTATGTGTTTAAGTGTTTAATTGTTAGGCATCCTCATGGTAATTTCTTACTACTCAAATGATGACTTATAACTCACACCAGTCACACACCCTCAATCACGGCATAGCTTGTAGCCAATCTTCAATATGATTATCTGATATCTACAGATTAATGATCCGCTAGTAATCCAACACCCTATACATGTGCATAGCGTGACTTAACCATGATTTTCTTTTATAACAACGTGTCATGCTCTGTATTAGCAAGCATTGGTTTTAAATGTACTTTAGAAACAATCGACAATACTGCAGAGGAAATGAAGGCTGGTTACCTTTGCCTGAATGGATATGTTTTACAAAAAGCTTATGAACCTGTAGACATGCACATTCCTGCGTATTAAAACACTCAATACTAGTGATGACTATGTCAGTTAGTATAGCTTGACCACCACACAATCTTGTTTAACTACCTACTGACATTTATTATTATTATTAGGACACTGTTCCCCACCTGTAACCCCTATATAAAAATGTGCAATCTTTATTAATGCCAGGCTAATCATATATCCTGCCTATTTTACTATGCTTGATGGAGCTGTTGTGACATACCTCCCTATTCACCCCAGAGTCTTGATAGATTTACATATTCTGACTGCAAACACCACAATATAGATCTAGACAGTTTTATTAAGCCTTGTTTATTACGCATGTTCCTTAACTTGTCAATACTTCTTCAAAATGTGCACAAGTTTCTATCAATGCCTTACTACATGTAAACCATGTACCATGTCTCTTTGTCAATTGCTGTTGGGGCATGACAAACTTGTATGGAATTTTCTTCACAACAAAATAAAGAATTAAAAAAAAAACATAAGGGGGAAGCTTACAATACATCCTCCCATAGCCAAACCTATCACAGACACATCATACTTGGCCAATTTACACACATCCCAATTGTGGCAAAACCGACCTCTCCACGTGTCCTTGGAGGGGGCTGCTTGCCTACCTCTTGCCTTTAGACTATGGCCCCTGTTCTTTTTCCCTGCAGAAAGGCTGGTTTGTGCCTTTCTGCGGACTGTTAAAGCCATGCTACCCCAGATAGCTATGCCATGGAGCCCAGCCGTATACTGAAAGACTGTATGAAAGACTTTGGCTCCATGGCGATTGAACTGTATGTATGTGATCTGAGCGCCATCCGGAAATAATGTGCGCTCAGATCTAAGCTATCTGGGGATAGGTAGAATGTCTGTAATTTATGTAATAAATGTAACCTTGTGTATTTTATTGTATTTTTATGTATTTTATTGTCCTTTGTCTGCCATGTGGCTAATGGAGTTTTGCCTCTGTCCTTGGAGATAATTTGATTACTTCTCAATTATCTCCAGGACAGAAGACTCTGTGGAACTGGTTTTGGGCAGAAAAGCCATGCTTCTTTTGGTCACAAAGGACCTCGATCTATCTTTTGAACCAATGGACTAATTTGGATGATTTTGACATATGTTTGTATTTGGAGTATGCTGCTTATGAAAATGTATGTTTTATGTTTGTGACATGTATATTTTAGAAGTTATAAATATTGTGTAAAAACTGTATTCCTCTGCCTGTAATAATGAGATTACCCATTGTGTTCAGTAATCATATCACAGGCAGAGGGGAGGATTTTGTGTGGGAGTGTCTGTGTGTATTGTACGGATTGATTGGTTGTTCTGTAATACCCTGTGGGCTGTACTGTGGTTGTGAATTGGGAATAAAAGAGACTGTATGTGCCAGGACAGTCAGATTCTGCTTAACCCTCAAAACGAAGTGTCGTCTCGTTATTGGGGGAATTGGATTGTATGCTGACTGCCAGGAGTGTAACCCTTTCGTATGGTTTTCCTGTTCAGATATTTCCAGGGTTCATGTGTTTTCAGTTCGGGAGATTGGTGCTTACAGTAGCTGTCGGTGTATCTGGAAAGGGGAATATCGCCTAAACGGTTTTTACCCTCTGGTGAGAAAAACGGTCCGTTACACCAATCAGCCAAAATACATTCACATCACACTGCCAGCTCCATACATACATATATACACACTCCGTTAATCTCATACATGCATCACACAACACCCCTAAACACATACAATCCTTAGGGATCCTTCATAAGTTCTTGCACTGAGGCTCTGCAATTTCTATTTACGCACCTCATCCTTTGGGAATGGGTAGAAAAAAAAATATTTTGGCTGTACACGCATAATATTATTTATTGGTGGTGCTGGTGAAAAACTATAAAAGTTAGTATAAAAGTTAGTCACACCATATGGCCATATTGTGTTTACGAACACTAGTGTGCCAAAGTGACCCAATATTGGTAGTCCTAACCGATGTATTAATACTAACATTGCAGAAACACATGCCACTATCCACTATTTTAATTACATTTCTGATTGGCTGTTCCAACCAACATTTTTAAAAAATTATTATTTTTGATGTGCATGCAAAGAACAGGCAGACTCGCTATGCCCCAGCAGCATAAGTAAGGCAAGTAATATCATAAAGCATATTAGTATAAGGCAAACAGGAATAACTGCACTTTTTTTTTCCATAGGAAACAAGAGTGTCAATCAGAATGACATTTGTTGGATTCTAGATGGACATTGTGTAGTCACAAAGATTAGTCATGCTTCTATTTAAAATTAAATGAAGAGAATAAAATGGACCGTAGCCTATAGAAGGTCATATGCTAAGCATCTGATAAATTGCTTACCAAACCAAAGAGGAAGGTATTGGGAACAAAGTGTTTGAATGCTCAACCCAAAGTGAGAATTTACGTTTTAGTTTTTATTTTTATTTTATTGTTGAGGGCATGCCAAATATCTGTTTGCAAATTAAAATGTTCAAAGTAGTCTATGGTTCTTCTTTGTATATTCTGACAGATGTTTCCAAATAAAGAGCCAATTACCCATTAAGCTGCCTGGGCTGAAACAGGAGCCTGGCAAGCCCATGTTGGTAACTGGAGAATCGACTCTGACACTGTGATTTTCTCCATAATTAGGGCACATTAGGCCTTCACCTGTTTCAGTTGCAGATCACTGTAAGTGCTCCCTCACGATCCCATCACTGCCAGGACTGGAAGGAGGTCTGACACTGATCTGCACCCAATAAATATGCAAACTACACACTCCACCACTGGACCATCAGAGATCTAGCCTAAAGTGTCCTTCCACTGGACAACTAGGTATTCTACTCCTCTCTCCCCCACACACTCACCACACGTACCAACACTCAATGTGTGCATGCATTATATTATATATTGAGTAGTAACTACATTTTGATGCAGGCAAAATATGGCAACAGAGGGGCAGAGAGTGCAGAGTATAGCCAAGGTCATTTGTCTGTTTGACTTAGAGTTCATCACAGTTAGGAGTCTCTTGCGATGGTGTGTGTGCATTGTGTTCATATGGTTCATATGCATGTGTACTGTATAATTTTTAAATGCTACCAGTGGTGTTGCTTATTTATTTAGGACTTTTCTTATGAACATCAGAGCATCATAGGATGTAGTTCAAGAGAATGCATTGACTCAATTTAACTGCCATGAAAATATATATACTGTGAATTTAGATATTTGTATGTAATGTCCTTGCAAGTGTATACATTCCTAGGTTTTTGAAAATTGAACTCTTCCAGCTAGACTAACATCGTGTGCCAGAAGCTGGAGAGAAGCCTTTTAAATATTTTACATGTACACGTTCTGCAATCAGGAGGTAACCATATCCAATCATTCACACCATGGAGCGCTTTCCATACACATGCAGTAATTACTGTCAAGCACGACTTCTAGAGTCGGCAAGCTAGACCAGTATGGCTTGTTTCCATTCGCACTGCAGCTCAGCTTTCTTTGTGTCTGAGCGTGTTCCGAAGTCTCCTGCATTATTCCATTGCTGTGATGTGAAAATCAATGAGGTATTTTTTTTCCCTTTAGAATGGCCTAGAAACTGTTGCAGAAGCTTATACCTTTCTCAAAATTCCATGGTGTCATGTTGAGCAATGTGCAAAGAATGCTGTCTTTTTCTAACAAAATGGACAGTACAAGGACATTTTGTTTAGAAATTACACAGGTGTAAGAAGAAGAAATAATTCCAAACAAACGATCACCTTTTAAGCAAATTAGATATTCTATTGACCCACTATTGAATTACAGAAAATGTCTCTAGTGGAAACTCATGGATGTAACCAACTAATTGTATGTACAATGCACATTAAATTTTTTGCAGCCAAAAAAACACTCTGGCCGCAACACAATTTTAGTCCATTTAATAGGGTTTTGCCTCATGTTCATACTGTGTTTTTATCCCTACTTATATCTGTTTTGTTTTGTTTTATGCCGCATAACTCCACCTACTTAGAATTGTCTACCCTTTTCCTGACAGGAAACTAAACTGCATAGCTTAGCAAATTAGAGATCAGATAGTGAGCTGACATGAATCTATCCTATCATTGTTAGGTGTTTAGAGAAGAGTGATTGGCTGTACGACAGTCACAGTCAAGTCAGCAATTAAGCTCACACTGGTCTCTTATTGGCAGAGCCAAGTACGTACTCCGAGAATATCAGATAGCGAAGTTACCTTTTTTAAAAAGGGGGTGGTAAAGGGTGTTGAATTAAGCTGCAATATTTATTTATTTTATTTTACATCGAACATATTTGAATATAGAGAAAAATAGAGCATGATCAGGCCCAGACTAGCCATCAGGGAAACCGGGCACATACACAGTGGGCTGTAATATTCGTACGCAGAGGCCAACAGGGGAGGTCAAATGATATCCCTGGCTGCCCCCTGCTGCAGGGCCTGCTACCTAATCATCAGCCCTGAGAGTGAGCCCCACAGCTGGGTAAAGACAATCCATGGTGATTTGGAGCTGGGGAGAGAGATGCTTGGAATCTGCACCTTCTGAGGGTGAAGACTATTTGCATTGCTGCTGCAAGTTGCCATAGCAAAACTTCACTGTGAGGATCAATATACACCAGCCAGAGGTGGACCACCAGGGATTAGTATTCCTCTCTTCCTGGCCCTCTAACCAACAAAGCACACTACAGCTCCTATCTCCTATCCAACACACACACAACAGCTCCTATCTCCTATCCAACACACACAACAGCTCCTATCTCCTATCCAACACACACACAACAGCTCCTATCTCCCATCCAACACACATACAACAGCTCCTATCTCCCATCCAAGACACACACAACAGCTCCTATCTCCCATCCAACACACACACAACAGCTCCTATCTCCTATCCAACACACACACAACAGCTCCTATCTCCCATCCAACACACACACAACAGCTCCTATCTCCTATCCAACACACACACAACAGCTCCTATCTCCCATCCAACACACATACAACAGCTCCTATCTCCCATCCAACACAAACCACCACTGTCACCACCCACAAACACTACAACCCCTCTACCTCTCACAAAGTATCACCCCTATTTCCTCTTTATACTTTCTCAGACCCTATCAATACAAAAACACACACTGAAGTCAACACATACTACATCACAAACCGCTCCTTTAATGCACACAACCCCACAAATGGCCTTCCCCAACAGTCTTCGTCCCACACACAATACCCACAAACATCATCCCCACTGGAGTCTGTACCGTACGTGCAGCATTTCGCTAACTTCTTTGCTGCCAGAGCTGTAACTCGGTAGCATCACTGGGGTATAATTAGCCAGCACGGAACAAGAGTTCCTGGCTGGCTAATGTCAATTCTTTGCATATTTCTATGCACAGAATGTCATTCATTGGATGAGAGCGGACAGCTGATCCTCTCAGCCAAGGAATGGCAATATAACCAGATGTTTATTATTACAGGCTTGGTTGCAAAACCGTTTGCCCCATTAATGGGGACATGGCCAGGGTATTCCTGGCATCATAACCATTACAATGGGCTCTAGTTGATATGTTTGGTGTAAAATAAAATTAAATAAAAATGAATGTGGGTCTGCTCAATGAATACATTAATATCTTTGAAAATATATCCTTTTTATCAATAAAAAGTGCAAATTTGTAGATAGGAGTAAACACATCTATCTATATATGAGTTAGCGTATAGCTTGTAGCCATATTATTCTAATGATGCAGATGTGAAATAGATAACATTTTGTATCCTGCAATACCTTTTTTTATTGGACTAACAGAATTTTGGCATGACAAGCTTTTGGAGACTTGCGCAAAGTCCAAAATTCTGTTACTGCAATAGAAAAGGTATATGATATGAATTTCATCTATTATTTTACATCTATGTTTAAATAAAAAAATGATATATAATATTTTTACTAGTCCTTGGCAATTGACCATAGTTACTTGTTCTTGTCTCCCCAACCTCATGCTTTTAGACATATTGTCTATCCTGTTACTTTTGTATGTCACCAAAAAAAAAGTAATGCTATGTGACATAATTGGATATGCCTTATTGTTAATCTATGCTATTGATTCTGTGTCATTTACAGCATGTACATTTATCTTTTACAAAGGGCTTTAAAAAACATAGTGTCTCTTTGCATTACAAAAATAAATAATTGTAAAAAAGACCGGCAGCAAGACTTGGTGGCAACATAGAATGTGATGGCACTACCCCCTCGGTAAAGTAACACTTCCTGATATTATTTTTAAACCTTTGCCCCTCTAATTTAAGACTGTCCTCTTGTTGTGGTTTTTCTTCTTTTAAATATAGTCTCCTCCTTTACTGTGTTGATTCTCTTTATGTATTTAAATGTTTCTATTATATCCCCCCTGTATGGTCTTTCCCCCAAGCTATACGTGTTAAAGGACCACTCTAGTGCCAGGAAAACATACTCGTTTTCCTGGCACTAGAGTACCCTGAGGGTGCCCCCACCCTCAGGGACCCCCTCCCGCCGGGCTCTGGAGAGAGGAAGGGGTTAAACTTACCTCTTTTTCCAGCGCCGGGCGGGGAGCTTTCCTCCTCCTCTCCATCTTGATCGCGACGTCATCGGCTGAATGCGCATGCGCGGCAGGAGCCGCGCTCGCATTCAGCCGGTCGCATAGGAAAGCATTTACAATGCTTTCCTATGGACGCTTGCGTGCTCTCACTGTGATTTTCACAGTGAGAAGCACGCAAGCGCCTCTAGCGGCTGTCAATGAGACAGCCACTAGAGGATTTAGAGGCTGGCTTAACCCTCATTATAAACATAGCAGTTTCTCTGAAACTGCTATGTTTATAAAAAAAAAGGGTTAATCCTAGAGGTACCTGGCACCCAGACCACTTCATTAAGCTGAAGTCGTCTGGGTGCCTAGAGTGGTCCTTTAAGTTCCTTTAACCTTTCCTTGTACGTTTTATCCTGCAATCCATGAACCAGTTTAGTAGCCCTTCTCTGAACTCTCTCTAAGGTATCAATATCCTTCTGAAGATATGGTCTCCAGTACTGCGTACAATACTCCAAGTGAGGTCTCACCAGTGTTCTGTACAATGGCAAGAGCACTACCCTCTTTCTACTGCTAATACCTCTCCCTATACAACCAAGCATTCTGATAGCATTTCCTGCTGCTCTATTACATTGTTTGCCTACCTTTAAGTCATCTGAAATAATTACCCATAAATCCCTTTCCTCAGATGTTGAGGTTAGGACTCTATAAAACACCCCATACTCTGCCCTTGGGTTTTTACGTACAAGATGCATTATCTTGCACTTATCCACATTAAATGTCAGCTGCAACAGCTCTGACCATTTTTCTAGTTTACCTAAATCATTTGCCATTCGGCTTATCCCTCCTGGAACATCAACCCTGTTGCAAATCTTAGTATCATCAGCAAAAAGACATACCTTACCATCAAGACCTTCTGCAATATCACTAATAAAAATATTAAAAAGAATGGGTCCAAGTACAGATCCCTGAGGTACCCCACTGGTAACTAGACCATGCTTGGAATATACTTTACTTGGAATAGTCTCATTGACTACAACCCTCTGTTGCCTGTCACTCAGCCACTGCCTTACCCATTCAACAATATTGGAATCCAAACTCAAAGATTGCAGTTTATTGATAAGCCTTCTATGTGCAACAGTGTCAAAAGCCTTACTGAAATCGAGGTAAGCAATGTCTACTGCACCACCGTGATCTATTATTTTAGTTACCCAATCAAAAAAATGATCTGCCTGAAGAAAAAAAAAATGATCTACCTGAAGTAAACCCATGTTGTCTCTGATCTTGAAATCCATGTGATTTTAGATGTTCAACAATCATATCCTTTAACATGGTTTCCATTACTTTCCCCACTACTGAAGTAAGGCTTACTGGCCTATAGTTGCCCAACTCCTCCCTACTACCTTTTTACTGACTGTGCTATTTTCTCTTCTGTGTGTGATTTGAGAGCTCTTATAACTTGCTTAGCGTCTTTCTGCCTAATCTTATAGATTTGTCTAAATGGGAGGAGGGGTTACAGAATTTTGAGACTGGAGAAGTCCTTATAAGTTGCATTTTCAGTTGAATTTGGGGAAACTGCTTGAAGCATTTGTTATGTTGAGCTATAGCAATTGCTTTTGTTTGATTTGTTCATTGCAAAGAGCTGAAAGTATTTTCATTCTGATAATAAACCAGATTTTCAATGAGGTTGAATAATTTTGATTACAACTTTAGATAGATGGATTTCTAGTGCAAGACAATCTAAAAACAAAACGGTACAATAATCTTAATAGGTCTCCACCATCAAAACACCACCACCAAGAAGTGGGCAGAATACACAAAAAGCCAAACATGTTTCCAAGCAACAACTAGGGATGTGCATGGGCAAAAAATTTGGTTGGGTTCGGACTTTGGCAATTCTGGACTTCGGTTCGGCACTTCCGAAATTCGGCACTTCTGAAATTCGGGACTTTGGCAATTCGCCAGTTCCCTAACTTTACCTCTTAACCCTACCCCTATCCCTAACCCCAAACTTCCTCTACCCCTAACCCTAGTAGGGTTAGGGGTGGGTTTAGGGCTAGGGTTAGGAGTAGGTTTAGGGGTAGGTTTAAGGTTAGATTCCTGTCATTATTCCCTTAATTTTCCCTCCCTCTCCTGTTTTGCCACTTTTCAGAAATTCATCACTTCGGTAATTCGGACATTCGGAAGCAAACGAATGTCCGAATTAAAATTCGGACCGAAACTAATTACACATGTCTAGCAACCACTACAAATCAAGTCGGTGTATCATTCCAGGGAACATAAATAAAGCCAAAGCCAGTCCAATATAACTAATTTGATATAAAATACCATATAGAAAAGTGTTTCCCAAACCAGTACTCCAGTTCCACCAACAGTCCAAGTTTTATCCGTATCTCCATTGGAATAAAACTGGGAAATACATAAATCCTGGCTTTTTGGTGGGACATGAGGACTGATTTGGGAACCACTGCTATAGCAGGTAGATGAAAGCGAACACCTAACACGAAGAAGAAGAAGAAGAAGAATAAAGCCCAACTGTTCATGCCTGAATTATCCTGTGATTTAGCAGCCCCCGGAAGTGAAAGGGTGGGTGGATGTGACCTCACACACGTATGTCTGATGTGTTTTCGTATGAGACCACATGTGGACAAAAGGTGAAGACTAGAGAGGAGGGGCTCCTCTATATAACTGATACCATTGAATGAATCAATGAAGGACTGAGTGCCTTCTAACAGAATTAAAGTAAATTACTGCATTAATCTGAAAAATCAGAGCGCCCTCTAATGGAGTAAAAACAAAATACTGCTTTTAATATAGAAGAACAAAGGGTTAAATAAAATGTTTAATTTAAAGAAAAATAGTAAAAAATTAAAAAAGGAAAATAACCATTAACATAAATCCTACTATAACAAGTGGAGCATTGCCCTTCAGTTTGCCAACATACACACATAATGAGTGTAAAAATGTTTATCTATAAGAAATTACCCTCAAAGAGGGTATATAAAACACAGTGAAGTGTAAATTAAATTTAGACAAAGCATACATATAGTAATGTAAAAATAGTCAGAGCAAGCTAAGCGATTATTTATGGTAATAAATAAGTAATTTAATATTAATTTCTACACATAAGAAAGCATGTTTTAACCTAGTGGGAGCAAGGATATCTAAATGAAAATCCACTTTGACTGAACAAGACTTTTTTTTTATATATATATATATATAATTGGTGAATCTATTTACAGAGGTATCCATTTAATGCCAAAATCTGTTAAATTCTACTAGGAGCAGAATTATGATGACTTTGAAAATTAACAGATATTGAAGTATAAGATTTGGTATTTAGAATAGAGGGCCTCGTAGTTTGCTGTAAGTATTGAACGCCATGTCAGCAGGACAATAAATAAACTATAAAGGATATGTCGCAATTGAAATGCATCCTTATTGAAACCTCAGATTGCATTCAAAGCGGAGGGATAGTGCAATCAGGCACTGTTGTCCAGACTCTGTGGTTAAAGGGACACTATAGCCACCAAAGCAACTTTAGCTCAATGAAGCAGTTTTTTTTTGTGTAGATGATGCCTCTGAAGTCTCACTGCTCAATTTACTGCCATTTAGGAGTTAAATCACTTTGTATTTGCAGCCAAAGTCACACCTACCTGCATGTGACTTGCACAGCCTCTCCTCCAGAGCAGAAGGTAAAAAAAAACTTTTAAAGTTACATGCAGTCTGTCAGTCACATCCAAGGGGATGTGTGGCTAACGCTGCATAAACAGAAACAAAAGTTATTGAGCTTCTAAATGGCAGAGAATCGAGCCATTAAACTACAGAGGCGTAATCTATACATCACAACTGCATCATTAAATTCAAATTGTTTTGGTTCCTGTAGTGTCTCTCTGAACCAGGTTTCCCCAAACTCCGGCCTATCTATTTCATTCATAGAATCACGGAAGTTGTAGTTCAGCAACATCTGGAGGGCCGGAGTTTGGGGAAGCCTGCTTAAACTGTTTAAAACCTTACAGCACATGGGACCTTCTCTCACCATAACAACTTAATTCAATTATGTTGTTAAAGGGGCATTGAGTGGTCCTTTAACAATAAACCCTTGCTCAATATATCTTAATGGATATGTTGATTCATGTGTTTTATACAGTTCCGTACTTCATCCTGGTGTAAGCCGTGATTCTGCTTGGCACACCCTGTATTTTCACATAAATCCTGTTTTATCTCTGTGATTCTGAATTCTTATTGCATTAAATGCAAACACATTGTACTGTTAGCAGTGGAGGGTCAACTACAGGATATTTATGGCAGCACCGCACATGATTCTGTTTCAATAAGAAAATAAAAAAATAATTCCATCTATTGGCTCTGGTTAGGGCTCCTGATTTATTTTGTAATGATTACACTCTGCAACTGTCTTCTAAATGCAGCGGGAATAACTGTTCTCATTATATTAAACATAGCGATTAGGCAGACATATGTACACAACCATTCTCAATAGACCCAGAACTTGACCAGGTGAGGCAGTCCATTCCTGGAGTTGACTTTAGTAAATCACCAGCCGCCAGTAACTTTTAGTATGGATAAACTGGAAGTAGCAATTTTTACAACTGCAGTTACCAAGCTAATGGCTCACATAAATAACATTTATAAGGCAAAAATTACGTTTAGGCCAGAATGCTATTTCATTTCTACATTTTATTCCAATTTGGACAGATCACTGTATAGATAGAATGTCATTGCTACTAAATTTAGGTCCCAAACACAAACTATGGTGTGCAATTTGAAGAGATATTAAAATCTAAAAATCCAACACTTCTCTAATACCAGTATGCGTATGTCTGCATTATTTGTCTAACCTTGGTTGGCAACGATACTTCAAAAGTCCTGGCTTAACCTGCACCTGCAGCCGATCATTCCCATCCAAGTTTGGAAGTCTTTGAACTATGGAAAATTGGCTGCAAAGCACTGTGTACTGAAGAAATCCCTAATTTTTGTAAAATTACCCAAAAGCAGTCATGCTTTTCCTAAGTTTCCAAAACCAGAAATGTATAATTACTGATAATACAAACCTTTAGAAAAAGTATACTAAACTGTTTCAAAAGCTGTTCCTTTCAATATTTATCTATGCTTCTACTTCTGCTTAACTTATTTTGCAAAGTAACTCTCCATCCATTTCTGATTAGACATTTTCTGTCAAAGCAATAGGAATAATAACATATCTCTGAATAGCAACTGGAAATCTCAAGGGTGCATGAAACCGTTTAGAATAAAACAAAAACCGGCTTCTGGTAAGAAACATAATGTAGCGCATGTTGCCCAAAATGACTCCTGTATCAGTTGGTGCACAGTAATCTATTTTGTGTCAGAATGTTGCAATACTAAAATTAATGACTGAAAAAATAACTGTCCCTTATTCCCCTAATTATCACCTATAGTCATTTTTTTTTTATTGATTATTAAACATAATTATTTGCATGGTGAATTAGGTAGTTGGATAATTACATTATTTGTGGAGATTTAATGAATTGTTGCAAACAGAAAAATGGAGCATAGTCCTAAAAACTGAGCAACTACCATGGAAACCAATGTAGTTTTCCTGCTGGCTCCTTTGTTTTTGTTTTTTTAATGGTTATTCCATGACGCTACTTATTAAAATTATTTAAATAAAGCCAACATAATCTGCAGTGCTAAAGGGATGAGGGACAAATACACAAAAAGAATCACATGATCAGTATGTACCTGAAGGATGGGCAGGTTGTTTGGGAGGAGGAGCACAGTAGATTGAAACTACAGAGAGAGGTTATAAGGAAGGGGAAAGCAAGTAGGCTTCTCTAAAGAAGTGCGCTTTTTAGCAAAAAAAATTAAGGACTGCAGAGAGCTAGAGATTCCAATATTTTGTAGAAGGACATTCCATACAGAGTAGGCGGCTACCCTGGAAAAGTCCTGCAGGCGAGAGTCTGTGGTTCCGGTGTGGAATGAGACAGTAACAGGTAATTTACAAAGCAAAATGGTTTGTCTGCAACAACCGCTAATAAGGAAGAAGATGTAAGAAGGGTTATGGTTATGGAGAGCTGTTTATGAAAACTTAATCCTTAATGAAGCTCGAAGTCAGTGTAGAAAGTGATAGCGGGGTCAGGTGTGAGAATTGCTGGATATAAGGTAGATGAGTCTGGAAAAGGTGTTAATCATGGTCTGTAACGGGACAATCTGGCACTTTTCAGGGTGACAGAGGGTTACAATAATCAAGGCAGGAAATAGTGAGATTGAAATTATTTTGGTTGTGTCCTGAGTGAGTTAGGGTCGAATGGGAGAAATTCTGTTAAGGTGAACGGGACAAGATTTGGCTATAGTTTGAATGTAAGGTATGGTCAGAGTCAAAGACCAAAGTAAGACAATGATCCTGCAGGGTAGAGCTTTTAATCGCTCAGTTGACTTCAAGGGAAACTGGTAGAGATTTAGCCTTAGACTTGATTTTGGTTTTATCTTGGAGTGGTTGAGTTTTAAGAATCATGAAGTCATCCAGTATAGGCAGTCAGTGGCATCATCTGGCAAGCGAGAAGAATGATAAGGCGAGAAGAGGTAGATTTGAATATCATTAGCATACAGGTGATATTAGGTTGCGAAGAGAGGCAGAGTAAATTAAGAAAAAAAGGTCCTAGTACAGAGCCAACTGAGAGATCTTCAGAAGGAGAGTATGAACCAGAGAAGTCGTCACTGAGAAGCGAGTCAGACCAATAGGAAGAGAGCCATGATAATGCAGCGTCAACGAAGACAATGTTGCTAAAGTTTAGAAGGAAAAGTGGGTGATCAACAGTCTCAAAAGTGGCAGAAAGATCAAGAAGAATAAATATTGAAAATTAGCCTGTGGATTTAGCCATCATTTTAGTCACTTTGTAAAGGAGAGTTTGAGTGGAATGTTGGGAGCGGAAGCCAGACTGTAGCTGGTCGAGTAAGGAATTGGAGTTTAGATTTTAGTTTGTAAGTTGTGTATAAACATTTCTTTATAGAAGCTTGGAGGCAAGGACAATTAGATTATTATGGCTAGGCAAAGTAACAGGGTCAAGAGAAAGCTTTTTAGTAGTGATCAGTGCATGTTTGAAGGACAATGGGGAAAATGCCAGAGCAAATAGAGAGATTGAAGATTTTAGTCAAAGACTGGACAGTCGCAGATGAGTTTGAGTAAGGTGTGCGGGAATTTCTTTGTTTGCAACATATTTCTAATCTCTGGACGTTGGATCTTCAGAATAGAACAACCTTTCAGTCTTTCCAAAAAATTTAAGTATGGAGCTCTTTCGTCTCTGAGTTCACATGTTCTATCTCTGAGCTCACAGTAAAGATGTTGGCTGATACATTCCGCACATTGGTGACAGGAAATATATCTGCCACTGTTAGCTGCCACATTGTTGGCTTGCACAAACAAGGAAATGTGTTGTTGGATTTTGCCAAACCGTTCGTGGACTTTCTTTGCCCAATAGGAATCTTCCCTCTAGTCAGGTCCACCATGGTAGTCCTGAAAGTGTCCAGTGTTTAGTGGTAGTAGGCCTACTGGAATACACAATTCTAAATTGTGTATTTTATCATCCGTAACAAATAGAACAAAACTTCTACTAATCTACTTGGGAAGAAGTGCTTAAGCACTAATGATGCATGTTCTAAAAGAGGTACAATGAAACAAGGTGCTGTTTATTTCACAGTGAGATCTTTAGATTATAGTTAGAATATATCCTGCTGTTTATACCAGTACAACAACATACCTTCAGTTGCCTCAGCTAATGCACCTACATAAATGCTATAGAGGCATCCAAAACAATTTGATTGTGTAAATTAAAGGGACACTATAGTCACCATAACAACTACAGCTTATTGAATTTGTTCTGGTGTGTAGAATCATTACATCCAGGCTTTTTGCTGTAAACACTGTCTTTTCAGAGAAAATGCAGTGTTCACATTACAGCCTAGTGATGACTTCACTGGCCACTCCTCAGATGGCTGTTAGAGATCCTTCCTGGGTCATGGCTGCCTAAAATGCATCAAAACATTCAGTATCTCCTCCCTCTGCATGCAGACACTGAACTTTCCTCATATCCTCTATGAGGAGATGCTGATTGGCCAGGGCTGTGTTTGAATCATGCTGGCTCTGCCGCTGATCTGCCTCTTTGTCAGTCTCAGCCAATCCTATGGGGAAACACTGTGATTGGATCAGGCCACCACTTCTGATGATGTCAGCAGACTGCTTGTTTATTTTTTATTTTTTTATTTTTTTTAGGCAAACAGCATGCAGAGTTACAGCTTCTGGCTTGAATACAGTAAGATTTTGATATTTATGGAGGCATGAGGGGCCCAGTGGGGCTATATGGTGGTTTTAACACTATAGGGTCAGGAATACATGTTTGAGTTCCTGACCCTATAGTGATCCTTTAAAGTTTGATAGAGACCTCTGGACCCAAACAGTATGTATACTAAGAGGTATTTTTCACCATTGGTATTCTTCCGTATAAGAGTAAAAATGCCAAATACTAACAAACGTGTGTGTGTGTATATAAATATTATTTATTTGTTTTTGAGTTATGATTTTCACATATTTCGCAATTAACTTGCACTAATGATAACCCTTTTAATTATGGTAATGTGAGTCCACAAGTCTTATGACTGCAAGATTTGTTGTGTGCCGCCGACTTTCTTTGATAATCTGTTTGAAAACCACGTTACAGGCAATATTCCACCGTATCGGCAAACTCATGTAATCTAACCCTTTTAAATGCCAACAGGTATCTAAATTCTGCCCTATGTTTTGTAATGCATTTTATGCTTTGTTCTGTGGTAAAAGTGTCAAAAATGCACTGTAAATGTGTGTTTTTTTTGTTTAGTTTTTTCATCTTATCACAGATTTGGTTAAAAAGTAGAGAATGGAGACAAAATAAGAGAATAGGTTCCTGACTAGGTGCATTGTGAAGCTTCCAAAATGGAGACTGCTTTTGATTGTAATTAGAGAGGCACAATACAGCTCCTGCTGGGGAAAATTGATGTGCGATACAAACAGGGAATATTAAATAAGAAAGAATTGCAGCCACTTGCCACAGGCCATACAGAGTACTGCTGCTGGAATTCTAGGTACTAACCACAATAAGACTAAATTAGCTCTATGATGTCCGTACACTCTGTGTAATGTAATATACATTTCAGAAACTTGTAAAGGTCTTCCTGTTGCTATGATTGACAATGAGGCAGCATGTCCATGTTTTTACTGCACATATATTAAAGGAATTTATATACTTCTATTTAAAAACTCATATTAAGCTTTAAGGACCAGCAAAAGTGTGGGTACTGCCTTGATAGCGAGACTTATCTGACTTGAGTTAACTTACTGCTGAATAAAAAAAAACAAAGTATTACCCTATTTGTCGTGCTAAAGGGGACATGATAAGCCATGCTCTGAAGTGAGATCGAAGCTTTATCATTGGGTGCAACATTGATTTAATGCCTTAAAAATGGCATTGGTTAGTGAGCAGGTGTGTATAGCATCCATGTGGCCTGGAGAGAGTGAACAAGTCCTGATTTGGAACCACTATGTTGTGCTTTGTTTTCCTCCATCTGATTCCCATTTCTCTGATACACAAGAGAAGAATCTTAACGACACATCTTAGAACACGGTTACCTATTCATGAAGTTTTCTGGAGTTCTCTCTATATTATAGGATTTTTGCAAAGATTATCTCATGTACAAACATGTTAGTCTGGATGATAAAATGTGTGTCTGATGCATGCAAATACTGTTCTTCATAATAAACGAGGGTGGATCTATTGCCACCCTCCCTCACCCATTGGCGGAGAGTAGGGGCTCTAAAAATAACGGGGTGGGCATAGTGTTCCCCCAGCACCCACCCATTGGCGGTAGTTGGTCTCTAAAATATATTAAAATATAAAAAATACCCACCCCTTTCCCGTATGACTAGTTATCCCACCAAGAAAAACAATACCCTATTTTTTAATTGGTTTTGATATCTACTTAGGATTGCACCTGTGCATTTATATATTGGATCTATTTACCTAATTTACACATCTCTATCGTCTATCTTCCTGAAGAAACTTGAGGGTGATTCCACATTGAGAACCAACTCTGACTCTGTTGTTCACTGATAGAAAAATGTTATTAGAACAAAATGGTCCTCAAGCCTGATGACCTCAGTTGAGGTAGACTGGGCTGCTCAGAAAAGGCTGCGTCAGCAGGTGAAATTACTGAACATGTGTTTTGTTCAGTTACCCAAATGTGTGAATTGTTCCACATTCCTACTAATAGACTTTTTGTAAAAATGTTTGCTGTAAGCTCACTACAGGGGGACCCTATAGGCACCACAAATGATTTGACGCCTATAGTATCCCTGCAAGGTGAATTAATATTTGGTGTGGTTTTGTACATAAAAGGGGTAAAAGGATCAGCGGCAATCCATTTACCACTTTCTCCTTTTTTTACTTCTTCACTCAATGTGCATGTTTTTTTTGTTTTTTTTCTTAAGTTTTCATGAATTAATTCATAGACACAACATTGAACACAAGCAGCCACTATGGCTCCTTGGGGCAAGTATATTACTGGAAAGGGGAACCTATGTTTACCCCATCAATGTACTTATGGGCACTGTCCACAAAGAGAGTTAGGGACATTGACATCCTTGCACCACAACAGAGGCAAAGAACATGGGTTCGTATGATAATTGAGCTTCTCCATGTGTTAAAAATGTGCAGATACATGGGAAGTTTATTTTTAATTGCTAAAATGTTATGCTTTTTTTTCTTTTTTTTTTAAAAACTAATTTAAAGTCTTTTATTTATTTTATGCTTCATGCATTGTTTCATCTTTAATGGCCATGAAAACTGCAATCATTTTTTTTTTTTTTTTAAATCTTTATTACTCATAAATACAAATCAACATTGGAAAATTCAGGAAAAAGCGTTGAACTTGAAAAACTCTCTAATTTGCCTGTAGTCACATTTTGGCTATTTTAGCCCACATTCTACAATTCATTACAATTTTACTGTTTAGTGAACAATCCTCTATGTATCCAAAGTATTTGTACGCAATATTTTTACATGGGTTAGTAGGACCCTTCACCATTGATTCTCTTATTGCCTGCATTCATTTAATGGAATACCTTCCAATGTCCTCTGCCCACCTTCTGGGATGGAGTTGGGCAGGCAAGAGAG
This sequence comes from Pelobates fuscus, assembly GCF_036172605.1. Classification (NCBI taxonomy): domain Eukaryota; kingdom Metazoa; phylum Chordata; class Amphibia; order Anura; family Pelobatidae; genus Pelobates; species Pelobates fuscus. The sequence continues at coordinate 81,275,293 of NC_086326.1, read as the reverse complement.
CAGGCTGCCCCGGGTACAGTGCAAGGGGCTGGTATGCCAATAAAAAGGGTTGGTTCACCCCATAGAGCACGGATAGGTAACCTTCTGCACTCCAGATGTTGTGGACTGCATTTCCCCTGATGCTTTGCCAGGATTATGACTGTAAAAGAATTATGGGCGATGTAGCTCACAACATCTAGAGTGCCAAAGGTTGCCTACCTCTGCTATAGAGTGTGCCCCCTCAGGCACTGCTGAAGTCTTTCTTCATGGTTCTAGGGCCCAATGCCTTCCTGCATCTTGAAATCTGCCTGACAGATTTAAAAATATAGGACTGTCCCAGAAAACTCAGGACTGCTGGTATCTAGGCAACAGCATCAAAAAAGTTAACGGTGAACAGGCACAGCCAGATCCTGCTTACATGTGCAGAAATCTTGGATTAATAATGAGGAAGTGAAACTTCACAATCGCATTCCATGAAGAGACAGGCGTTGGGTTCTCCTGCATGTTCCATAGCTTTTACTTAGGAATGGCATCTATACTATAGGAGTATGGAACACATTTAAGGCTCAGATAGGCTCTGTTTGTGGTGCAATGATAAACAAATCCAAAAAGCACTAGAACTGCACAAGTGTATGAATATATTCACTTTCACAAAAAAGGCTGCTTTGTTAATGTTTGTGTTTAAATTGTTTTAACTAAGCATTTTATTTTGGAAATGTTTTGGATAAAGCCATACATTCTAGTGAGCTGAATTTGGGACTGTTTGTGTATATCGGAGACACGGCATGCATATGTGATGGTATTGTTCCTTTGAAGAATCTGTGTGTGTGTGTGTGTGTGTGTGTGTGTGTGCGCGTGCATTACTGCAACATGTGCAGACTAAAAACAAACTCTAAACTGGTGGAAGCATGTAGTATGTAACTTTCTGAATTCCAATTTTCTTGCCCAGCCAGCCTGATGACATCATGGGAAACTTAGTCCAGACACATCTGGGGGTATAAAAGTTAGCAATTTCTACAGTGTGGCAAAGATAGGTTGCCAGCTAAATATTCATGAACACATTTAGTATTCATGAATTTTTTATTACGCTCTCTAAATTTGATATCTGGCAAATGATGCATGTGAAAAATTAAACACTGGCAAAACTTGAATTTTGAACATTTTTTAAAAATGGATTTCAGAAAAAAAAAAATTCCTCCATAATCCTAAAGATTAGTTCATTTTTATATCCTTTTCATTTTGCCTGCAAAAATAACCCTCGTAAATAAAAAAAGAAATAAAATAAAATAAAAATACACAAGATTTAAAAAAAAAAAAAAAAATCCTTTTTTTTTTTTCTTTAGTTGAGGGAGACTGTGTTTTCCATTGTGGAATGACGTAAAGTCAAAGTGACAGCAATTAGCCTCATTATGTTTCAGTCTCAATAGAAACCTGATGGTTACTTGTTTATGACCTTGCCATCGACACCAGGACAAAAACACTTCTTCCATCTGCCACTCTGAGTCTTAACTGACAAGGCAGTGCCCCCATATGGATGAAAAAAGAGCTGATTGGCTGTTAGTGGCGTCCTAGCTTTGAATGACAAAGGATGAGGGTGTGCGGAAAGATTATTAATCCTGCGGTAGAAGGCTGTTGCTAAACTCTAACAGCAATATAACTGCTCAATGGATACACAGAAAACATTGGAAATGGTCAGTGTCTTGGGCTGCAATCGGCTGCAGATGTCTTCTTTGGGAGGCTGTGAAAGGGGGGCTTGTGAATGAAACCGGCTGCAATAAACAGGGCACAGAGCGGTGAGTAATATAAAATTCAGAATCCTTATTGGTTTTTGCTGTGTCTCCTTTGCTTTGGGTAATGGATACAAAGTAAACCGTACATTTCTGACTAAGAAATTATGTTCTAGAACAGGATTCTAATCAATAGCGCGAACATGTATGCTCATTTGTACGTGACGACTTAGGCATGCAGTTTTGTTCTGTACATCAGCTTAAACCTTTTACATCCTTGGATTTTGTAACAAATTGGAAGCAACTGGGTTAATTTTATTCCCTGTTCTCATCATGTGGTCACTGTTAAATTCATTTTGGACCTAGTTGTTGCTGCTTTGTAGATTTTATACAGGCAGTGGTACAGTGATGGTACTTATGAAGCTTTAAGCTTAAAACCTCTATTTTTTTTTTAATTTATTTTTTATACAATAGCAAAGCACTTAAGAAATAAAAGCAGGTATTCGAAGACTTGTGGGTAAGAATAGGATAATAGATCTGGTGAAAACATACGGCGAGACTGTATGAGGGCTGCATGCTAAAATCCCAAACTGGGTGTTTTCTCTACAAGAGCAATCCTGAGATGAATGTACAATGGCATTACAGGTCTCTGTGTATCTGTGAAAGGTGCGTACTTAAAGGGACTCTCATGACAAACATGACAGAGTTGAGTGATGTAGTTCTTGCAATTGTATATATATGCATTTTCAGCCAATTATCTGTACTGATTTATGTTAAATAACTTTTTAATCTATGACCACATTTATGGTGCAGTAGCATTCCCAAGCTACATGCATGGCCGTAACGCACGGATATGTGCTATGCATTTCATTTGGGGGTTGTGATTGCATGTTCAGCCATTTCCATCATTGAATACTTTTCTAAAGTGGACTCTGTCATCCACATGTATGGTGGCTACACAAGAACCTTTAAAAAACACCACTGATGCTCTGTATTATTATACCCAAAACAAGCCGAAAACTGTTGCAGATGGCAAAATCCTGACTGGTAATGTCTATCTGTTTTGATATTGCACCTAAAATAGTGCCTCACAGTGGAAATATGATTTCTCATGATTTCTGTGCCCTTGGGTGATTTTCAAAGTCCAACTTGAGATATGCAGGTGTGGCAGTTAAAGAAATGCACTTCACCTGTGGCATCCTAACTCTCCCTCCATTTCTCCCCAGTAAAGGAGGGAAATCTCAGAGTGTTGTGTAGCTATTGGACATCCTTTGATCCAAATGGTAGACCCAGAGGGAAAAAAAAAAGTTCATATTATGAGTACCGGTAATTTAAATTGTATTAAGTAGTCTATTGTAATAATGTGCACATATATTTACTTCTATTTTATTTTTGTTTGTTTTTTGGTACAAATGTTAAAATGTGAGACAAACACTGCACTATCAATATGTGCAAAATATATTTGAAAAATTAATAGCAAAAAAAAAACCAATTAAATCATAAATGATACAGATTTATAACATATGCATTTAAAAAAAATATTATTTGAATGAAACTGATCAAATAGTGTTTGAAACCTATAACATATTATTCTTATCTCCATTGCTTGCCATACAATAATCACAAACCACAAATAATACAACATAACAGTGTTGTTGTTGAGTAAGTGAACTAAAACTCACAAGTTTTTAGGAACGATCCATGAATGGTTTAGATGTTCCATACCAGACACAATGCCAGGCCACCCCATTCCTAGTTGTGACTGTAGTCTTCCTAGCCAGGATACAGAGGCACCAACCTTTGCATAGCACTGTTTGCATGAACAAGGTTATTAAAACCTTTAAATGGAGGACTTTCTCCCCTCCCACCCCCCCATGGTTTTTTTGTGTGTCTATTTATCATTCTTGGGTCCTCTACCAGGGCTCTAGTAGTCTGAGGGTTCTACACAGTAACTTAACTGTTTTTAAAACTGCTCTCTTCTAGACAAAGATCTCAGATGTCCCAATTGGAAACTTCTAAAGTCATTCTCCCAGCTTGGGGGTTACAGCCCCGAGTACTCCTATCAAAACTGGGCTGGTACTGTCTTCACTTTTCTAGCTCCTCTTTTAGCCCTTGGTATTTGAACATCTACTCATTTTCCTTCTTCTTGATGTTATGGTCATTGGGTATTGCCACATCCACCACCACTGCAGTCTTTCATTCCTTACTTAGCACTACAATTTCGGGTTACTCAGCCAGTACTTGTTTGTCTGTATCTGGAAGTCCCACAGGTGCTGAGTGCCTTTTCCTGTGCTTCTAGGATTAGTGTCTCAGGGATGTATTCTAGTCCTGCTTTTTCCCACAACTGGTAGGATTTTGTATTGAGGCACATTCACTATCTGCCGGTGGTATATCCTATGGAGAGGTTTGCCTTGCCATGTAGCCACTTCCTTTTCTGCAAGCTCCATCTGTTTTTGTCTCAGGCATTCCCTTAGCAGTTCATCTTTGGGAGCCATCTTTATGATGTAGTTGTGGTTGCTCTATGTTTTATCTAGGAATAGAATCCTCCATTAATCAGGAACAGTTTCTGGGTCTTGGTATCCATAGTATCGAGCTCTTTACTTGGCCAGGTTATAAACCCAGTTGGGTATATATATTGTTTATTGTTCTTGCCATTGAGCTTGGACTAAAGGATCTGTCTGACTCTTTTGGAGGTACTTCCTCCTTGGTTTTTCCTCATTGTTGCCATGTTTGTTTGCTACCCCCAAGTACTTGTAGCTGTTATCTACTTCTCCTTTTTGTCCTGATCTTCTTTTCTTTTTTTTTTTTCCTTCTATCAACTGATCACACTTCTCTAGTCCACCCTTGACTTTGCTGCAAATCCTAGTTAGGTGAAGCAGTGAGTTAATGTCCTGCTCACTCTTGGCATGCAGCTTGATGCTGTCCAAGTAGAGGAGGTGACTGATGGTAGCTCCACTCTTCAAACGCAACATATTGATTGCTGGGAGTTTGTCCCCCTGAGATGGAGCCCCAGTGTGCATTCCTTGAGTTCAGTGCCTGCTTATATTTTCCATTTATGGATTGGGGACTCTAGGATAGTTGTGGATACATGATTTCTCATGATTTCTGTGCCCTTAGGGTTTTTTAAAGTCCAACTTGAGATATGCAGGTTTGGATATTACAACAGTAATTTTTTCTGTTGGTATTGTTTTAATTGTGTTTGGTCTCTCACTAACTGTAGTCCTTACCTTACTGTTCCTCTCCTTTTCCCGTGATTACATGATGATGTGTCTGATTTAGTTTATTTCTGACAATCCAAACAATAATACCGTTCATCTTCAAAGTTCAATTCTGGTGATGTGGCATACTTCTGCCTAGTGCTTACTCAACTCACCCTTTTCTGCAGATATAACCTGGGCTGATAAGACAAAAGTGCCATCATCACACCAGACGTACTATAGCATAAAAGAGAAATAGCTCCACCATCCCTAAATACTACACCTTAATCTTCTCCAGTTAACCTTAAAGGCATGAAATATTGACCATCTTGATTTTAAAAATATATAGTTCCTTAAAATTACCTCTAATACTTGTGACTGCAGGAGCCAAGAGAAGAAAAAAAACAAAACACTAGGATAGTGCATACCACTAGAAACTGAAGGAGAAAGAGTTGTCATCTTGCATTGAAATCTTTTAAAGTGTTCAAAGAATCTTAAGTGAAGGAGATCCTACCTCTTTGGAAGCACTGAGCAGATAGGAAAGTTTGGTTTAGGAGTTGGTTCCTCTTACGGTATAATGTGTCAGGCTAGTTTGCAGAATGCAGCTCACCTTCACAAACTTCTTCATGAACAGAACAAGGTTTGAAACAAATATGGCTTACCTGTTAACTGTGTAGAGGCAGATTTATTTAATTTGGAGAAGGGGTTGGAGGGGGAGAGCGAGGAAGAATTACTGAATAGTTATACGTAATAATTATATAAATACTTTTTTTATTTGATGCAGATCTATTTAGAAAGTCCACTAATTTGAATTTAATTAAAATCACTTCACAGATTAAATCACTTCAAAATCTGAGGATTGGTAAATACGAGTGAAATTAAATCACCTGAATTTTGACTCCAAAATGCCTGTCCTCATTTTCATGTAGTTTACTTTAGCGAATGAAATGTTTAAAACCGTATTTTATTCTCCACTAGTGAAGCAACACCTTCATCCTCTGGGTACTAGAGTCATGCTAATGGAACGGTTTTATTAATCACCTAACAGTCAGACTGAGCTTTGCCAACTGCAAAATTCTGCTTTGCTCCAAATTATAGTATTGCATATTCTAATACATTCAGTTATACATTCATCTAATAGTGTATTATCACAATACGTTGCAGGTCTGTTTGTCTGATGTTTCTTTAATACATGCTTTTATAAGTTTTATAAGGGAAAGTCTTAGGATGCCAGTGCACCCAGTGTTTGAAATATTATGCTATTTTGTCTTTCTTTCTTCAGTAATGAGAACGTGGTAATGAACTGGTTAATGCTAAAACAGTCAAGTTCTATAGAATAATTCAGTGCTGTATAAATCCCACTTAGAACATACTGTACTCATAAGATTAATGGTTACCGTTTGTCTATGCTTTACCTTGCCATGTAAGTAGCATGAGAAGTGTTATTTTTAATTGTGAGTAGGTGTGTTTGAATATATATAAGAAGGAGAGCTAGGGTCGTCTCCTATGCAAAAAGTAATGCACATTGCTGCCATTTGAGAATTTCCTTTGTTGTCGGTAAACCAAAGAATCTTAAAAAAAAAAAAAAACAAATATGACTGATTTACTAACTTGATCAATAAGGCTTTAGTGTGCAAGACTAATATCCCTGGGGCTCTAGGCAGGTTGCCAGTTTGGGCTTCTCCTGCTTCCTTCTTCCCATAGGTATGGTAAATGGGGCAGGAAAATTAATGGTTCTGTGGCCCCTGTCTAACCCTTGGACCCTAGGTGGCTGCCTAGTGTTGTAGCATTATGGTTAATCCTGCTCTGAGGATTTTTACAAAATTCTGTATCTGTCAATAATATGAGAGCAGCACGAACCAAGAGAGTCATGCCGGCTCGGACGTCGCCCGGATTAACAAGATCCACGTCAGATGCTAGGGAACCAGGGCAATCTGACGGCAAGTGGGCTACTGGAACAAATCATTCCTGCACACGGAGAGAGAACCTAGACCTGCTTGAATGCTACTACAACAGCAGACCCAATGAGAGAGGCTACATGAAACGTATGTGGGAGCTATGGATGAATAAGAGACCATCATCTACCCTAACACCAAAACAGCTGGTTACACAACGTTTGAACATCTTCAAGAGAAATCTAGTGTCACAACTGGAATTAAATGGACTACAAAAGAAATCAACCCTACACCATGAGGAGGAAGAAATTCCCATACCCAAATTGTTAACCTGAATACATACCCCAAGATGGCATAATAGATATAAGGGAAATGATCCTAGAAAAACTAGCAGTCGTTAACCTGCGGACAAGACTACCGAAGATCACTGGAAAGCAACCACCAGACAGCATACTAGCTGCAGTTAATGAATCATTGTCCACAATCCCATCCTGCACCATCACAGAAACGATCAGGCTACATATATGCTACAGCATTAGTGGTCCTCCAGCTACTTGCTGAAATGATCAGGCTCAAGGAGAAGCAATGCCCACCATGGAGACATTGACTGGAAGCCAAGATAAAGACAGCACGGATGGAAGTTAGTAAGCTGTATCAACTTAACAGAGGTTTGAAAGATCAAAGACAGATCCTGGCTGCTGCTAAGCAAAGACTGACAGCAGTGGCAACCAGACTGAGCAGGTACACCAGAGAAGCAGAGGCTAAGATAATCAATACTCTCTTCACCAAAGAACCATCAAAGGTGTATGCACAGCTACAGGGTAACCACCACATCTCCTGGCAAGACCCACCCAGAGCTGAGAATGAACAGTACTGGAAGAATATCTGGGAGCAAGAAGCATCTCATAACACTGAGGCCCAGTGGCTACTAGACCTGAAAGCAGCCATAACAGGAACCAGTCATCATCAGTCGAAGATATCCAAAAGAGAACAGCACACATGAAGAGGTGGTCAGCCCCAGGACTTGACATGATCCACAACTACTGCATGAACACCTAGCAGCACAAATGAACCAGATACTAGCAACAGGCTCCCACCCTGACTGGCTAACACAAGGCTGAACAGTACTGGTCATGATGGACCCTCACAAGGGAACAGCACCATCCAACTACCGACCAATAACCTGCATCCCCACAACATGGAAACTCCTGTCAGGCATCATAGCCACCAAGATCCAAGGGCATATGAGTCAATAGATGAGCAATACTCAGAAGGGGATTGGAAACAACACCAGAGGATCAAAACACCAACTACTGGTAGACCCTTGGTCTTAGAATCCCTTGTGACCAAGCAGTCACACGGGATTCTAAGACCAGACAGACCAATCTGTGTACGGCCTGGATTGACTACAAGAAAGCCTAAGACACAATGCCACACACATGGATACTGGAATGTTTGGCTCCCTACAAGGTCAGCAAGAGCCTCCATCAAGAACTCGATGGGCAAGTGGAAAACAACTCTAGAAGCCAATTCCAGGACAATAACTCAAGTAAACATTAAATGTGGCATATACCAAGGTGATGCGCTATCCCCAATGCTGTTCTGCATTTGCATATGCCCACCCAGAATCCTTTGCGGTTGTAACATCACTGCAGATTTGGGATTTCTGTGGGAAAAGCAAGTCTTATGGCTTGCCTGGTGTGCAGATTTTGGTTTAACATTGTAATATATAAATATATAGTATATAGTATATGTAGAGATATAGAATATATAGTTTTTTAAGCTATGCAGTATGAATAAAAGTTGCTTTCAGAAACAAATTTTCTGACATTGTAAAGGATATATATATAAATATATCCTTTACAACGTCAGTAGATTAGTGTATGAAAGCAACCTTTATTCATTCTGCATAGCTTAAAAAAATAAAATAAAAAAAACTCTCTTCTTTTTTGAACTATCGGTGTTTTAAAATAATTTGTAAAAATGATTTTTCTGCCTTGGATCTTATTGTGCTAGTGGCCACCCATTCTCTCTTGACAAGCCTTGGCATCCTGGTGTCCTGCACCTGTTGTAAGCATAAACAACATATTAGATTTTATATTGGATTTGCTGGGCCTGGTACTGTGGTCCGTACATTTACTTTTGGATTCTGTGAGTGCTCATTTCATTGCCTTATAAACCGTTATTTTCTAGTAATCTCCCAGAGTCCCTTTATGTACCATTCCAGTGCATTTACATTGCTTTGAAATGTAATATTGTAATATGATTGATAAGTAGTATAGTGAGTAAATTGATGGACATAGGTAGATGTTGTTTATTTTATAAGCTTGTGACATGAAGCTGCTTTTCTCTCTATAATTAACCGTTTTACCACTTTCATTCTTGAAAGGATTACTCAAAGCACCATAAGCACTTAAGTACTTTGAAGTGTCGATATTGCCTAGTCTGTATGTGTAGCGTTTTCCTATGAAATGCTGCACATATAGAGTTTAACCCTTTTTGATGACCGGGTGTAACTCCATCTCTGGCAGTATAAATGTGGTGTCATTAGCCAGCCCGGGACACAGGAGTTCTGACCTAGCTACTGTCAATTCTGTGTATATTCTATGTATAGAACATCACTCATTGGGTAGGAGCGTGTCCAGCGAATGCTTTCGGCCAATGAATGACCAATGGGATAGGCATCTGCACCACTTGCCATTAGAAGAGCCTCTGCACTTAATGTGATCCAGGTAGGAGGGCAATCCTTTAAAAAAAACGTTTGTCTCATAACTGGGGAATAGGGCCAGGGTACTCCTCATTTGATTACCATTACAATGGGCTGTAATATATTCCATGATTTAAAAGACTGAGCTATACAAGTGTTTTTTTTGTTTTTTATAAGTTATGTAAGTTTTGTTAAAGGGACACTCCAGTGCCAGGAAAACAATCTGTTTCCTGGCACTGCAGGTCCCCTCTCCCTCCCCCTTCAGTCACTTAACTGAGATCCCCGCCGATGTCCCTCGGCGGTGGTTTCTGCTCGGCGCCGCTCCTCCTCTTCCTTACGTCAGCCGGTGGTTGAGACTGATCCCGCCCGCCGGCTGAGGAGACCTAATGCGCATGCGCAGCAATGCTGCGCACACGCATTAGAGCTCTCCATAGAAAAGTATTGAAAATGCTTTCAATGCTTTCCTATGGGGAATTGAGCGATGCTTGAGGTCCTCACACAGCGTGAGGACGTCCAGCGACGCTCTAGCACAGAAAACCTGTGCTAGAATCCCGGAAGTGCCCTCTAGTGGCTGGACAGCCACTAGGGGAGGACTTAACCCTGCAAGGTAATTATTGCAGTTCATAAAATCTGCAATAATTACACTTGCAGGGTTAAGGGTAGTAGGAGTTGGCACCCAGACCACTCCAATTGGCAGAAGTGGTCTGGGTGCCTACTGTGCCCCTTTAATTTAAGTAGAATACTGAAATGTATTGGGGTTTTTTATTGTGAAAAAAATATTGTATTCCTTCAAACTCCACGTCTCTGCTACTTATCTAACCATTACTTGTTGCTTTGATCCGAGCAGTTTTTTTTGTTCAGATCTGGGTGCAGCAGTGCTTACTTTAATTATGACCGTGAGCGCTACATGTCATGATGTTCAGTTGGGTGCTTGTCAAGCCAAGCAGGCAAGGTAGGATAAGACAATGATGCCACACGGCTACAGTGCTTGATCGTGACGTTTGTGAACTGTGATATTCTGTATCAGAATCCTCCTGAGGATTCCACAAGGAGTAGAGTTTACAGCTAATTCTAAAGACTTTTAGCTTCTTCATCTTTTATGAAGGTTTTGTCCAGCTAGATATTCGCTCTACTGTTAGGTATCCCATTACAGTCTCCTATACCATACCCATATTTATAAAATTCCATATATTTTTTTATTACTTGCTACTAAACTTGCTTTACTCTCAGGAGAAAATGCTTGCACTTACAGCGCTCTGTTTATAGCTTCAACTCAAATCTCAGATTCTTGGAAATTACACGATATGTGATGTGTGGTAAATAGGTACACAATTTAAATTTGTATTTTGGTTTCTTTAACTACCATTGCAGAATGAGCAAACGTTCTACCTTGGGTAGTAGGCTGGAACTTGTAATGTATGGAGATGGGTCAACCGCAATTTCCAACCTATAAAACACACATTTGTGTGAGACTCTTTGCTCCAACTCTCAGCAACCTGCTATCCCATAATCTGACTCTTTTACGTAGTGGGATTTCACAGTCTGCAAGATGTCTTCTCACTATAACCATTACACTTCTGATTTTACTAACCTGTACGTATCACAAAATCCCATGTATTTTAATGCTATTTGAGAAAATAAGTTTGAATTACCACCATATCATCTGTTGTTCAGTTTCAGACTAACCCAATAACATGCCACCCAGTGGTGGAAATAATGCTGCAAGAATTATTTTTGGCCCCCACTCTAGCACAAGAGTATTTTTGTATGGAGTGTGTGTGTGTGTGTATGTAGCGGTGTATTTGTTACTGTTGCCAATTAAATGCAGGGGCATACTTCTATGGAATGTTTGCGTTTGAATACAGGGGATATTTGCATGTAGTATTATCATTTAAATGCTGGTGTACTTTTTGTGTGTAGTGTTTGTGTTTAAATAGCTTGTATATCATTTTGGCATTTTAATACAGGGGTGTATTTGTAATGTTTGCGTTTTAAATACATTGGTATGTTTGTATGTAATGTTTTGCTTTACATTTGCGCATAGTATTAGTGGGTTATGTTTGTATACATATTAGTGTTTCACTGCAGGGATTTGTGTGTATGTCATTCTTTATTGCAAGGGTATGTTTGCATGCAGTGTTGGTGTTTGCTGGGATGTATACACATGTACACATATACACATGCACGCACATGCACATACGGACATACACAAATAAAAACACACTGACACAGAGATATACATTCCACCACACACAGACACACATATACACATGTAATCATTTTTATATTTTTAGCCATGACCCTGTTAGCATACTTTTATTTTTTTATTTTTTTTATCTGCAGGAGTGTGGCTTTTCTAAAGGTCCTTCTGCTGTCTGATTCTGATGGGAGTGTGGGGCTTACTGGCTAAAGCGCGATCTCGGTCGCCTCCTCCTCTCTTCTCCTACTGCACAGGCTCTTGAAGGAAGTGACAGGTGATCACTTCCTCCCAGTAGTGCAATGGCTGAATCCCTGTTTAGAAATACCCATCAACTGGCCCTAAGTGCATAGGCCACAGCATGCTGGCCCTGGTGCAGTCACATTGATGGTAGTTCCACCACTCAGGGCCGGTGCAAGGATTTTTGGGTACATAGGCGAAGATGTATTTTTCCGCCCCTCCCTCCCCCCCCCATTCAAAAATAACATCTTTACCTATGTGCCTCTTAACCAGCCCCTCTCCCCGTCTATTATTGGTCCCCTCCCTTCCCTGTCCCTTAGTGTTCTTCTGACAGTCACACACACTCAATGACAAACACAGAGACTCACTGATCTGACACACACACACTGATTGACACTCATTGACAGACACACTGATAGTCACACACAGACTCAATGACAAAGATACTCTCACTGATTTGACACACTGACAAACACACACTGACAGACACACACATACACTGACACACTCACATGCAACAATCATACAATCACTCACAGACACACATACTCACGCACACACTCACAATCACTCACAGACACACATACACTCACCGGGGGCGGAGATGGTGGCCGGCAGGAGGGAGAGCTTCCCTCCTGCCGGTCACTGAAATCTTGCGCCCCGGAGCCCGTGCGCCCTAAGGCGGCCGACTGTGCTGCCTTATGGACGCGCTGGCCCTGCCACCACTTCTCTGTAGTTGCTGCAGTAAAAAACATGTTGACAGAGTTAATGCTATCATCTTTTCTCACTGCGGCCAATGTCAGGGCTTTATATTTATTTATTTTATATATAAATAAAATCTTTACATGTGACTTTGTCAGGGGTCCTACAATCAATTACATTTAAATCAGTCTGTTACTCATCCAGTGGATACAATTATTTAAATGTTTTTCTTTTCTGAACTTCATACCATTATCAAATCACAGAAGTGCTTTTTTGTAAAATTTGTATATGTTAAAACAAGCAAGTCAAACTCAGTCTGGTTCGGGCCACATAAACAAGGTTTAAGTCTATGTGGGCCGCAAAAAAAGAAAATACTGTAATTTTTTTTTAGAAAAATAGGTTTATTTTAAAAAGTACAGTATAACCCCCTCTATTAAACCACAGCCCCCCCTCTACTAAACAACAGCACCCCCCTCTACCACCGTGTGTCAAATCTGATCATCCCACTGACACACACACATATTCACTGACAGACACACACATACAGACACACTGGCACACAGATACAGACACACATACTTACTGACACACACACACACACACACTCATTGACAGACACACACACTCATTGACAGACACACACACTCATTGACAGACACACACACTCATTGACAGACACACACACACACACACTCATTGACAGGCACACACACACACACACACACACACACTCATTGACAGGCACACACACACACACACACTCATTGACAGGCACACACACACACACACTCATTGACAGGCACACACACACACACACTCATTGACAGGCACACACACACACACTCATTGGCAGGCACACACACACACACACTCATTGACAGGCACACACACACACACTCACTGACAGGCACACACACACACACTCATTGACAGGCACACACACACACACACACACACACACACACTCATTGACAGGTACACACACACACACTCATTGACAGGCACACACACACTCATTGACAGGCACATACACACTCATTGACAGACACACACACACTCATTGACAGACACACACACACACTCATTGACAGACACACACACTCATTGACAGACACACTCACTCTCATTGACAGACACACTCACTGACACACCCACTCACTGACACACCCACTCACTGACACACCCACTCACTGACACACCCACTCACTGACACACCCACTCACTGACACACCCACTCACTGACACACACCCACTCACTGACACACTCACACTCACTGACACACTCACACTCACTGACACACTCACACTCACTGACACACTCACACTCACTGACACACTCACACTCACTGACAGGCACACATACAGACACACTTACACATTCTTGCACACATACTTTACTTTATTGCTTCTTACCTTATGGAGCTGATGTGGGACATCTCCCTGGGGTCCTTCCTGCTCCTCACTGCTCCCTCGCGCGGTTTAGTGATGCCGGAATATGACATCATATTCCTGCACCCGGCTTCACTTCAGACTGCGCGCGTGAGGTAGCAGTGAGGAGCAGGAACACTGAGCGCCCTCGCTGGCCCTCCTCCCCGGCCGGGTAAGTGTTAGCAGAGTAGACACCTGCAATGTGGGGAAAGCAGGTGGCTACTCTGCTATAACACCAGCATGTACTCGCGGCCGTGAGTTTGACATGCTTGTGTTAAAATGTTAGTGTTTCTTTAACACTACTTAGGTTCAATAGTCTCCAATTACTTAAAATAAGAAGCACCCTTTTAGAAAAGTACTTTTGCATTATGAAATGTAACTGTCATGGTGAGAAAGGGAAGTAGACACACCTACAATATGTGGAAGGAAAATGCATTTTCAGCTGGCAAAATGTTTAACTGACAATTCTCCATTTTATTTTTGGAAAGGAAAAGATGGAGTTGTTTCCACTAATGACTTTTCGACGGGAGCAGGTGATCCACACACCTGAAGGCACACATCTCTTTGTTGTCTTCCTTCAGGGGATGCCTGTGTGATAGACTGAGGGCACAAGGAAATTAAGTTTAAGTTTATGCTTGAACCATCTGTCTGTACCAGCACGTGCCAGGGAGGAAGATTAATTATTGCGCTGGATACAGTTATCCCAAGCCACCACGATAAAGATGACATCACTAGGGATTTGGTCATTAAAAGCAGCACCCCTTTTAAAACTTTTGATGTGGAGATGTGATTTTTATGCATGCCATAATGCGTACTTGCTGCCTAATTAAATTAATTCCAGAGCTTTCTGAGGAACGAGAAGCATCGCGCATCCACAGAATCACGTAGCCTTGGCATCTAGTGTTTAATCCTATTTATTAGCCATTCTTCAAAAAAAATGCAGTAAAACAGAAAAAATAATTACTTAAGCATATTTCCTGTGATCACAGCATGCAAACAAAAGATGTATACTCTGTGTTATAGGATTATTATTTTTTTAAAAAAAGATTTGCGGAGGGAGTTGTATTGGGGGTCTCCGTGCAACCATCCGAGTCTTAAGCTAGAAACAATTGGAACATTAGCATCAGGCAGACTAGTTTTCATTCAGAGATTGTTGCAGCTTTGAGTTCGATACTTGTGATACTTTTTTTTTTAACTTGTTTCCGCTTGCCAATTCAACATAATGACTTTCCACTAAATTTGAGATTTTATTTCATCAGGAAAATGTTATGATCTCTGCCATTTCAAGCATGGTGCTTTTCACTATCTTTTCTTAGGGACCTATTATGTGCGATTACTGCTTCTCATTTCACAGAGAAATGTACCTGGGAAGGAAGGTACTGACACTGCAAATTGAATGCACACTTAAAATCGGTTTTCCTGGAAGGCATAGTAGCTTGTTATCGAGGTTTTTCAGCCTATTCTATATGCATCCCTGCAGACAAAACAAGGATTGAACATCAGTACAGTCGTTCTAGTTACCCACTTATGGTATAATCCGTGGTCATGTGCATTCACAGATGTATCTTCAGAGATGGAATTCTGCAATTATGTATACATACCTCCCTGAGTTGTCTTTCAAAGCTGTTGTATACAGCAAACTTAAATTCCAAAGAATCCATGATTAACATGGAGTAATGCGGCAAAAAGGCGATTCTTTGTTGAACATATTTGCATATGTGCACCCAGAATTCCATGCAGTAATAACATCACTACAAATTTGAGATTTCTATGGAAAAAAGCAAGTCTTATGGCTGGTGTGGGCATATATGTGTTTAACAATGTATTGACTATCCACTGAATTCAGGTGAGAGGGGTTTTCAATATTTTTTTCCTCCCAGCATAACTTTGTTGGTTTGTGCGCTACATCAGTAATGCGTAGAGACATATGAAAAAAAACAAACTGAATCTGTTTTTTTTTTTTTTTTTTTTAAAGTACACAATATATAGTGTTTGTGCTAACCGCATTATCTGGGTACCCAGAGGGTGTTGTGTTCTAAAATCCAATAATGTTCCCTAAATGTAAAAGTGTGTGTGTGTGTTTATAAGACAAATTAAGTTCCAGATGTTTTCAAAATGTTCCTGAAGCAAATAGTTTTATAAAGGAATAACCAAAATATATTGTTAACTCCATAGGCAATATATAGCCATTCAGACATTTACTAAACACCCAGTGTTAACCATATTTAGCATTTTTTAAGTTGCGTGTTCATTGTGTGAGTAGTAAAGTTAGACTTCCATTTGAGATTTTTTACTAGCTATGTCCGTGAATAAATTCTGCTAAAAGAAAAGTAATTTGTATCCGCTCCTGTATATGGTAACTAGTCCATGGTAGATGATTGAGACTGATTTTTATAATTACAGATTTTTAAATCTCTGTAACAAACACGCATCCAAAGTGTCCTCTATCTTGTATATCAGTCTTCATTTGGAACCTGCCTCTGGCTGCCCCGGGTTATTTCTCTGGAATTATGCTTGTCTGGAACCAGACTTGAGAAAATGAAAATGGTCTCATGAAATTAGGATTAGCTGGTGTGGCTGCTATAGAGGGGTGTCAGATATATATATATATATAACACTAGAGGCAAGGGTTAGATCAGCACTTACGAGTTGCCGGATTGATGCTATGGTTTCTCTTACTAAGAGCATTTACACCTTAATATGAATTTAAGTGAATATGTATATGTTACAAATTAAAGTAGCGGGCAGGTGTCCCTGTATGTGGATATATGAGTGGTAGGACAATGTATATATGTGATGTGGAGTGTAAGCCAACGGGTAGGCAAGTTTGATGTAGAGTTAATTTTTGAGCTGATTATTTTGAAGTTTGATGTAGAGTGTAAGACAGGGGCATCCAAAGGTGTACCCCCGCTGTTGTAGATCTAAACCTCTAACAGAATTTCTATGCTTAGGGTCCTAAACTTCTCCCCCATTCCTTGTATTAAATCAATCTGCCATAAGCAAAATATTGATTTTATTTGCTAATCTTTTCTGAATAACAATTGGTAAATAAAACAAAAATTTGGACCACACTCATATAGCATCAGACCAGATATCACGTGGAGTTTCCATGAAAAGTGATCATTTATTTAAGGACACAGTCGCATATGGCAGTGAGTTGGACCATATGAGTGCAGACAAATATAAAAAAAAAAAAACAGCAGCAAAATAAGTCCACTCTCCTGAAAAAAAGCAAAAAGAGGGAAACATGAAAAATACAATAAAAAATACTACGGATGATAGCAATGAGACCATCCCAGATATTCCTTAATTTTGTTAGTGGAGGGTCCTGCAAGACAGCTTAGATATAGAAAGAGCCTCCATAGACAGAGCCAGTTCACTGGTGACAGATGGAGGCCGGTTGAAGGGAGGGTATCTGCACCCAGTGTCTAGAAGTGTCAGGCGTAGGAAAAAAAGTGAGACAGTGTAGTCCCTAATTTGTCTCTATACATCTTTTGACTGGATTGGAATTTCAGTGGCATTCTAACCCATTGAATATGAGTAATACATAAAGATTTATCTTTAAGAAATACTCATTTGGCAGGAGTGCGGTGACAGTGCTGCTTTAAACAACATTGTCTCTCAGTGGTAGCGTCACAGAATTTGGTTTTATATCTTTTAACAATTGGAAAATGCAGGAGAGCAGGTAATTTCATTTTATTGAGGGAAAAATAGACATTACTACCGTATATACTCGAGTATAAGTAGAGTTTTCCGCACATTTTTTGTGCTGAAAAACCCCAACTCGACTTATACTCGAGTCAATGTCTGTATTATGGCAATTTACATTGCCATAATACAGACCAGGGGCTGTGTAGGAGGGGGCTGGCAGAGCGTTTACTTACCTCTCCTGCAGCTCCGGTCAGCTCCCTTCTCCTCCGCGTCGGTCCGGTCAGCTCCCAGTATAAGTCTCGTGAGAGCCGCGGGGTCATAGAGCGGCCGCGAGACTTACACTGGGAGCTGACCGGACCAGCGCAGAGGAGGAGGGAGCTAACAGGAGCTGCAGGAGAGGTAAGTAAACGCTCTGCCAGCCCCCCCCTACACAGTGCACACCACTGGACCACCAGGGAGTGAGAGCCCCCTCCCTGGCCAGCTAACAAGTAGGGAGGGGGGACAAAAAAAAAAGGTTTTATAGCATATGTGGTTCGACACTTGTATGAAGAGAAGTGACAATTCCTTGTTACTTCATTTTAGTAATCACCATTACTGTGTTTACTGGTGTAAATAGACAAAAAAAAATAGGAATATATTAATAACAAAAAAAATAATATTAAAATTATAATAAATAAAAAATAATAATAAAAATGCCCACCCCCACCAAGGCTCTGCATCACACACACACACACTGCACTCATACACACACTGCATTGATACACACACACACACTGCACTCATACACACACTGCATTCATACACACACACTGCATTCACACACACACACACTGCATTCACACACACACTGCATTCATTATATATACACACACACTGTAAATAAATATTCAATTAATATAATTTTTTTAGGATCTAATTTTATTTAGAAATTTACCAGTAGCTGCTGCATTTCCCACCCTAGTCTTATACTTGAGTCAATACGTTTTCCCAGTTTTTTGGGGTAAAATTAGGGGCCTCGGCTTATATTCGGGTCGGCTTATACTCGAGTATATACGGTATATAATATTGGAGAATCAATGTTCAGTGGCCCTTGTTCATAGAATTTCTATGTATGTATTTATTAATGTTTTATCTATCTCAATAATCTAATTCCTTTCAACGTAAAGACAATGCATCCATGCACACATACCATTTAGTGCTGATGTCGTTTTTCTCCTATCCCCCACCCTCCCAATCATCTTTGCCAAGAAGTTGCTCTCCTTATTCTTTGGATGCCGTGGGATAATCAAAGTATAGGCTTCAAGTTGTAAGCTGATTGAGCTGGCATTGAAGAAGAGGATTACTGGGTTTTTACCAGTCTTAAATCTGCTGTAGTTTTTCGTTTTACATGTCAGTGGGAGGAGTGAATAATAGTAGCAGTAATAAGTGGTAACTTTGTGGAATGAAACTGAATACCTAGACGTCAGAAAAGCATTTTCTTCTTCATGCTCGTAAGTTCCAATGTTTTAGAATCGTGATAGCTATTCTTTTCACCATCATTTTTTGTTTACAAACTGTTTGTCATGACACACACCCAGCTCTAAATCCACAGGGTGAAGATTTCTTAAAATCATACCCTCATTTTAAATATAAAGCTGTTTAGTGTCACAGTTGTGACATTGCCTAACCTATAGACCAGTGATGGCTAACCTTGACACCATAAATTTTTCTGGACTACATTTCCCATGGTGCTCAGCTAGCATTTAGACTCTAAAAGCTAGCTTAGCATCATGGGAAATGTAGTCCATCACTGCTATAGACCATGCTAAGAATGCCCCAATAACCAGAAAAAGTTAGGTCAATGTAAACAAGTGTTCTTGGAGTAATTACAATGACATTTTAATAGTTAGTTATAACCTGCATGCAACTCTTCATGGTTTCTGTTCAGTAGTACCCTTTAGTGCGTTCCGTGAAACCTAGTGTTATTTCTGGTATTGACCTTGGCTTTGTTCTTGATGATGAGTTTCTTTTTAACACTTTTCTGTCTTGTTTACCTGTTTAATATACCAGTATCTGACTTAGGCTAGTTTTCGTTTTTGCTGTCTCTCCATTATCTTGAACCTTGACTTGTATTTGACCACCTATCCTCCTATCTTACGTTATTCTAAGACCCTTTAATGAGTTTATTCCAGTCAAGTTTATTACTGCCAACCTAGACTCTGCCTTTTGAGGTTGTACCTTGTAACATAGAGGAGAAGTATAGGGGAATGTTTTGTAGCTGAGCTTTTGTGGTTACTACCTCTTTCTCCTCTAGAAAGATCTAGCAAATCCCCCAACGCTGCAATAAGTGTCCCAATAAATAAGGTAATTGAAACAAGTTGAGATTTGGTATTTATCGAACTCCCCAAGCCAGAGCTGCTCTTTCACCAAAGCTCTGGTTTGCCATTATTATGGCTGTAAGAGCATTTCAGGAGATATAGTCCACAACATCTGGACTACCGAAGTTTGTCTAATCCTGCTATAAACTAATACACGATACCAGGGAATGTTCTGAGTATTTCTTCTGATGTTATACAGAACGATATACCATACATTTGGCCATTCAGAATTGCCTCAGTTTTGTGAAATGGTAAAAAAAAAAATGTTAAAATAGGAGGATGGGGACGAGTAAAGGGTTCCTTTTTACTTCCCAACATGAACAAGTGAGGTGTTATGTATTGAAGGAAATGCTACGTCCTACCCTTATTTCCTGGTCTGTGAAGGAAAAATAACATATAGTGACAAAGGTTAGTGCTAAAATAGTAGAATATGGGCTGCTGACTCAATGCTCTCTATCCTCAGGCTAAAACTATGTAATCCTTTTTTGCCTTCCCCCTTTATGTCTTGCCCTCTTTTGTGACTTACCCCTGCTTATTGTGTCTCTCCCCTACCCCTATTTGTGTCAGTGGAGGATCTGAAGGAAGCACTGGAACCATAACCAACAGAGGAAGTGGTTCATTTCAAGTTAGAACTCAGAATTCAACATTATATTGGCATCAAGTGATTCACGGGGATAATTTAAATTCTATATTGACTTTTTATGGCTTTGACCTACAGCATCGTCTTTATGAATATTTTAGTTGACATGCTAGATCTTAATTAGTCTAGCTTATCTTTATTTTCGTATTCTAAGAGGCACCTGTGCTCTGAAGAACTTTTCAGTTTTTGCCGGATTACTTTTTCTTCTTTTCTGTCAGTGGACATCAGTGTACCTGTAATTTCACAATGCCCAATTCAAATACTTGCACGTTAGCAAGGATCTAAGCTTTAAACAATTTAAATTGGTTCATTGAATGAGCAGTACTTTTATACACCCAAAAAACACCATCCATCATGTTGCAGTGCATTCTGTTTTATTAAGGGTTCAGTTTCTTGAACTTCCTCTACATTATGCACTGAGCTTATTAATGGGACAGTGCTCCGATCTCTTGTCTACTATGCAGGCAGTAACACAAAATATAGAATATCTAGCACATGCCAAGCTTTCCCAATAGACTACATGAAAGATGTCTGTTTCCATGTTAATAAATAATATGGCCCAGCACTCCTCCTTAGTGCAGTTAGTCCCCTATTTTTTGCATCCAACACACCTGGCAACGTTTCCACCAAAACAAACATGCTTGATGCATCTATATTGTAGATGTGAACATTAACAAACTTAGTTACTCCATCTCCACTGAATGATGATGGGCTTTATGTCTTTCTACAGAGTAATCTCAAAAGTGACCAGAAAGAGCTACTCTGTTTTTTGTTTCCTTGTCCACGTTAAAACAGTAAATGGATTCAAAACTGATGTAGTATTGAGCTTATTCCAAATGTAGAAAAAAAGAAGTAAAATTTATAGGATGTCTTGCATGAAAGGAGGGCTATTTGTGATTGGTTGACTTCTTTTCGGACAAATGGAATTCTCTCTCTGTGTTATCTTGGAAGTGTTCTGCTATTTATATCTGAAAGCTTGGTAGAAGACTAAATACACCTACTCAGTCACCATTCTCTGGCCTTCAAGAAATAAATCAACGTGGCTTAGATAGAGTGTCACAGTCAATCAAAGCTCATGAACAGAAGGTCCTTATTTAGTAGACCAGAACTGGAGCGCTCTGTCAGGAACTTTTATTTGTTCCAGCTGATTAATAGGTACATCCATTTCAACAGAAAAGTTGTTTTGGGAACTGGAGGAAATTTTCTAATGATGTTCTGTTTGGTTGCTACCCAGGCATGCACAATTATGGACCGATGTTTATTAGTAACAAAAACACACTTTGCTGCGTTTATAAAATCTTAACTGAGGCAACATGAAAGAGTTCTACTTATTTGTTTTTATTTATTTTTACCAAACATGATGTTGCATTCACAGTCATTATCTACTTATTTTGTTTTATATTGACGGTCAATATTGTAATCATGGCATTCATATGCAAGTAATCTGGATAATTTATTTTATACTTGTGTGTTTTGTAATTATTACCTGCTTCAATCGTAATTTAAAAATAATCATAAAGAACATACCATAAAAGTTTCTTTTGGTGGAGTCTCTAAATTTTAAGGTTACGTGGCTTGGTCCTCATTGTCATGGATAAGCCTGACCATAGCTGCCCGACTTTGGAATGGCTTACAAGCTTAGAACACTGTGAGATAGCTCTGTATCTACCATAAAAGGGTAAATAGGGTATATAATATCATTTCATCATGGATAATTTAATGCAGGCATGACACCTCTCAACTCCTATATATATATGTGTCTGCCAGCATCTACCAATCACTATAAGAATTGCGTGTGATTCATAGACAGGTGTGGTCTTCACAACCAGGTCACTAATCAATTAGCCTGATCCTAAATGTATAGGTGAACTTATCAGGCAATTCATATGGTTTACATGATGCCAAACAACTCCCAGGTACTATGATAAATATACACTTTAATTAGAATATATAAAGAACTACTGTACATACATACAAGTCGAATGTGGAAATGACTGGCTCCTGGACTGATCAACTGAACCATGCCTTGTAAGCAATACACCAATGTTGTTTACAGGGCTTGTCACAAAAGTGCAGAGGAATGCTAGAGTTTACTGGGAAATCTTTAGATCAAACTATCTGGGAGAATCATTTTCTGGTGGGTGTCACCTTGTGGATATAAAACCAAGGGCCAGACCTCCCTCAAAGAAAACTTTGCTAGATCATTGCTTCATCTTATGGCTGACTGGTCACAAACCCCAGAGTAGAACAAAACCATTTCTTTCCACATGACCAATGGGTTCTCATGTACAGCCCCTGTAACAATGAACTGACTTAGCTATAAATCTGTCTTCCATTATTATTGCGGGGGGATCATTCAGTTTGCACATCCCTGCATAATTAATGTTCGAATAAAAAAGTTTTATTGCGTGGGATAGAGCAACATACCTACCTCATCACTTGGGCAACCTTGTTAGAAAGACTGATTAGCACATGACCCTAGATTTTGCAGTAAACTGTTATTTAGGACATTCTAATGGAGGAGTCACGTTGTTACCACTCAACTCTTACTTTTTAGGGGTTTTTTTTGGTAACTGAGTTGCAGCTTTGCAAACAATTTGTTTGGCCTTGAATTCAGCATGTCACAAGTGACCTTTTCACCAGTTTCAGTAGCCTCTCAGACAATGTTCTTTGTGATTACAGCCTTTTATGCTCAATACATAACTTCTTCACATTGTATTTTTTTTTGATTGTTTTATTACTCCAAACAAGCATATATCGCAAATTCCTATACTCGCATCTGTACTTTTCATATTTGAATTCTCTATACAAATGTGAGATTTGTGTGTGTGTGTGTGTGTGTGTGTGTGTGTGTATATATATATATATATATTGGTATATATGTATGTATATTTGTGTGTTTGTGTGCCTCTCTCCCTGGGGAAGTCTTCAGTACACTGCCCTCCGCAAAGGTGACCCCCTGAAGAAACCCCTTTCGTGACCTGCAGGGTAGCAAGATTACAACCTAGCCCAACAAATTGCAGTGACCGAAGGGGTAGCAATATGGCAGGTAATGGAGGAATTTCTCGGATACAGGATTTTGAAGAATGAATGCCTTAATACATAAGAATACAAAAGCAAGATGAATCTGTTATTTTATACCTTCATTTCTCCTTCATTTTCTTCTGCTTTGCTGGTTCAGGGATTTTGGAGGGTATTGGCCCTTTAACAAAGGGCATTTCAATCCTTGTTTCGCGTTTTCTAGGTGTCTGGCCCAGTGCTCAGGTTGGTGTCCCCTTCCGCAAATGCGCCCGCGCAAGCTATTTGCGTACTTTGTATCACGCATTCACATTAATTTCTTTATAGTTTGCATTATTCCCTGGCTCGTGCACCCGCGTTAGGCTCATTGCCGTTTACGCATATGCGATTAGGTGCCCACGCGAAACCTGTACATGCACGCTGTTTGTTGGATTCCCTGTTTCAGGAATATTAGACTGCACCCGTACGAACTAAAGTATCTTGTTCGTGCGGTCACGTTCATTTAGTTTTGCCACAAAGGTGCTTGCGTTCGGGGCATTACATTTTTGTGTATGTGCGAACCTTCAGATTTGAGCTTGCATAGTTGGCCCCCAATAGTAAAACTTAGTATAAGGGGAATTGACCCTAAACGTACCAGGAGGTCTTCTATCCAAAAGGAGAAACAGCTAATATAGAATAAAAAATGAATTAAATAAACTTATTTTCAATTCATGTATTGAATACAAGCTGAAGCACTTGGATATAACAGGATATAATAATCCCAGCAGCAATGTGTTTATGCGTTCTGCTGGACTAGGATACTGTCTGTTGAACTGAACCTGTGTAATAGCGAACAAACACCTAAATGTGATCTATTAGTTTAGCTGTGTTAGCTACTGCTCAGACATTAAATAGCTTGTCAGAATCTGTAATAATAGAGGTAAGTAGCCCCTAGTGCTTAAGCTTCAAAAACAATCCGTTGTTTTCAGTAAGAAACTTTAAAATTTATTTTCACAACATCATCAGTGGTAAAAAATATCAAAAACGTAGTACATAGTATATTTAGAAAGTGTACATAAAAAAAGTCTATGGGTATAGTTACAGAGTCCTTTGGGATAGGCAAATTCCAAATGGAGTGGTTCCTCGCTGAGCCTCTGGCCGGTCAAGAGGTAACAGTGGGAAAAAAACCGGGAAGATAGGTTTGAAAATCGTCTCGTGCGTCTCACTCTATGTTGGTCTGCTTTCTCCTGGATCTCTGTACAGTTGCGGCTGGTGCCGAAAATGCCTTACGCGTTTCGTGACTGATGTCACTTCATCAGAGGCTTGTAGTCTTCAGAGAGCAGTGGATGTTCTTATATACCATCCATTTATTGGGATATCTTGTGCAGCTTTGAACTCTGATCCAAACAGTGTAAGGATCACAGATAAAGTGATTAATTGATTCTAGAGAGTTCAAAGCTGCACAAGATATCCCAATAAATGGATGGTATATAAGAACATCCACTGCTCTCTGAAGACTACAAGCCTCTGATGAAGTGACATCAGTCACGAAACGCGTAAGGCATTTTCGGCACCAGCCGCAACTGTACAGAGATCCAGGAGAAAGCAGACCAACATAGAGTGAGACGCACGAGACGATTTTCAAACCTATCTTCCCGGTTTTTTTCCCACTGTTACCTCTTGACCGGCCAGAGGCTCAGCGAGGAACCACTCCATTTGGAATTTGCCTATCCCAAAGGACTCTGTAACTATACCCATAGACTTTTTTTATGTACACTTTCTAAATATACTATGTACTACGTTTTTGATATTTTTTACCACTGATGATGTTGTGAAAATAAATTTTAAAGTTTCTTACTGAAAACAACGGATTGTTTTTGAAGCTTAAGCACTAGGGGCTACTTACCTCTATTATTACAGATTCTGACAAGCTATTTAATGTCTGAGCAGTAGCTAACACAGCTAAACTAATAGATCACATTTAGGTGTTTGTTCGCTATTACACAGGTTCAGTTCAACAGACAGTATCCTAGTCCAGCAGAACGCATAAACACATTGCTGCTGGGATTATTATATCCTGTTATATCCAAGTGCTTCAGCTTGTATTCAATACATGAATTGAAAATAAGTTTATTTAATTCATTTTTTATTCTATATTAGCTGTTTCTCCTTTTGGATAGAAGACCTCCTGGTACGTTTAGGGTCAATTCCCCTTATACTAAGTTTTACTATTCCAGAGCTCTAATGGGGAGCTCATTTACCAGTTGAGGACTTCTTCTTATTTTATTCTTATATTTTAAAACTCTATTGAATTAACCATTTTTTCCACTCATCCAGGGTAGATTTTTCCACCCATATCTATGGCCCCCAATAGTGTCAGGATGACCTCAGATGCCATTTAAAGGCACCGAACTTCATTTTCTGGTGCCATTGTTTTTGTTCCAGATGTTGGTTGCTCTTCATTTATTGCACTTGGGATATTCTTCTTCAAGCCTCAGCAAGGTAAGATGAATTTAAAGGCATATCACTCCTTTTCTTTTCCTTTCAGAATTTCAAATTTTGAGATTCTAATTCTATTTTCTCTTGAAGATGGACAAGGATAGATCTCGCTCCAGGGATTCTGGTTCTGCCTCGCATGATAAAAGGTCACACTCTAAGTCATATAGATAAGTCATGCTTTATCTCCTTTCATTCGTCTTCATTTATCTTCACTCTTTGGGATTTTATTTTCACATAAGAGTACATACTAATGCTCCCCTATTATGACCGTACTACGGGGAAAAGAGCATCTGGATCATCCAGAGGGAAGTCACCCAGAAGGACACAGTGTGAAAACTGCAATAAGAGGGCCATGGAAGGAACGCCTCTGTACTGAATGCCTATCGGAGGCTGCAGGTCCTGACATAATTCAGTTTATTAAGGAGGCGGGCCATTCTCGTAAAATTTTCCTAATTTTTCTCAATATGATTCAGAGGAGGAGTTCATGGAAACAGAATCCTTCCGGTAATTTGCATCTTCTGAAGATACACAGCAATCTCCAGAATTTATTGAACCAGCAGAGGTGAATAATTTTATCTCAAGGGTACGCAAAGCTTAAAGCCTTAAAGAGACTCAGAAGGAAGAACCATCTACTTCTAGTCGTTTCTTTACAGACCTCAGGAAAAAGAGGGCTTCTTCCCCTGTGCATGACACCATCAAAGAACTGATTAAGGACGAATGTTCCGCATCAGAAAAACTGACTTTCTTGACTATATCATATTAGCAGTAGGGATGCAGAGACATGGGACTCAGCCCCGAAAGTAAATGCGACCAAAAGTCAGACTAGCCAAACGCACCACTCTACCAGTTGACAATGCAGGCTCCTTTAACGATCCTATGGACAGAAAGATGGACTCTAATCTTTGAA
The DNA here is from genome assembly GCF_036172605.1 of Pelobates fuscus. Taxonomy (NCBI): domain Eukaryota; kingdom Metazoa; phylum Chordata; class Amphibia; order Anura; family Pelobatidae; genus Pelobates; species Pelobates fuscus. The sequence continues at coordinate 81,248,170 of NC_086326.1, read as the reverse complement.
GTGCATACGTAGCATCAGGCACTGGCCTACACTCAGCGGTAGCTCTCACCTCGGTTTCCAGAGCTTTAAAGGTGTGGATGGAGAATCTGGAAGAGGATATCAGAGAGGGCAGGAGCAGATGGAGACCCTTGAGAATATAAAGCTGGCTATAGATTTTTCTTCAGAAGCTGCAGTGGATATAGTAAGAGCTTTCTCCAGAAATTTGAGTCTTTCCATGACCGCTAGAAGATCCCTTTAGCTCAGATCCTGATCAGCGTGTTCCTCCTCCAAGCACAGTTTGTGTACACTTCCCTTACATGGAGATATGTTGTTTGGCAAAAACCTGGATGACTGTATTAAGAGCAGTGGAAGGGAAAAGAGCTTTATTTCCGCAATATCACAAAACCAGGCCTTTTTGTCCTAAAAGATCCACAGGGAATTATTCATTTTAGGACAACAGAGCATACAGAACAGGAAGAGAATATGGAAGATCCCAATCCTGGATAGGTGGCCAATCGGGTTTCAGAGGAGGAAGGTCCAGAGGGAATATGTCTGCCAAGAACCCGAGATCCTTATGACTCACAGTCCGGAGGAGTAGGAGCACATCTGCTCCTATTCAGAAAGGCGTGTGAAATCTCTATGCAAGACAAGTGGGTTTTAGACATAATCCAGAGAGGATACTTCCTAGAGTTCTTCCAAGAACCTCCGCAGTGTTCATTCCAGGTTACAAAATGGCCAGGAGACAAAGAAAAGAAAGTGGCCTTGCAGGAATTTGTTCCCTCCAAAGTCGAGGAGTGATAGTGCAAGTTCCAGATCCAGGCAAGACTCATGGTTTCTACTCGCATCTCTTTCGAAAAAAAAAAAAGCTTCAGGTGGATGGAGACCCATACTAGATCTACACAGACTGAATCTTCACTTAAAGATCAGAAAATTCAGGATGGAATCTCTTCAGTCTTTCATAAAGGCAGTGTTCCCGGGCCAATGGTTAATGTCAAAAGACTTATTGGACGCTTATTTCCACATTCCCATTGCGCCTCAACATCAACAGGGTCACTTTAAGTTCAGAGCACTTCCCTTTGGATTACGCACAGCCCAAGAACATTTACAAAGATTCTAGTGGTTCTGATTGCAGACCTAAGGAAGCAGGGGATATCCATTTACCATTACCTGAATGATATCATTATAGTAACAGACAACAAAGTGACCTTAGCCTTGCATGGACAGATCTGCCTCAAGTTCGTTCAACAACATGGATGGAAAATAAACTTCAAGAAGAGCCATCTCTTCCCTACTTGGACAATGGTATACCTGGGTGCTCTATTCGATACTTCCAGAGTTAAGGTCCAGCTGTCTCAAGTAAGAATTTGCAGACCAACAACAAAAGTAAGAGATGTTGGCTCACAGATTGACTACAGCAAGGAAAGCCATGAGTCTTCTAGGGTCAATGTCTTCCACCATAGGGCTGACTAGATGGGCCCAGTGGAGAATGAGGATATTTTAGTCCAATTTCATTCACCAATTTACATCACAAATCTTCATCAAGCCATCAAAGTCCCACTAGAGGTTCATCAATCCCTGATCTGGTGGTTAAGGAAAGACTCCCTCTCCAAAGGTTCTCCACTGGGAGAAGTAACCTGGTCAGTAATTACAACAGATGCCTGCCAGTGGGGCTGAGGAGCCCATTATCTAGAGAAATTTGCTCAAGGAGAATGGAAATTCAAGACAACCAACATTCCCTCCAATCTCCTGGAACTTCGAGCAGTGATGGAGGCCTTAAAGTATTTCTCCCCCCAGAATCTTCACCAGTGGGTAAAGATAATGTCAGACAATGCTGCAGTGATGGCCTATATCAATCATCAGGGTGGGACAAGGAGTCGTCAGATGATAACGAAGCAGCTTATGTCTTGGATGCAAACACTAGGCATGTGCATGGGGAAAATTTGCGGTTCGGTTCGGCATTCTGAAATTCGTGACTTCGGCAATTCGGCACTTCAACACTGCGGAACTTCAACACTGCGGAACTTCAACACTGCGGAACTTCGCCACTGCGGAACTTCGCCACTGCGGAACTTCGCCACTGCGGAACTTCGCCACTGCGGAACTTCGCCACTGCGGAACTTCGCCACTGCGGAACTTCGCCACTGCGGAACTTCGCCACTGCGGAACTTCGCCACTGCGGAACTTCGCCACTGCGGAACTTTGGCACCACTTCGGAACTTTGGCACCACTTCGGAACTTTGGCAGAACTTTGGCACTTTGGCACTTTCGCACTTCTATTGCAGCCGCTTAGTAGATAACTCCCTAATTCCCACGGTATTAGGGAGCTATCTACTAAAAGGCTGAAAGACCTAAATTGGTCTTTCAGTTAAATTTACTAATACTAAGTAAAAATGACTTGGTATTAGTAAATTTTGCCCCTACTCGCTATACTGCGAGTAGGGGCATGTCTAGTAAACAGTGAGCAGCCTATGGCTGCTCACTGTTTAAAATAAAAAAAAGGCCCTCCCCGACGGGTGGGGTCCCTAAAGTAAAACGATGGGGGGGACCTATTGTCCTCCCCACCGGCCCCCACCCCTGAGCGGTGGGTGGTGGCCCTAAATTGGTATGGGGGGACCTAATGTCCTCCCCCCTCGCCCCCACCCCTGAGCGGCGGGTGGGGGCCCTAAATAGTAATAGGGGGGGGACCTGATGTCCTCCCCCCCCGGCCCCCACCCTGAGCGGGTGGGGGCTCTAAAGTAAAACGATGAGAGTTATGAGTCAAATTACACAGCGTGGGAAAATTCCAAAGAACTTTCCCACGCTGTGTAAAATGACACAGAGCACTCTGATTGGTGGATTTCAAACCAACCAGTCAGAGTGCTGTGACAGGTAAATGTAGAGACTTACTGGTAGTCTCTTCATTTACCTGTCAGAGCACTCTGATTGGATGGCTTAAACCCACCAATCAGAGTGCTCTGAGCCTAATTGCAGGGTGGGGCAAGGATTTATAAGCCTTCCCCCGCCCTGCAGAGCTCAGTCTGCGCAGAGCCCTCCATGGGTGAAGAAGGATTATTTTTTTGGCGCTCGTTTTTTTTTTTTTTATTGCATCGGTTATTATGTTTTTTTATTTGGCCTTTTTTGGGTCTGAAAAAAGAAGATTTTAGAAGAAAGAAAACATCGAATGGTAAGTTATTATTTTTTTTTTACAGGTTCTTAGTTAAATGTCCCCCCTCATTATTTTTAGGGTGAGGGGGGTAAGTAGGGGGATAATTTTTTTTGGGGTGGGAGGGGATGACTAGGGGTTTGGGGACCCCTAGTCACCTGGGGGGGCATTTTTTTAGGGCCCCCACCCGCCGCTCAGGGGTGGGGGCCGGGGGAGGACAGTAGGTCCCCCACCTATTGGTATTTAGGGCCCCCACCCCTGAGCGGCAGGTGAGGGCCCGGTGGGGAGGACCTTAGGTCCACCCCCTTTTTAGGATTTAGGGCCCCCACCCGCAGCTCAGGGGTGGGGGCTCGGGAAGGGGGGCCTTTTTTTTTTTTTAACAGTGAGCAGCCACAGGCTACTCACTGTTTAATAGACATGCCCCTACTCACAGTATAGCGAGTAGGGGCATAATTTACTAAGTATTAGTAAATTTGGCTGAAAGATCAATTCAGGTCTTTCAGCCTTTTAGTAGATAGCTCCCTAATGCCGTGGGAATTAGGGAGTTATCTACTTATTCATTCCTGTCATTACATTGACTGGCCAAGTAACTTACATTTTATATGAATGTATGTTACTTGATTGTTGCAAGTGTTGCAAATGCTTACTGCTGAATGCTGGATATGTTTGTATACTTTTTATTTCAAATTGTATACAATGTAAAATTTTTCTTCTTTCACTGGGTAAGTATATTAGTACTTAGGCAAAACTGTGCTTCGACACTTTGACACTTTGACACTTTGACACTTTGACACTTTGGCACTTTGGCACTTTGGCACTTTGGCACTTTGGCACTTTGGCACTTTGGCACTTTGGCACTTTGGCACTTTGGCACTTTGGCACTTTGGCACTTTGGCACTTTGGCACTTTGGCACTTTGGCACTTTGGCACTTTGGCCACTTCGGCACTTTGGAACATCAGCAATTCGGACATTCGGAAGTACCCGAATGTCCGAATTCTCCAAAATTCATATTCGGACCGAAACGAATTGCACATGTCTAGCAAACACACCTAGCAGGTTTGGGAGCAATACACTTACCAGGAGTGGTGAACTCAGTAGCAGATTACCTAAGCAGATTTCAGGTGGATCTAGGAGTGGAGCTTATTAAGCAACGTGTTCCAGTTGATTGTGAAGAAATGGGGTCATACTCGGGTAGATCTTATGGCCACAAGGAAAAACCGGTACAGAGATTCTTCATGAAAGTCAAAGACCCCCATGCTCTTGGAAGAGATGATCTGTCTTGCAGATGGAGATTCAGTCTGGGTTATGCATTTCCTCTCTTCCCTCTCATCTTTCCAGTTTTGAGAAGGCTGAGACAAAGTACGTCAATCATCCTAGTGGCTCCGCAGACCTTGGTTCCCTCTTCTCATGAGCCTTTGCCAGGAACCTCGATTTCAGCTTCCAAGAGTCCCAGATCTCCTACATCAAGGTCCTGTTCTCCATCACGATCCAGCATCACTCAACCTGATGTCATGGAATTTGTGAAGGAGGGGTTAAAGGACAAAGGTTTCTCTCAAGCAGTCATCAACACTCTTTTACAAGCAAGAAAGCGCTGTACATCATCCACATATTATAGAGTTTGGGATGTGTTTTCCTCCTGGGCATCATCCAAAGACATACATATCCAAAGACCTTTCACTAAGGACATATTGGAATTCCTGCAATCTGGCTTAGATAAAGGACTTGGTTTCAAAAGTGTACACGTGTGTGTGTGTGTGTGTGTGTGTACACAATATAACATGGCAATAAAAACAGACTGCAGAATCCTCCATGGACAGAGCCCTTTTCCTCTCTGTCATGAGTAGTGACAGCTGGGTGCTTGACGAAAGATAGCATCACCTTTTTGTCAAGTGTAGGAAAAATACCAAAATAGCGTATCTTTTGACTGCATTGAAATTTCTGTGAAATTCCAACAAAGTTAATGTAAGTATTTCACAAAAACGTTATCTGTATGAAATATAAATTTTTGGGAGGGGGGTGACGGTGATGCTTTAAATAACGCTGGAAATAGAGCATTTCCTGTATTCCCCCGGTAATTGAACAGTCAGTGAAATTTGCCGCTAAGCATTCAATACATAGAAGATCCCTGAATTCACACTTTTGGAGGATTTGGAATACAGACAAACTTGTGAAGAACCGAATGAATTATCTTGATATTAGAGCAGAAGCCATAACAGATGTTATTTAAATATTAACGATATCAGCAATAACTTGTAAATCCACAGTGCCCGAAGGAACTGCTGTAGTATGTAAAACTATTTCTGTTGAAGGAATATACGAAATAATAAAAAGTCATCTTTATTTCCCATTCTGCAAGAAATAAACAATTTTACTTTGTTATTCATTACATTTATGAATTCCCAGAAGTGAAAGGTTTATGTAGGTTTTAAAGGAGCACAGTGCACTGTAACAGGATATGGTGTGAAATGTGCCCTGGAACCCTCCCATGGCACATGGGGTAACTTTCTGAAAAATATAGTAAGCTATATAGAAAGCTCCCCATGATTGTAACCCCCGTAAAGATGGTGATAGAACTTTAATCAGCACTTTACAGAAGGATTTCAAAGAAACACAAAGGAAGCCAGACAAAAGAAAACACCCACACCTCTTAATGTTATGGACTCTTTTTTACTATTTTTATTAGACATGTGCACCAGTGAAATTTTCGTTTTGGACTAAATAAAAATTGAATTTGTCAATCCCGAATTTCGGCCGTAAACCATTCAGTTTCGAACAAAATTCGTTAACATTTTTTTTGTTTTCGTCCATTAGGACGAAAGTAGCACTGCGCATGCACAATAAAAAAATAACCCCCCTCTGCATTAAAATCTATGGCGTGTCACTATGAACCTCATATTAATAATAGGGAGGTTAAATCCTCCGCATACCCCTACTCACGGCATGAGTAGTGGCATGTCGCCTAAACAAATGTAAAACTACTAGTCACTAGTGCAATAAGGGGGGACCTGGCACAGAGTGCTACGGTAAGAATATGTGTAACCAAAAGTTATAGCAAGAACTATAACAATGTTGCAATATGAAAAAGTGGCGATTTAGATCAAAATAGCTACTTTTCACACTTCTATATAGGATACATTTATATCCAGTTTTAAATTACAGTGAGCAGCCACTGATTATTGCTATTGCTGCCCAGTTGCTAGTCCAATAAGGGGGAACTGGCACAGGCCCAGGGTCGGACTGGGGATACAAAGCAGCCCTGAAAAAAAAAATATATGCCAGCCCCATAAATCAATGCGCCATATATTGTCGCATGTAATATGTAAGGCTATGTCTTGCCACCCCAGATGATTGAGTGATATATATATATATATCTCAATATCAAATATATATTGCTTTTTCTAACCTCAAATATTGGTCCCTTCAGAGTAAAACGTTGTAATTGTAATTGTACAGTAAGCATTCTTACATTCAGACACAGACCATCTCATTGACACACACAAGCTCATTGATACACAGCCTCATAGACAAACAATCTCACTGAAATACATGAGCCCATTGACATAAAAACACAAGCTCATTCTGTAGGAGGCGTGCACACACACACACACACACACACACACACACGTGTAAGCAAGCTCACTCAATAGCAGGCGAACACACAGCTTAAAGTAGTGGTTCTGGTGTTTATAGCCTGTCCCTGCAGGCTTTTCAATGTAAACACTGACTTTTCAGGGAAAAGGCAGTGTTTACATTGCTTCCTAGTGACAGTCACTCAGACGGTCACTAGACCTACATTCAGGGCCTCCATGCTCTGGAGGCGCTGAACATTCCCCATAGAGATACATTACATAGTTACATAGTTACATACATAGTTACATAGCTGAAAAGAGACTTGCGTCCATCAAATTGAAGCACAATTTTGCAACAAGCTAGGAAAAAAATTCCTTCTTGACCCCAGAATGGCAGTCAGATTTATCCTTGGATCAAGCAGTTATTACCCTACATTGAAAGATTATATCCTTGAATATTCTGTTTTTGCAAGTATGCATCTAGTAGCTGTTTGAACATCTGTATGGACTCTGATAAAACCACTTCTTCAGGCAGAGAATTCCACATCCTGATTGTTCTTACAGTAAAAAACCTTTCCTTTGCCTTCGACAAAATCTTCTTTCTTCCAGTCTAAACGCATGGCCTCGTGTCCTATGTAAAGTCCGGTTTGTGAATAGATTTCCACACAATGGTTTGTATTGGCCCCGAATATATTTGTATAATGTTATCATATCCCCTCTCAAGCGACGTTTTTCTAAACTAAATAGGTTTAAATGTGTTAACCTTTCTTCATAGCTGATATGTTCCATTCCTTTTATTAATTTTGTAGCCCGCCTCAGCACTTTTTCTAGTGCCATAATATCCTTCTTTAGAACAGGTGCCCAAAATTGCACAGCATATTCAATATGTGGTCTTACCAGTGATTTATAAAGAGGCAAAATTCCCGAGAATGAATGCCCTTTTTCATGCATGACAACACCTTACTGGCCTTGGCCACTGCTGATTGACATTGCACATTGTTGCATAGTTTGTTGTCTATAACAATTCCCAAGTCCTTTTCGTGTGTTGTTATCCCTAATTCGCTTCCATTAAGGGTATACGTTACTTGTGTATTCTTTACGCCGAAGTGCATAACTTTGCATTTTTCAACATTAAACTTCATCTGCCATTTGAGTGCCCAGTCCTTCAGTCTATCTAGATCCCTCTGCAGCAAAGTAATATCTTGCTCACATTGTATTATTTTACAAAGTTTTGTGTCATCTGCAAACACTGAAACATGACTTTCAATGCTGTCTTCAAGATCATTTATAAACATGTTAAATAGAAGGGGTCCCAGAACAGACCCTTGAGGGGGAAACCACTTGCCACCTCTATCCAGCTTGAAAATTTACCATTAATGACAACTCTTTGTACTCTGTTTTTAAGCCAATGTTCTACCCAAGAACAAGCATTTTCATCTAGACCGATTTCCTTGAGTTTGAACACTAATCTATTGTGTGGAACTGTATCAAATGCCTTGGCAAAATCCAAATAAATCACATCCACTGCAACACCCTGATCTATACTTCTACTTACTTCTTTGTAGAATGCAATCAAGTTAGTTTGACATGACCTGTGCTTCATAAAACCGTGCTGATTTTTGCTGATAACCATGTTCTTCTCAAGGAATTCTTGAATATTATCCCTTAATAACCTTTCAAATATTTTACCAGCCACAGAAGTTAAGCTCACAGGTCTATAATTTCCAGGCAAGGATTTTGAACCCTTTTTGAATATAGGAACCACATTTGCTTCCTCCAATCCTCCGGAACACTTCCTGAAAGAAAAGAATCTTGAAAGATTAAAAACAGAAGTTCACTTATTTCTACACTTAGTTCCTTATGTACACGTGGATGGATACCGTCAGGCCCTGGAGCTTTGTTTATATTCACTTTCTTTAGTTGCTGCAGCACCTTGTCTTGAGTTAACCAATTACAATTATTCTGCAAGTTTTTAGTAGCAATCATTTGCACATCTATTGCCATGGGTTCTTCCTTAATATATACGGAGGAGAAATAGTTATTTAAAATTCCTGCCTTTTCCTAGTCTTCATTAACCAACAACCCCATTGGTTTTTAGTGTACCTACACTTTCATTTTTGTTTTTTTTAGAATTTATGTACTTAAAAAAATGCTTTGGGGTTGGTTTTGCTCTCTTTAGCGATCATTTTTTCATTTTGAAGTTTAGCAAGTCTAATTGCCTTTTTGCACGCATTATTTGCTTCCTTATATCTTTTATAAGATGCATCTGATTTGTCCGATTGAAATGCTTTAAATGCCCCTTTCTTATTTTTAATCTCTTGTTTTACTTCTCTACTAAGCCACATTGGTTTTAATTTGTTTCTTTTATATTTATTTCCCAATGGTACATACTGAGAAATGTACCTTTCTAATATTTGTTCGAAGATGATCCATTTATCCTCAGTGTTCTTTTCACTAAAGAGTTTATGCCAGTCAATATATTGTAAAGCTTCCCTTAACTTATTGAAATTGGCCTTTTTAAAATTATACATTGATTCAACGCATCTCTATGAAGAGATGCTAATTGGTATAGCGTTTTGCAGTCAATCCTATGGCAGGGCTTGATGATCTCAGCCATAGAGGCAGGGCCAGTTGAGGGGAGACCAGCACGGCGTAAAAAAAAGTGAGTAAAATCAAGAATTTTAAACACACACACACACACACATACACCATGACAGACACACACACACACACATACCATAAGACACACACACACACACACATATACCATGACACACACACACACACACACACACACAGACCATGACACAGACAGACACCATGACACAGACACATATTACCTGTGGGGTCGTGCAGGGCAGACAGGTGGGTGTGCGGGCGCTAGGGGAGCTGTGCTGTCACTGCTCCCCGCGCGCAGCTTAATGAGACCGTGGCCCTGGTCTCATTAAGTAGCGAGCGAGGGCGGGGGAGCAGAGACAGAACAGCCAGCAACCCCAGCGGCGCCATCCCAGCACACCCAACTTTCTGCCTGGCCCCAGGTGCCGATGGTCCACCGGGAAATTTCCCGGTATCCCAGTGGGCAGTCTGGCCCTGCACAGGTCCCCTTGTTCCCCCATTGGCGGGGGAACACAAATAACTTAAATGGGGGGGACATAGTGCCCCCCCCGTGACCCGCAGATTGGGGCTATTAATATAAACGGGGAGACCTAATGTCCCCCCCAGGTTCCCACCCATGAGTGGCATGTGGGGACCCTAAATATATAAATAATGGGGGGACCTAATGTCCCCACCCATGAGTGACGGGTGGGGACCACAAATAAATAAATAATGGAGGGGACCTAATTTTTCCCCCAGGTCCCCATCCAAGAGGAGCGGGTGGAGGCCCTAGATATTTAAAGGGGGGACCTAATGTTCCCCCCCGAGTCCCCACCCATGACCGGCAGGTGGGGACCCTAAAAAATTAAATAATGGGTGGGGACCTAATGTCCCCACCAATGACAATGATATTGCCTTTTTATAAGCCTTTTCCCACTCTGCGGAGCTCATTCGGTGCTGTGCCCTCGCTGGGTGAAGGATTTTTAATTTTTTTTTGCACCAGGATAATTTTCTTTCTTTTTTGCGCTTGGGTTTTTTATTTTTTTTTATTTTAACAGTTGCAACGGATATTATGAATTTTTATTTGGCCTTTTTTGGGGCTGAAGAACGAAGTCATCTAATGGTAAGTATGACATTTTATTTTACAGGGTTAGTTTATTGCCCCCCCCCTCTCAGATGAGGGGGGAAAGACTAGGGGCTTGGGGACCCCTAGTCACATTATTATTTGTGGTCCCCATAATTTATTTAATTAGGGGGACCATTTGCCGTTTCGTTTATATTTCGTATGTGGTGCTTTCGTTTACGTTTTAGTAAACGAATACGAAAACAACGTGAATTTTTTTTAACGAAATCGTATTCGTACGAAACTGAATGCACATGTCTAATTTTTATTGAGATTACCATCATGGTATACTTTCTTCATAGCCTACTATACTTTGCTGTATGTGTACAAGGAATTAGCTTCCTTGCTGGGTGCCTTCTCAATAGGGATTCAGGAAATGCAACAGTGTCATGCTCCATGCGGCCTAATATATATTAAGTACAGTAACTTACCTAGGGTCCACTGGGCGTCAGTGCCACCTTCTTGGTCTGACTCCAGAAAAAGCAGTGTCTGGCACATGGTGGACCCCTGGTATGTTGTCATTGTATGTTGACATACTCCATAAACATAGTGAAATACCTATTCCTCCAGAACTGAACATAAAGGTCAGAATAAAAGGCAATAGAGCCATCTTCAGTATAAGTTAAAGGACCACTATAGTCACCCAGACCACTTCAGCTTAATGAAGTGGTCTAGGTGCCAGGTCCCCCAGGTTTTATCCCTTCAGATGTAAACATAGCAGTTTCAGAGAAACTATGTTTACATTGCAGGGTTAATCCAGCGTCTAGTGGCTGTCTTCCTGACAGCCGCTAGAGGCGCTTCTCTGATGCTGAATGCAAAAATCGCATTCAGTGTGCAGAACGTCTATAGGAAAGCATTGAGAAATGCTTTCCTATGGGTGTTTATAATGCGCACGGCTCAGGCCACGCATGCACATTCCGCTCCACTCGGAAGCTGACGTCTCAGTGGGAGGAGAGGTCACCAGCGCTGAGGGAGCCAAAACATTAAAACCACCTAATATTCTCCTAACGCAAGCTCCAGAGTACAATTTCTAGCTACCAACTTCCACAGGGTGCACTCCGAACACTCAGTCTCTCTGTGTGTCCATTCGGAGACTCACTCTGTACTTCAGGAGCCCACTCACTCAAAGGAATGATCATATCAAGGCTTAGAATGGTACTATAACCACTCTATATTTGTGGGTTTAATTCTACTAGAGTCTGTCTGTTCATGTATAGCTTGGAGGAAAGATGAGACAGGAAGGATATGAGACACTTTTAAATACATAAATGGAATCAACACTGTAAACTACTTAAATTAGAGGTGCAAAGTTTTACAAAATAATATCAGTAATATAAGTATTACTTTACAGAGAGGGTAGTGGATGCATTAAATAGGCTTCCTGTTGAAGTAGGAGAGGTTAACACAGTGAGGGAGTTTCTGCTATCCTAACTATAAGATAAGGCCAGGGACTAATGAAAGTATTTAGAAAATTGGGCAAACTAGATGGGCCGAATGGTTCTCATCTGCCGTCACATTCTATGTTTTGATTTATTGAAGAGCGTTGCACTAGGATTGTCACTATTTTTATTTATAAATCCTTTGGATCAACGTAAAGGACAGTGTGCAAGTATACTGATTTTACTCTTTCATTGCTATAAAATAACTTTTTTATTTATTTATTATTTTTATGCACATTATTTGGCTTGTAGTACTGGAAGAATTTATGAAGTATTGCAATTTTATTTGCATGATAAATATGGTCACAGTTGCACATTAAATTCTTTATTTGCATGGTATATATTTCTAATGTTTAAGATATTTGTTATCACTTTTTATGGATTGTTATGGTATATAATTTATATTGCGCACCATTTATTAGTATGTGTAAAATAGGTTTAAAAAAAATCTCATAAAGAAATGTCTTGGCTGTAAACGGTCGACATGGGAGAGTGCTACCTGCCAAAGATGGTTTAGGATTGACCTGGATTTAATGTTATATGTAGGGCAACGGCTTACTTCTTTCTATGTCTCAAGCACTAAAACATGATTTATTCAGATTCCAGTTAAGCCAAACTAGCATGCGGGTTGAAGATAAATGTTTTGTTCCATAAATGTTTTACAGTTTACTGTAAAGTTTGCAATTCTGCAGTGATATTTTTACCTTTTTGGATGCCTCATTTCCAGCCAAGTATATTCTCCCTGTAACCTGGTATCACTTGGTCACAGGACGTCCCCTTCCATTGACTGGGTGCCTTGTTGATCATTGAATTTACAATCATGCCTATAATTAAAAATTCACCATGCCAAATATATATGTCACTGGTGTAAATGTATGTATATGTGTTTAACTTGCATGTGCTAATGGATGTGTGTTTGCAAATCTAGTGTGTGTGTGTGAGTGACTGAGAGTGAGGGACTGTGGCTGCATAGGTTTGTGTCTGTATGCAGTGTTGTACTGTGTTTTTGTTATGTCCAATTACAGTGGCATGTTCTAGCCCAATAACGATACTATTGCATCTCCAGACATTATTTGACCAATCTAACGTATGAGGATTAAAACATTTGCTCCAGCAACTTTTAGAAAGCTAGCCAAATTCTTAGATTTTACCACCTCCTACAGAGTCATTTATTATAGTGTGATTTCTCGGAATTTCAATTTATGATCAAAGTTGCCCAACTGGAAAAATTCTCCAGGTCGCTTCAGCTACTTTGGCGTTAAATTTAAAATTCAATTTGAATTCCCTGCATTCTCGCATTAGTGAATATCCCCCATTATTCTATTGTATAAAAGAAAAAAGTCACAAATATAACAGTAAATGTTTTTTTTAAATAAAAAAAATAAACTTTACGTTCAATTCACTGTGTGTTTTACAGCATCCTCCTGCATGTAGGAGTCTCTTAAAGATTCTGAAACCCTATACTCTCCTTCTAAATGCTACTTTTTGTACAATTATGGTATGAGTGTATAGGAGTTTGTTGTGTATGTATAACTGTGTATATTTGCTTCTTTGCAAAGGTTTTTATAGTTTAACAAATTCAGTTTCATCCCACTAGTGGAACCTAAAACTAGTGGAATCTAAAAGTCTTAATAAAGAGTAAGTGAAGTTTATAACACATTTGTGATTTGTTTTGCCCCTGAAATTAGCTTATTTGTAGTAAAATAGTGTTTATTTAATGAAACTTTTCCATTTAAACTGATTTGAAGAACAAACGCAGGGTATAGGTAGCATTCACAAATAAACAGAGGTTAAAGCTGTGTAGGTGGCAGTGTTAATTTGTTAATTGTGGGTGCAATAACTCCATCAGCTCAGAAATGATTAAATATGCATTTGCGAATTTTCAATATATTGCTTTTTAATGAATTATTTGGTTTGTTTTACAGAGATCTGAAAAAAAATGCATAGGTACTTGCATTTTATGTTGAAAAAGTCCTTGAATTTGTACATTATTCAATTGGATGTAGCAGACGTATTTTAATTTGGAAGGATGGCTCAAACAAGTGGCGTTGTGCGCTTCTTGCCAGAAGGAGACTGCATTCTATCTTCTCCTAGATCCCTTTTCGAAATGGAAGGAAAGCCTTGGCCTCCATCCTTTAATTCTGAAATAGCTTGCAGCACTCAGCGTTGCTATACTCCTAACCTCAACTCTCGGCGGGTCCAAGTTTTGAGAAAGAGTCTTACACCTGAAGCCAGACGTGCTCACCTCGGAATGTATAACAGCACGGGCTCTTTGGTTTGTAATCCTTCGGAGATAACTCAAAGATCTGGAAGAGTAACAGCTCCTTGCAGCCCTTTAAGGAATAGACAAATTGACCCACTTTACTCACCAGGCAGTAGAAGACCTTTAGTCTTCTCTCAAACGGGACAGAGTTCTATTGTAACATTTACATTCGTCAAGAAGTCCAGTGTACAAACTTTAAATGGGATCCCAACACTATGTGATTCGAATCAAGACAAACCGGCTGGTACAGATAAAAGTCAAGAGGAATGTGTTAATACTAATGCTAATACTGAAAAAGAGCTGGGGTCCTGCCAAGGAAAAGATGTCTCAGATGAATGTTGCAATACTGAGCAGAAGGATGGCTCGCCAAAGCATAAAACTCAGTCCCCCCAAGGAGTTGGAACACAGCTGGTTTGTAACAACCCTCAAACAGGCCAGAGGGAGTCTGACAGTGAATCAGGAAGAGGGAGTCCCTGCACTGTGGGTGTCTTAGACTGCCACCTGAGCCTGCAGTTTGACTCTCCTATTAAAAACGTGAATAAAAAAAAATTGACTAAAGATACAGCATCTACAAATAATACTTCTAAAACCTCAACTCCTTTTCAGAGTCCTCTCCTCAAAAGGCATGCTGGAGAAAATCTGTACTGCCACATTGATGAAAAGTCACCTATAAAAACAGCTATAGAGACTAACGAAGAATTAGAGAGCAGGTGTCTAAAGAAATTAGAATCCAAAGACCAGGTATAAGATTCCTCTACTTGTGTTTTCTAACCTAAGCAGTTATGCACCATATCTATATTTCCATTCTATTGATTACTGCTATTTTAATATATTTAGGTTGATACATGGTATCCAAAGGAGGCGTCTTTACACGCACAGAAGATCGCAAAAGCAAAGTGGGAATTTTTTTACGGCTCCCCTGAACAAAGAGCTAGTAAGTATCTGACCGTTCTCTTGTATCTCCATTGTCCTTGTTAACTGTTCAAGCAGTGTATATGGTTGGAATATGGACTTTCGGATCCAAATTTGAATTAACAAATTTTGATCTCACAAATGTCCTAGTCTGTCTGCTCCCTACAACACTTACATATGGCAAAACGGCATTATTGCCTAGTAAATGGCATTTTCCAATACTTCTTTCAAGCCAATGTTTTACAAAGTCTTTATAAAATCGTCTGTGCATATAAATCCGTATCATGAAGAGGTTGCAGAGAGCAGATGCCTCGGGAACAAAAAGCGGTGAAATCTGATTTTATTAACTAAAAAATTTGGCCTTTGGATGTCATGGATGTTTTATTGGCCTCCCAATGAGATGAATAAAATTGTTTAATGTAACATTTAAATTTAAATATCAGAGCACCTTGTGAATATTTGGGAATAACACTGCATATTTTGTTTACTCGTATTGCTGATAAGGGACAGACCAGCTCAGCAGTAAAAATCCCTTGTGTGAACTAGGAATAATAGGATCCATTTGTCATCTCTGTGTGATTTTGTTTCCTTTCATAGCTTGCTGAGAATAATTGGCTTAACTAGTGCAGGGAGCTTTATGATTATGTTGCTGTTGTTTTCATTAATTTATGTTGTACCATGTTGTAATTGATTTTTGAGCATCTTAAAATGTCATCCTGTTGTGAACTATTAAATATGTGTAATGCGTTGGGTGACTCTTTATTGAATGCGTGATAAGGCTGAAAAATTATTGGATGTCAAAATAAACTCATTATATCAATTTGCATTACTGCCATTAAGGACACTTGTCTTCTTAGAGACATATCTCATAATTATGATTAGGCCTATCGAACTTATCACATTGTTCTAATTTCTGCTCCTTCTACATCCTAAACTTTCAGAATATTTATTTTAAGTGCACCTGTCATCCACATATGAGGTTATCAAACATGCCTACAGAGCAAGAGGATTAACACTAAAGTATAAAGTGTGTTCAAGGAGGAGCTAGGAGTAATACCTTGGAATGTACTTTGATTTGGGTTATATGGAACGATAAAAATGGAGCAAATATAGAACTTAATAGTGTAGTATGTCACAGTCAAAAAGGAGTAGGATTAACGGATGCATTTATACTTTATGGAGCATTTCATATACTTGAGGGGTATAATCCAGGCTCATGGGTGTGAGGTGTATCCCTGGTACCAAACTTGCTATTCTGTAGGATATGTAATGAGTCAAACATAAAAAACAGCAAGGCAAATTATAATGTAGGATATTGGTTTGGTGAATAAATACTGGATCAGTAAGTAACTGAAAATGTACTCACATATTACAGAGCCTCTAAATAACTCCTATTAATCAGCGTGGATCGGTACAGTCCCCTCTCTGGAATAAATAGAACTAATCCAAGTCAGCAACATGGTAAATTAATCAAACAGGTAAACAAGACAGAGAAGGATTACAAGAAACTCAGGGTCCAGAACAAAGCCACGACAGAAATAACATTGCGCATCAAGGAACGCACTAAAGGGTACTGAGAACAGAAACCACATTAGGGCACAGCAAATAGTGCGAGGGAAGCTTAAATCCATTTAAGTGTTATTTGATTGGTCTGCGTCATGCCTGTGAGCCCAAACCGTATGTGAACGGGACGCCGGACTGACTTCAACCAGTTGGAGCTGGAAGTGCCCTTTTAAAAATGTGCTCTTGGTGTGATCAGCATTCTTTCCTCTGTAATTCAGGTCATGCGTGACCCACAGAGGATCTCAACCAGCACGAGGACTAAGTAAGGAACTACACGTGTGGGTCTTGTGACCAGATTTGTTTTTTTGTGGAACAGTATTCAAAAACGCTCTATGCACATACATACATACATACATACATACATATATACATGTGTAGCTGTTTAATTATGCTTTTTTTCTTTAACTTGTTTTATGGTATTTTAGTTACCCACAGAACTGGGAACAAAATAGCGAATTAACTCTAACTAACTTTTCTTTCTAAGCTGGGCAGAAATAATTCCATAAGTGATTTACTGTTTCTGCCTGAAACCCAAAAAGTTTAGATACATACATTTCAAAACACTTGAATTATATTAATACACTGAAACATCTATTGAAGTTGGAGATGGGTAAGTTAGTAAATGAGAATTGGGTAAAAGCAAAACATTCACTGAACTATATTAAATGACACAGGACAAAATTCTAAAGCAGATAAGTTGGTTAAACCACTTGGGCCAGTTTGTGTTCACCCATTGGGTTAGTATTTGACATCTGCGTTCGATTTTAAGCAAACTGCGATTTATATGAATTTTGGTGATTGGCAAGTCATCCAAATTTGTAACTCCGATTCGTCATATAATGGAAAAAAAAAATTAAACGAGGAATGAACAAGCTGTTTTGTTTGTTTTGTGATACAAAAGTTCATCCTTGGCACCAAGAAAAAAAGATTTATTAGTAAAAATACAATGACTGAAATTTAGGGGACAGCCACTAAATATTGATTTTACTCACAAATCAAGTGAGCGGTAATCAATAGAGAGAAAAAAAGTAAGAGCAGTTAAAAAAAAAAATCTATGTTTAATAAATATATAAACCTGGATTTATTTATTATACAACTCCATATTTTCCCCTCTATGAATTTCTTCTTCTAACTTGATTTGTGAACATAATGTTTCTGTGTGTTTTTGTTCCATTTTGGTTTGTATGAAGTGTTTTCCCCACAACAATTGAAATGTAGTTATTATTATTTTATTATTTATATAGCTCCATCAGATTCCATAGCGCTGTACAATGGGTTCAAACCAAAACCCCACAAACCCGATTTGCTTGAAAGTATTAGTACTTATATTAGCACAAGTCTACTATTTATGGAACTCATAAAACCACTGATTCTGATCTTTCAGGATTTTTTTTGTTTTTCAGGAATTGTGTGAAAGGATTGGCAAAAAGCAGATGTGGTTGCCATATTTAATAAAAGATCAAATTCTCAGCCCACATTTCCATTTGCAAGCTTCACACCTACGGGTAGAAATATATTTGAACACTTTTAAGGGATACTATTTAGGAATTTATGTCTTTATAAGACATTTGATACAGTTCCACACAAATGAATTCTGGACAAAGTAAAAACAATCGACTTGGATATGGGGTCTCAAAGTACCAGTCCAAGGCCCATCTAAAGTCCCTTATATAGTTTAATGTAGCCCGCTGCCACTCACCCCAAAATAGAGAGGCATGTCTGAGTGCTGGTCATACCTTTCTATGTCTGAGTGCTGGTAGCCTGGTCCATCCACATCAGGGCCACAATTCCACACTTATGTGCTGTGATTGACTATTTCAGTAGTAAAGTTCCAGGATTCTGTAGTTTTCTAAAACTTTAGAGATGAGGCAAACTCATATACTCCATCTAGAGCCTGCCATGCTACAGATGCCGGGGGGAGTGGTAGTATATGTAGCTGTGTGTAAAGGAGTAAGGATTTGTTTGTGTCTGTGTGAATGTAAGTATGGATTTGTGTGTGCCAGTTTGCCTCTGGCAGTATGAGTCTACAGCCCCCATGAAAGATGTCAAGTATACCAGTGTCTCCAACCTAATTTGACTTGGAGACACCTGGTTTAGATAAACATTCTCGAATTGAACAATGGTCTAAATAGTGGAGAGTACTTGTTAATGGAAAAAAATATAGCTGGATAAAAGTGGCAAGTGGACCTTACGATCGTGTTCTAGGTTCATTTCTCTATAATCTGTTTAACAATCTGTCAATGGCTATTGAAAGTGATATGTCAGTGTTTGTTGATGTCACAAACTAGATAAGATAATACAGTGTGACCAAGCTCTTACTTCTCTGCAGTGGAATTTGGATTAATTTAGCAGATTGGGCAGTCATGTGGCAGATGAGGTTCAGGTAAACACAATGTTATGCATTTTCAGATTAGGAACACACAATCAATTTATATCCTAAATTGGACTGAGTTTCTTCTCTAACAATAAATAAGAATGATTTGGGAATAATCACATGCAGCAACCCAGGCAAAAATGTGCGAGGTAGTCAGCAGTTGCAAAGTCCAGTAAGGTACTGTCATACATAAAAAAGCATAACTATTTCCATGATGGAAATATATATATTTTGCCTCTCAATAACTGAATGGTAAGGCCCCACCTTGAATATACAGTGCAGATTTGGGCCTGTGTTTTGAAGAATTATACACTGATCAGCCACAACATTAAAACCATTGAATAACATTGATTGTATTGTTACAGTGGCTCCTGTATAGGGGTGCGATATAGGCAGCAAGTGATCAGTATGATCTTGTATTTCATGTGTTGGAAGCAGAAAACTTAGAAAGCAAAAATATCTGAGTGACAAGGGCCAAAAAGTGATGGCTGATGGTATTCCTGGTATGCAGTGGTTAGTGCCCATGATGACCCCTGTCCACCAATGAAAGAGCCCTCAATGCAGAAGTGAGCATTAGAACTGAACAATGGAGCAATGGAAAAAGGTTGTTTGGTATCATAAAAATAACCTTTTCTTTTAGATCAGATGGATAGCCGGATGAATGCGGATGGATAGCAGGATGCATGTGTATCGTTTACCTGGGGCAGCAGATGAAGCAGGAAGAAATCAGGCAGGCGAAGGCAGTGTTATGCTTTAGGCAATGTTCTGTTGGGAAAGCTTGGGTCCTGGCATTTGTGTAGGGTGGATGTTACTTTGACATGTACAATCTACCCAGAGATTGTTGCAGGAATTTAATTGTTCAGGAATGGTTTGAGAAACATGGCCTTCAAATTCCCAAGATCTCAAACCAATTGAGTATCTGTGGAATGTGCTAGAACAACAAATCCGATTCATAGAGACCATACCTTGCAACGTCCACTTTTTAAAAGATATGCTGCTAATGTCTTGTGCTAGATACTAAAGGACATTCAGAGGTCTTTGGAGTCCATGCCTCAATGCATTAGAGAAGTTTTGGCAGCATGAGGGTGACCTATATATTATTAGGCAGGTGATTTTAATGATGTGGTTGGTCAGTGTATTACAGAACAGGAAAGATGCAGAGACATCAAAATTGATAACACGAAAGAAAGATTGTAGCTTTGTAGAAAGGATGGAAATGTAGTTTACAGGGGTGGTGAGGGGGGGAGGCATCTTAGAGGGGATATTTTAATGTTATGCAAATTTATACAGGTCCCAGTAAAAACCTGGTAACCTGTTCAATAACAAGACCGTGTAAAGGACAAGAGGTTTAGATTTTAGAAGAAATTAATTGTTTACAATCCGAACAACAAAGATATGTGATTCTCTGACTAAAGAGGTTATTTAATCATATTCTGTAGAGCTTTTATTAAAATCGTGAAATTTCTGTGGAAAACCAAGATATTTAAGGATATGATAGGTAATATATGGGAAATAGCTTGTTGATCCAACAAGAAATTAGTAGGACAAAGAACTGAAATTCCTCCAAATTAAAATTTGCACTTTCTTTTGTAAAAACAATAGAAGCAGAGATGTGTGAAAGAGGAACTTGATGAACTTGAGCCATGTTTACCTATTGCTATATAAATATGTAATTAAAACAAATGTAAATTTTATTTTAAGGTTTACAGTTGGGTGAAATCCTATCATCCCCCTGTTCACCCATCTCCACAAACTGCCCGAGGAAGAGAGACTTGGAGCCTTTAATGAATGTATCAGAACATAGCCTGTGTCATGTGGAAGTGGAAATAGAGACAACCCCTTCTGCCAGTGATAAGAATGAAAGCTTTGAGACCGGCATTATCCGTAGAACTATCAAATACTCAGAAACAGATCTAGACTCTGTCCCACTGAGGTGCTACAGAGAGACAAATATAGATGACATACTGGCCGAAAATGATATGTTGGATTCTGCCATTGGCAGTCAAAAAGACAGTGAGAGCAATAAAAGCACTACGGATACCAGTGCTGACAAACAAAATGAGGAAGAATCTCCTGTCCAGGATGTGTCTGGATTCTGCAGTAATGTAACTCAGGAGAATGGTGAAGATGATGAAGATGAGGTTTTTGAAGCAACAAAGTTGGAAGATACAAAAAGGTAATAGATCTAATGGTGAAATAGGCTTTGTATATTGAGCATTATTAACACCAGTGTGGAGACTTTAATTAAAAAGGGTCAGGAAGCTCTACTTAATCTGCATTTGAATTATTTTAATGTTTTGCATTGTTTTTGTCCATTGTTTAACATATTCTGGGACCATACAGACTCTGGTCCCACCTAAAGTATCATTTAAAGGGACACCCCATTCCCCAAATACAAAAAAACGTACATACAAAATCACTTTTTAGTTTATTTACCCTCAATGAAAACATGCATGCATTCAATTATGCATTTTTTTAATTGAGGTAGATTTAAAACCGCATGCAAAAGCTACAGTTCTGTTGTCTGAATCCTTTGCAACTCCCCCCTCCCCTCCACCCTAACCCATCCCAGACTTTCTGTGACTTCCCAATGCAGCTCAATGAGAAGTCTTTGCAAGATAGATGCTTTAGTGCTGATACTATTAATCCCCCCAAAAAGGAAATCCTTGAAGAGAAAAAGAAAAAAAAAAAGTTGGTTCCAGTAGCGCAGTGAGATATAACAGCTTATGTTACAATGAAAGGTTATTTTTTCATTAATCTGAATTGTCTTTAAAATATTACCTTACACATAAATCCATTCTAAAAATGTTGAGGAATCTTTTCTGGAATAAGGAAAAGAACCACTATGTAGACTGGGATACTGCACATAGTTTTTGTTTTTTCGTTGTTTTAAAAAAAAAAAAGAAAAAAAAAAACAAAACTAAACAATAGTTATCCAGGAGAGTTTCACCTTACACTGAGTGGGCAGGGAATGGTTGAAAGAAGCTGAGGTCTCTATTAGCCATTTTCCAGGCGAATAGAACCTTCGTGGTAAATATCTCCTTGCCCCTTCCCCATTTATGTTTGACAGATGATGGATACCAGTAAAACAAAGTGTTCTGAGTGCCTACTAAAAAGAGAGAAGGGGCAGTGTGTGGGTTTCCCCATTTGTTCCCTTTGTATTGTGGGATAGGAATTACTATTGCTGCCAAGCCATCTGAGATTTGGGGATTATTTAATGGATAAACCCGAACAACCAGTTGATTAATATATATTAACCAAAATGTCACCATATATGGAGTATGACTGCCCTCACTTGCAGCACAGTCAGTTGGAGAGAGCATATATACCACAAACATGGCCAGGCATGGAATGGTAGGCATTTCTAAACCATCCCATTTTCAATGCCACTTAGGTATGCCACTTGTTACTTTTTTCCTTTTAAACACAATGTATTACATTTTTTCTGCTCTGTACGTCGCTGGCTCTAAATACATTATCTCTAGTGTCCATAAATACAGGCCCTGGATGTAGCAGTGTCTGAATGAAATGGGCAACGTATGTGATTTTGGTGGATGACTTCAAGAACTAGGGTGCAACTTGGTCCCCTACTGTAGTGTGATTTCATAAAGTTGCTTTACTCATGACAATGTCTTTTGTTTTTCAGGGAGAATGTACAAACACCACTCCGATCTCCACTGCCGTTCCTACTCTGTCACCGACTTTCAGAGGATGGAATGGATTCTTTCAGCAAACATTTTGAGAGTATCATGGAGTCCCACAGAGCCAAGGGCACATCATATTCAAGTCTAGATTCTATTGACATTCTTTCTTCTTCTGTTCAGAATCAAAACAGCTTCTTCACCTTTGAACTTCCAACCCTAACATCAGAAACTCAAAAACAGATTTGCAAGAATGCTCAGTTAATTGAAAACAATTTTGCACCATTGGCTCATCTGGAGGCAGATTCAGGGACAAGTTCCACTACAGATTCTGCCTGGAGTGAAAAAGACGACGACACGGTTCACATTCCAGGAGCAACAAATACATCAGCCAGTTCTTCGCCATCAGAAGACAGCTTAATTATTGTAGCAGATACAGCTATTCAAAGGTATGAAATAGACAACATGATGCATAATGTACATGTATATCTTAATTTTGCACAACCCATGGTAGGGCATGCATTTCAAGAAGAAGAAGAATGATAGAGACGGGTGATAGACACGTTATCTATGCTGATTGATAAGTCGTTGTGGGCAATAAAGTTCTTTTTATACTATTTCTATTAGACAATAGGTAGACTAGCGGTTTAATTGAGTTTTACGAAATATTTTTGGTGTTAAATGTTTAGTAACCTTCACTTGCAAAATGTTTCTGAGGATGGTTATTTTACAGCGTAGGTTAACTTCATGAGAGCTATCACTAGGACTTACCAAAATAGTACGTTCAAGCATTTACAGGCTCATGCAATTTAGGTGAATATTTTGCATTTCTGTCTCCATTTTATCCATGACAGGAGATTTTATTAACTTTAGAAGCTTTCAAGATCAGGGTGGAGCATGCTGTATAATTATACAAATGACTATGGAATTGTGTTTTTACTTGTTAAATCCATGCTTAGAATGGTCTTTTGCTGAGTGCAGCCACTAGCTTCTCCAGTTAATGTGGCTCTTTTACATCTGGTCATGTGATTCTTGTCTGATGACCAAGTCCTGCATGACTGAGGCAGCAACTACCCTAACGCGCCCCCACCCCACTCCCCCTACGCAGACACACTGCTTTCATAGCAGAAGAATGTCGCATCGAGGCTGTGGCCTACAAACCCAGTAAGCCAGTGTTCCCAGGGGTTTACCGCAATATTATTGTGAGGGATGTTTTGGATATTATATTGCCTTTTGACTTGAAAATCAAGATTCTTGCTAGTCACGCTGTGTCTTGATGTACAATGGGATTTTATTTTTCTATACATAGAAGCACATTCCTAAATAGCAGCTAACAATGTGACCGAGAATTTTATAAGTCATAAATTAATAAACCTAAATACCCCCCCAAGTCTAACTTCTGTCATGACATGCAAACCATTTAATGATTGAAACAGTCTTTACAATCAATTCAACCTTACTTAAATTAATTCTTAATATTCATAAAAGCAAAAAACAAGTAAGGGCTGCACCACATATAATAGGATAAAATAAAGATAAAGTAAAATAGAATAAAATTAAATACTGTGAGTCTTATTCCAAATGTGCAATTTGTCACATATAAAATGGTCTCTTATTCGGGAGGTAGGTTCCACTTTGGTTCCTAGGTTCTTTATACTTGGAGGGTCTTGGTGTCTTTAGTCTCCGTATGTGGGTGAAAAAGAGACAGGATAACCTGATAGTGCAGTAAGTCAGGGCTAAGTAGGCCTTGTATTAATAATAATAATATTGCACTCACATATAATGGAACTATGACCAGCTCTAGTGTGCATCGCCTATAGTGGTATAATCCCCACTTATGTGATATGGTGGTGGTAGGTCTCAGCTGGTAGTTGTCTAGGTGCTCAGAGAGAAAATAAGAATAGCCACAGATAGTGCTCTCAGAAGAGAAATCACTGTAGATATAATATAGTATACCGTATAGACCCTCTCAACACTAGTTAACTCATAATGATAGCCAAAAAATAGGGAAATCTTACCTTAAATTAACTGTAGAATCCTCAAAAAAGTAATACCAAATCAAACAAATTTTTCTTTACGTTTATTTCTAACACACGGCAATAAATACTGGTACCATGGGTTGTTGGAGTGACTGTATAATGCTTCACAATGTACATAAAAAAAATACAATTTGTATAGATGACACTTGGAAATGAAAAGCGTCAAATGAAACAGAATAAGATCACATAAAAGGGGAAAACAGAAACAATCCTAATATCTCTTGGTCTATTTAATGTTAAATGAAAACAGTACTCACTATAACAACTTCATTTAAATGCAGTTGTTCTAGTGGGGGCAGAGCCAACAAACTAGCTGAAAAGACGCATGCTAAATCAACTCCTGCTGACTCTCTTGTGATTACCACAATTTTGAGCTAATCTGAGCTCTTGAAAACGGCATACAAAGCTGCCTGAGTCATCAGAGGACCCTGGGAAAACACTCCTGAAAATCTCGAGGGCCCAATGAGGGGCAAACTAGGGATATTGGTCTGCTTTTGTCTCAACCATAAAGGTCACAGATGGCGGAACTCAGGTCTGACTCGTTCCAAGGCTCAATCTCTGCCTCTGACAACGAGGACTTTGACCTACTGGATGCGCCATCTCACCTCACTTAACCCGGCTGCAGTCCCAGAGGCAGCCCTACCCCCTCTGGTCTCCAAAACTGACCTCACCACCATGGTCAAAGATATCAATGCTTTCTTCTCCTCAGAATTAGCAGTGCTCCGGGAGGATCTGGACACACTGACAGGACGGATTTGTCAGGGTCTTACCTGAGTTGGGAGTCTGTAGCGCAGATATGTCGCTCACCCTTGCAGATAGCCACAGGCCGAGGTGGTCAGGTAAGAATTCACCTGGCCTGTGGGTCTGTGCACGGGGGCTGTGCAGGATGCAGTACCAAATACGCAGGACAGGCAAGGACAGAACCAGCAGGATAGTCGAGGGATAGCCGAGGTCAAAGGATGCCAGAGGTCAGGAACAACAAGGAGTAGCCGAAGTCAAGGGATGCCAGAGGTCAGAATAAACGTAGTCACAAGCCGAGGTCAAATAAACGAAGGAGATAAACTGGAACACTGGTACGACACAGCAACACAAGATCAAAGACTTGACACTGAGTACAGGGCGAGGCTGGGTTTAAATACCCTGCTGATGATAGATCAGAGTCAGGTGAGATACAGACAAGTCAAGGTGCAGCCCCCGGTGTAGAGCCATGCCAGGATGAACAAGACCGGAATCCGTAGTCTCTGGTAAAGCTGCTGTGGCTCAGAGGCAGAGAGCAGGACTAGGATAGATAAGTTCCCCGGTTCAAGTCCCCTGTTGGGAATTCCAGGAGCGACCACGTCTGGCCGTCTGTCTCACAGGTGAGTACCCTGACAGGATTAAAGCTACAGAGTAGTGATACTTTACAAGTTTTAAAC
Organism: Pelobates fuscus; assembly: GCF_036172605.1. Lineage (NCBI taxonomy): Eukaryota > Metazoa > Chordata > Amphibia > Anura > Pelobatidae > Pelobates > Pelobates fuscus. The sequence continues at coordinate 81,222,115 of NC_086326.1, read as the reverse complement.
GTTCGTCTGGGGTTGCTGTATCTGTATTTTAACTGATCAGTTACTGAATTAAATATGAGGACAAGAAGCTCGACGAGGGAATGCAAATTATTGAACTTGAATAACCACTCATAATAAGTCTTAAGGAGTAGAGAGCTAACTAGAATAGAAATGCTTGTCTGAATCTGGCAATGACAAATGATGTTGACCTTATTCCAAGCATTTTCGTGAAGATGCACTTAAAGAATAGTTACTGTAATAATAATGTTATCATTTGGAAAGATAATTTAAAAATATATAATTGTCCAAAAGTTGGATTTTAAAACCCAACCTGGGCAACCAAAGTGCATCTGTGGAACAAATATATAAATAAAATACAAATGGTTCTGTAAAAGACTGTAAGTTCTGGACTTCAAAAGAATGCTCAATTTATTAATGCATACATCTAGCAGAGTAACACATACGATTCCCTAAAGTTCATCAAAGCTCTTCCAATGCGATGTCACCGATACAAGAAAAAAAAAATATTTCTATAGTTTAAAGTTTATAAAACTTAAGAAAAAATAACTAAATATATTTTTAAAAAAGACAACACATTAAAACCAAATCGGTAACTAATTAAAATGGGAACTTTGCTTTCATTTAGGTGTTGGTATTAGGGACGAAGATTGAATGGTAACTTAATGCTCTAACAAAAATATATGTGGGAAAGACAATGGCAAAGTACAGCAGTGTAAAATTCTAGAGGAAAATCTTACCTAAGAAAAGACCACAGATCAACAGATGTCAGCTGTCTAAAATTGTACATGCACAGCATCTTCTACAGTTCAAAAATAACTTGAGTATTTACAATGTAGTTCACAGAAATCCAGAGTCTCTATCCTACAGCAAATTATCAGACTTGTCACAAAGGTATAGACGGTGATCTTCTCTTTCTTTATCAGGTGACAGTTGTCATCTCTATGTCCTCCCGTCATGGAGAGGGAGAAAGATTGAGAATCGTAATGTGTCTCGCTATTATCCAACAGGGCTTTAAAAGTTTGGTAACGCCAAGCCTGCAGCTTTGGCTTCGGAAGGATTTGACATGTATTTGAAAGTATCTTTAATATAATTTTATAAAATGCAAACACTTTAGCACATTTGCAAAAAAGGCGATGTTATTGGCTAGTTCACAAGTAATAACAATGTAGGCCACGTGCATGATTAAAAAAGCTAGGAAACTGTAATGTACAGTATTCACACATTCTTTGTCTGAAAGTTGTTACTGTCAGCAGCTTTTTGTGTGTCTGCAAATATTACAGAAGCAACTATGTCTGCTCATTAATGTTGGAAGCATTTGCTGGTTGGTGTGGATATGGAGCAAAGATATGAGAAAGCATGTACCAATTCATTTAGACAGAATTATTACCCATTGATCAGGTCAACCTAGCTAACAAGTTTCAGTAGCTGAAATTGTGATGTGTGTAAGTTACAGGGAGGTAGGTGCTTTAGTTTCTCAGAAACACTATGTATACCATGGAAAGTAGATCACTTATGAGTGTAGTATGAATATTATTATTATTGACTGAATTGACTTTCGAACTGTTTTTTCAATAATTGTTAACATTGACCTAAAAATACATGAAAGGAACTAGTGTGCAAAATTCTATAAGTGCACAAAGTTTATACTTAATTTGATTCACTTTGTGCAGTTATTTCAATAAGGTTGTTTTTATATCCCTAAAAATTACACTAGTGGTACTTTTTATATCTTGTTATCATATTCCATGTACAATAGCATTGGAAAAGACTATTTGTAACCCAACTGAAAAAATATAAACATTATGCATAAGCGCTCCCATTTCCATGCTATGTGGTTTTCGGTTCTGTGTTAGTGTGTCAGGGTGTAACTGCTAGCTTTTTTCCCTTCTGGGTTCAGTCATATCAAAATAATTAATACATGTTTTAGCGCTTGCGTACGGATATATATTTCTCATAAACGGCCTTCTTTATCCTCGCGTAGAGAGAAAAAAGGTTTACAATCCCTTTTAGAGTCAACAGTATCACCAGGGATTCTTCACAAATGGCAATTATACTGCATATAGTGTAACGGACCGTTTCAGCAGACAAGGGGTTAAAATCCGTTTAGGCGATATGCCCCTTTCTGAGAGACAGGCACAGCTACTGCAGAACACCAAACTCCAGAACTGGATACAAAATAGCACTCCAAACTGGAACCTCACGAATAGCTGCTAGCAGACGAACAGGAAAAGCAGACATCAGCTTACACTCCTAGCAATCGATCTCCAACAGCATACAGTGAATCCCCCCAAGAACGAGACAAGGCTCCGTGTTGAGGGTCAAGCAGTGGTCTGAGGTGCTGGGGCACCCAGCCTGGTTTTTATTACATGAGTACACATACAGGCCACACCCAGGGGGAGGCATAAAATAACCAATAGTATCACGGGTGCAACCCACACATCCCCTCCCCTTAGTGTGACACATAATACAGTAAAAATACAGTTTCCACACATACTCTGTAACTTTAAAACCATACATCACATTCACATAAAAATACATATCCTCAATCAATCCATTCAGGGGAACAACATATTAAAAAATGGCATGAATCAGACCAGGGGTTCAAAAGTTAGTAAAAGTATCTTTTGTTCCCCCTGGATGGCAGAAAAAAACATCCCCACAATGCATCCCGGTTTCCTCCCTTCTGCCCTGGAGAAGTAATCCAATTATCCAGGACTAGAGGCAGACTCCATTAACCACATGGTTGCAAAACGACATAAAACACTTTAAAATACATAAAGTCACATTTTACACATAACACACAGACATTTCACATATCCCCAGATAGCTCAGGTCTGAGTGCACATTATTTGGTGAATGGCACTCAGACCAACCGAATACAGTTTAATCGCCATAGAGCCAAAGTCTTTAATCACACGAATAGGCTCCATGGCAAAGCTATCTGGGTTACCACAGCTCACACAGGGCAAGTACCAAATGACCCCACTGTATTTAAAGGGCCAGAATGAGTGACATACACTCTGGTATGGCCGCATACTGTTTTTAAAGGACCCAATCTCCCAGGGCCATAGTCCAAAGGCAGCAGGCGGGCAGCCAGGCTTCTCCAATGCAATGTGGCGAGATTGCTCTCGTCACATATAGGATCACAGGTTACACGGCAGATGCCACAGTGTTTGATTGAAACGTTTCGTTCAGTACTATGTGACATACATTGCTCTTTTTGCACTCTGTAGTGAGATAGCAGCCTCTCCGGCTGAATTACTGCAATAAAATAAATGCTGGCAAAGGGTATATGTGATCCTGTGAGGGCAGGGCTGAACATTAGCAAAAAGCTGGCCTGGGCATTTGAAGGAAGAGCAGCCAAATGGGGAAGGGGGGCATTGTGTCATCACTAGCACAAACACACCACAAAATGGGCATTTCAGTTTGATGCCTCTCTAAGGCAGCCCATTTGCAGAGCCCAGCTGAAGAGCTCTCTCATGGGGAGTAATGATCTGTGTTCGTTTAATGCTTGTTCTGTGTTTTCTGGTGACTTGTCTCTGGTTTTCCCATAAACGGGACACCAGGGGACCAAAGATGGCACAGGGTTAAAAGAGGTCAAGTGAGTGTGTGAGGGAGGAAGGGGAGACTGCATGTGTTGTATGTGTTGTTTACTTGTGGTGTTTTGTGTTTGGTAGGTTACCTGTGCATGCATGTGCACTTGTGTGTGTGGATGGGGCTGTTTGCAGTCTAGTGTGTGTGTCTGGATAGGGGCTGTAGTGGGTTTGTGGAAAGGGGCAGTATTGTGTGATTGTACAGGGATTATCATGCTTAGGGAGAACACAGGCTGCACTGTGTGTGGGGCGAGAGTCTGCAATGTGTGAGGGGACTAATGGCTATATTCTTTAGGGGGAGGAGGGATAGTGGATTAGTAGATAGTTTATATAATAAAATCATTTAAAATAATACTATAGGGTGTCCCAAAATAATGTATACACACTTTGAATGATTATAAAGTCACTGTTCATTTTCAAAATGTAAAAGAATCTCTAGAAATGAATAACTTGTTTGTTAATGCATGTTTTCAAACTGATGACTGTTCTGGTCCAGGCACTGCTGATACCGCAAGGGCAAGGCAATGAAGTTTTCAGCTGTTAAAGTGTGTGTACATTTTTTGGGGCATCCTGGTATTATAATAATACTTATTAGACAAGTATCCTCCCCTCCTCATTTGGCTTACATTTGGCCAGGGAGGGGGAGAATCCGGTTCTGTCCATCGGTAAAAACTGCTCCTTCCTCCAGGCTCTTGGGAAAGTGTTGCCATGGTAACTAGCAGCGAAACTCTGATACACTTTCAGGAACAGTTCACAGCACGTTTATTTGGAACCCTGGCATTACAGAAGCCTGGCCAGTGAGGTAGAACTTTGAAGCTACCTCTGGGGGCCAATGTTCAGATTGTGAAACAAAAGTGCTCTCCAATATTTAGGTGATATACCACCATCTATTGTACAAAACACTGGTGTGTGCAGTGCAGTGCTAGAAAAGAATATCGCATGCAAACAAATATGAGCTTACCCAAAATATTATGCAGCATACATTTTTTCACGTATATAGGATAAAATCAGAAAAAAAAAGAGGCTTTTAAACATTTTGGCTCTGAACATAAAAGCTTTCGGTGCCTTTCTGGTGGCAACAGTAACCTTCTCCCCTAAACCTCCAGTGGGGTTTGTTCATGATTGCTTAAGCCCTGAAGGGGCCAGCTGGGGAGGTCCCTTGATCTCCCTTGCAGCCTCAGCCCATGGCCATTGTAGCACTCCAGCAGGGGAGGGCTGGCAGCCTTAGGCCTGGGGGGCAAAACCAGTCAAGTGGCCCATTGCGCCACCAAATCAGTTCACCATAAATGCCCACCTTTTCCTGGTTTTATAACGGATATTGATGTTATGCTAATCAGTAGCTCTTTGCCATACCCACTCCTTCACGGCTCTGACTTTCAATGTTGTCAGAGCGCAGGCTGAGAATCTCTGAGCCTGTGCTCTGACTCACTAACTGAGCGCTGGAACCACGAGGGAGAGGATATGATCTGACTGCACCTACTGCTGGTGCGCACCAGTGGACCACCAGCGAATCGTTTAAATTAAATATGCTGGTGTACCCAACTTGTGAGCTGTGTTGGCCGCCGGGTGCCTCTGTTGTCATGGCACCCTGCGTGACCGCACAGCTTGCCCACCCCAACGGCTGGCCCTGCTGACACACACTGACGTTACTACTTAGACATCCCTCAATATTAATACAGACATCAGAGTAAACACCAATAAACTGTGGAAACAGAGCTGATCCCCCAAATTTATAAAGGTTTGCTTAGAGGATGTATTGTAAGATTAAATCATGCCTCCTCCTCTCTCTCCCCCCATGCGCTGCTCTGTAGGCTGGGAGGAAGTGAAGAGTAATCACAGTCTCCCAGCACAACGCCACCTGTGGCTGCATGGGGAACAGCTGTTTAATGTAATGCTTGCAGGACGGCCAGCTGCCGCAGAACCTCTTTGTTTACGTCTCTGCAAAGGGCTCCAGGCACTGCTTGTTGTGAGTGTGAGCCACTGTAAATTAGGGGCAGAGGGCAGAGGGCACTTGCACTGCGGTCAAGACGGGTCTGGGCAGGAGGAGAGTGCAGTGCAATCAGTGAACTCCCCTCCTGTGGGTCACCAGTAGACTGGTGCACCTGCCCAGGATCAGAGCCGGTGCAAGGATTTTTGCCGCCCTAGACAAAATATAAATTTGCCGCCCCCCCATGTGACATCACAATGCCCCACCCATATGATCTGCCATATGAACTAACGCCAGTGCTGCACACAGTGTGTGTTTACATTAAAAAGCCTGCAGGGACCAGCTATAGACACCACAACCACTTCATTAAGCTATAGTGTCCCTTTAATGTGAGGTAAATTATAGATTAGTGTCACTAATAATATACTAGATTGCCTACTTACAATTAGATGAGGATGATGATGAGCTGCAGTTTGGCTCCACTGGTCTGGTGTAGAACAGGATCTCTGGAGGCTGTTTGCAACTGTGGTCACAAAATTCAATGTTCTGGGAGAATTAGAAGCAGCTCCATTTTTTGGGGGCCTCTTACACAGCTCAAGGTCTGGGCCCCAGAGCCTGACGGTGAGTATGCCCATAAGGCCCACTCATAAGTCCACTTATATGTTCCACCCACCCATGAGTTCGCTCACAGGGAGTGGAGTGTGTAGGGGATGTGTTATGAGTTATTGTAGAGGATCTAATATGTGTGCTTATGGTATGTAGTTTATAGGGATACCAGTTTGTGCAGGTGATGCAGTGTGTTTGTGTGTAGTGGAAGCAGTGTGTATTTGTGTATAAGGGATGTATTATGTGTTTCTGGTTGTGTGTAAGGGATGCATTGTGTGAATCTGTGTTTGTATGCATAAGGGATGCAAGGTGTGTGTCTGTATGTGTGTGCATTGAGTGTAAGAGATGCATTGTGTTTCTGTGTGTATGTAAGAAAAGCAGTGTGTGTGTGTTTGCATTGTCTGTTTCTGTGTATGTGTGCAAAGGATGCATTGTCTTTGTGTGGGGGTTGCATTGTGTGTGTGTGTAATGGATGCATTGTGTGTTTCTCTGTGTGTAAGGGAAGCATGTTGTGTTTCTGTGTATGTATAGGGATGCATTGTGTGTTTCTGTGTATGTATAGGGATGCATTGTGTGTGTGTGTGTGCACATAGTGTGCCCTGTCTTGTCCTCTGTCCTATAGAGCTCTCCCTTCTGTCCCTTAGAGCTTCTTAACCCTCCTACTTCTTCTTACTCCCCCTTCTTCTTCTTACTCCCCCTTCTTCTTACTCCCCCCTCTTATTCTTACTCCCCCTTCTTCTTCTTCTTATCTCCCCTCCTTCTTATTCCCCCTCTCCCTCTTCTTACTCCCCCTCCCCTTCCTCCCTCTTTTTCTTATCTCCCCTCCTTCTTATTCCCCCTCTCCCTCTTCTTACTCCCACTCCCCTTCCCCCCTCTTTTTCTTATCGCCCCTCCTTCTTACTCCCCCCTCTTCTTACTCCCCTTCCCCCTCTTCTTCTTACTTCCCCTTCTTCTTCTTACCCCCCTCGTTTTCTTATCTCCCCTCCTTCTTACTCCTCCCTCTTCTTACTCACCCCCTTCTTTTTCTTATCTCCCCTCCTTCTTACTCCCCCTCCCCCTCTTCTTATTCCCCCTCCCCCTCTTCTTCCCCACTTTTTCTTATCCCCCCTCCTTCTTACTGCCCCCTCTTCTTACTCCCCCCTCCCCCTCTCCCTACTCCCCCTCCCTCTTTTCTTACTCCCCCGCCCTCTCTTCTTCTTACTCCCCCCTCCCTCTCTTCTTACCCCCCTCCCCTCTTACTCCCCCCTCCCTCTCTTCTTACCCCCCTCCCCTCTTACTCCCCCCTCCCCTCTTCTTACTCCCCCCTCCCCTCTTCTTACTTCCCCCTCCCTCTTCTTACTCCCCCCTCCCCTCTTCTTACTCCCCCCTCCCCTCTTACTCCCCCCTCACTCTCCCCCTCTTCTTACTCTCCCCCTCCCCTCCTCTTACTCTCCACCCTCCCCTCCTCTTACGCCCCCCTCCCCTCTTACTCCCCCTCACTCTCCCCCTCCCCTCTTCTTACTCCCCCCTCTTCTTATTCCCCCACCTCCCCTCTTACTCCCCCATCCCCTCTTCTTACTCCCCCTCCCCTCTTCTTACTCCCCACCTCCCTCTCCACCTCCCCTCTAACTCCCCCTTCCCCTCTTACTCTCCCCCTCCGCTCTTCTTACTCCCCACCCCTTCTTCTTACTCCCCCTCCCCTCTTCTTACTTCCCCTCCCTCTCCTCTTCTTACTCCCCCTCCCTCTTCTTACTCCCCCTCCCTCTCCTTACTCCCCCTCCCTCTCCCCCTCTTCTTACTCTCCCTCTCCCCCTCCTCTTACTCTCCCCCCTCCCCTCCTCTTACTCTCCCCCCTCCCCTCCTCTTACTCCCCCCTCCCCTCTTACTCCCCCCTCACTCTCCCCCTCTTCTTACTCTCCCCCCACCCCTCCCCTCTTCTTACTCCCCCACCTCCCCTCTTACTCCCCTACCTCCCCTCTTACACCCCCTCCCCTCTTCTTATTCCCCCCTCCCCTCTTACTCCCTCTCCCCTCTTCTTATTCCCCCCTCCCCTCTTACTCCCCCCACCCCTCTTCTTATTCCCCCCTCCCCTCTTCTTATTCCCCCCTCCCCTTTTCTTATTCCCCCCTCTTCTTATTTCCCCCCTCCTCTCTTCTTATTCCCCCCCTCTCCCCTATTCTTATTCCCCCCTCTCCCCTCTTCTTATCCCCCCTCCCCTCTTCTTGTTCCCCCCCTCTCCCCTCTTCTTATCCCCCCTCCCCTCTTCTTATCCCCCCCTCCCCTCTTCTTATCCCCCCCTCCCCTCTTCTTATCCCCCCTCTCCTCTTCTTATCCCCCCTCTCCCCTCTTCTTATCCCCCCTCTCCCCTCTTCTTATCCCCCCTCTCCCCTCTTCTTATCCCCCACACTCCCCTCTTCTTATCCCCCCTCTCCCCTCTTCTTATCCCCCCTCCCCTCTTCTTATTCCCCCCACCCTCTCCCCTCTTCTTATTCCCCCCACCCTCTCCCCTCTTCTTATTCCCCCCACCCTCTCCCCTCTTCTTATTCCCCCCACCCTCTTCTTATTCCCCCCCCTCTCCCCTCTTCTTATCCCCCTCCCCTCTTCTTATCCCCCCTCCCCTCTTCTTATCCCCCCCTCTCCCCTCTTCTTATGCCCCCCCTCTCCCCTCTTCTTATTCCCCCCTCTGCCCTCTTCTTATTCCCCCCTCTCCTTATTCCCCCCTCTCCCCTCTTCTTATCCCCCCTCTCCCCTCTTCTTATCCCCCCTCTCCCCTCTTCTTATCCCCCCTCTCCCCTCTTCTTATCCCCCCCTCTCCCCTCTTATTCCCCCCACCCTCTCCCCTCTTCTTATTCCCCCTCCCCTCGTCTTATTCCCCCCCCTCTTCTTATTCCCCCCATCCCCTCTTCTTATTCCCCCCCTCCCCTCTTCTTATTCCCCCCCCTCCCCTCTTCTTATTCCCCCCTTCCCCTCTTCTTATTCCCCCCCCCTTCCCCTCTTCTTATTCCCCCCCTCCCCTCTTCTTATTCCCCCCCCTCCCCTCTTCTTATTCCCCCCCTCCCCTCTTCTTACCCCCTCCCCTGTAGCTGGCCGAGCCGGTCTCCAGTCCGCGGTCCCGGCCGGAGTGATGGGAAGGTGCACGCTCAGTGTGCACTTCCTGTCAGTCCGGCCGGTTACAGGAAACAGAAACTCCGCGCGGAACACGAGTTTCTGTTTCCTGTAACCGGCCGGACTGACAGGAAGTGCACACTCAGTGTGCACCTTCCCATCACTCCGGCCGGGACCGCGGACCGGAGACCGGCTCGGCCAGCTACAGGGGAGGGGAGAAGCTGCTGCAGCCGTCTGAGCGCTCTTTACAGAGCGCTCAGGCGGCTGCAGCATTTAAAGGGCCGGCCCACCGCGGCCAGTCCTAAAATAATTTCGGGCGGCCTGGGGGGCAATTGCCTCCCTGCCCCCCGGCCCAGCCCGCCCCTGCACTCCAGGCATTAGACTGGTTAGCCAAAAGACTAGTCCAGGCCATTCCAGGCCTGTGTGAGAGTATGGAAAGAGAGCTTTGATATGTGGATTAGGTGGCACATATGACTTTTGAAAAAGTTGGATATTCAAAAGGGTTTATTTACTAAAGACAGGATTTTCTGCAGATGGATAAAATCCATTGAAATTGGTCAAAATCCACTCAGCATGGAAATCCTGATATTTATTAAAGCCCATTACAATTAGAATTTGGTCAACCCGACCAAATTATTGTTGAATCTATGTTCTGATTTTGTACTGGTAGCGCTAGCAGCAAGTGAGCAAATGGGTAATTTAAAAAAAATAAAAAATTGATAGCCTAAAGCAGGGGTAGGCAACCTTCGGCTCTACAGATGTTTTGGACTACATCTCCCATAATGCTTTTACAGCCATATTGCTGGCAAAGCATCAAGGGAGATGTAGTCCACAACATCTGTAGAGCCGAAGGTTGCCTACCCCTGGCCTAAAGGGTCTGTATGGCCCCTATACTAGTAGAAGTGTGGTTTAAACACTTTTTTTTTGTTTTTTATATCACTGGGAGCATATCAGCCAGTGACTGCTTAAAATTAGTGACTTGGCAGCTGTTGCTGGCCAGTTGCTAGACAGGGCCATATTCCATTGAGGAAAGGACAGTAAAATACCGGGGGAACTGTCAATGGCTCCTCCCTGTGCCCACCTTTGAGCCTCCCTGCCTCTACCCATTGACAGTGGGGGAGGGCTCTAAAAATAGACTGCCTCTAATCTCTCCAAAGTTTCCTTTCCTCTATCTGACCACCATCTGCTGAATTTTGACGTTGGCATACCGCTGTACACAAATTACACCACCCTTGGCACATCAGTCTTGCAGAAACCTCCTCGTTCTTGACCTATTTTCCACCAACCTCCAAACTCTCCTTTTACCCATCTCAAATCTCACCTGCCCTAACTTTGCAAACTCCTTCTATGATTTCACCCTCTCCTATCAACTTGACAGTTGAACAGTTAAACACAGCAAGTGCCCCCAACTACAACCTTGACACACCAAGCTGACTCAATACCTCCAAGAAATGTTCCAAAACTGCCGAACGCTGCTGGAAAAAGTTTTACTCTGCATTTGACTTTCTCCACTACAAATTCATACTGAGCTCCTACAGCTTGGCTCTTTCCTCTGCAAAAGTAAATGACTTAAATACCTTTAGCACCACACTCTCCTGCAAACCCAAATGCCTATTTCACACTTTTAACTCTCTTCTTTGCCCTGTTGCTCGTCCTCCTACCAACTTGACCACCACAAGCTTTGTAACTTCACTGAGAAGATCTCTCCTCTCTCTCCTTCCCCTAACAATACTTCCCCCAACCTCACTCCCTCTGCTGTTCTATGTTCATTCACACCCACTACATTAGCAGAGGTTTCTGCTCTGCTCTGGTCCTCCCGCCCCACCACCTGCTCCCTTTATCCTATTCCTCTGCATCTCATCCGCACTCTGTCTCCTTTACTTACTCTGCCTCTCATTTACACTAAAACTCTCAATCTCTTCCTCTCCTCTGATATATTTCCATCAGTCTTCAAACATGCAATTATAACTCAGATTCTATAAAAGCCCAACCTTGACCATAACTCGGTGTCCAACTACCGCCCTATCTCACTACTGCCTTTTGCTTCCAAGATCCTTGAAAGAGTTGTGTATGCGAGACTGACAGACTTCCTTGAATCCAACTCTCTGCTTGACCTGCTTCAGCTTGGTTTCTGCACTCATTACACTGTGGAAATGGGCCTAACCAAAGTACCCAATGATCTACTCGGTGGAAAATCTCATGGTCACTATTCTATCCTAATTTTCCTTGAACTTTCTGCTGCTTTTGATACAGTGTTGACCATTAACAGCTTCTTCTCATCCTCCGTAATCTCAATCTACGAGATATTGCTCTCTCCTGTTGCTCTTCCTACCCCTCCCAGCGCTCCTTCAGGGTTTCTTTCTCTGACTCTGCCTCTTCTTCCCAACCCCTCTATATTGGTGTTCCCCAAGGTTCAGTCTCTAAACCCCTACTGTTCTCTATACTTAAGAAAATGCAAGTGGAAGTTACTATGATGAAAATCAATAGTAAAAACAGAAATAGAGTGGAAATAAAATAGAAGTAGGGAAAATGACAATGCTGAGATCTACTAAATGGTGAAACTGGAGGATATGTAAACTAGACGCTCATGCACAAGTTAAAGCCAAAAAGATATGTCCTAAACAATAAATCTGCATACTAAATAGGACATTAATAAGTACTAAATAAAATTGCAAATATGAGTGGTCAATTAATAAAATTGTATCAGCTTGATTTCAGACTAATTACCTACTATGGTATAAGTAGAAGATACATCTGATAAAGCTGATTCAGACTAATTACCTACTATTTCTACAGTGAGTCTTTATAGTAGTCCATTTTAGGTCTCTTACTTTAGCCTATTTTAGTAGGATATCCCCCCTTTTTTTTCAGGTGTGTTGTCCTGCTCATTAGTGTGTATACTATTCTATTTATCTCAATCTATACTGCCTCCCTTAATAAACTCATCTGCTCCTTCGGCTTTCAATATCCTTATTATGTAGATGACATGAAAATCTGTCATCTCCTGATCTCTCACCACTTGACAAGTGTCTCTGACTGCCTCTCCACGATTCCAACTGGATGGCTGCTCACTTCCTTAAACTCAACCTGTCCAAAACAGAACTTCTGGTCTTTCCTCCCTCAAGTGTTGCTACTCATGTTTTTGTCTCCCTCCACATTAATGGTGCTACCATCAGCTCCACCACACAGGCTTGCTGCCTAGGTGTTCTCTTTGACTTCAACTTCTCCTTCACCCCTCATGTCTAGTCTATAACCAAATCCTTTTGCTTCCATCTCAAAAGCATTGCACACATAATGATTGCAGCGGCGAAGCTCATCTTCCTGTCCACCCACACCTCCCACACCTCACCTCTCTCTCAGTCCCTGCGTTGGCTTCCTGTAAGATATAGGGTTCCATTTAAAATTCTGGCTCTTGCTTACAAATCTCTACACAGTCTTGGCCCCTATGCTCTGCCAAATAACTGCATCTATCCTCTGTCCGTACCCCCACCTCTGATTCTCTGCTTCAAGACTTCTCTAGGGTTCACCGTTCCTATGGAACTCCCTTCCCTTCTCCATTAGATGCTCACCCAGTCTCCACTCATCCAAGAAATCATTACTACACCTGCTTTAGACCGTATACAATGTATTTTATCTTGCAATGTTTTCACAGGATCTGCAATGTTTGTATGAATGCAAAAATTTTGATTTTCTCACATGCAGTAGGTTTGCTTTGTTTTTGTAAGGACCTTAAAGGCATTTACGAGCAGTAGCGCTTACTAAAAAATGGCAATGGAATATAAAAAGATTGTATGCATTTGAGCAAAGTGGCCATATACAGTAAATACAGTTTAATCATATATTTCTAAAATAAAGGTATTTAAATCTGTTATAGCAATCTTTAGCAATCTCTGGAATGCTAATGCAATGCTGACAAGGAAATGGTAGAGTCCAGTCACTCCTCCCTCCTACAATGTGGGATTGTTATAACCTATTGAAATTTCCTGTACTGTTTAAAAGCAGGGGATGAGTAGTGTCTTCTGGAAGAGAAATTAATTCATCTACAGGCTGGTAATCATAACTAGAATATATACGAGGGTGGCTTAATGGAATCGATTTCAATCTCCGGAGATGAAAATAAACATTTATACTAGATTTAGGTAATGAAGTTGTTAAAATAAAAAAAAAGAAAATGCAACTGATATTTCAAGGTAGGAAAACGCCTTTATAAAGGCCTGCTCATGTTTAGAGATCTCAGTCAGAGCATTCTGATTGGTTGGCTTCTGAGGGATTGGGACCTTTCTATTGCTTCCAGATTTATTCAAAGTGAGCAGCCACTACTTGCCTAAAACTTGTGCAGCCATGGTGGTTGATTTTCTTTCTTCTTTTACTATTTTTCTGATGGCTACTAGCACTGCCCAGCTAGCTAATAGTTTGGATTTTTTTAAATCCAGGCACTGGTTTGTAAGCATCAGGGCCTGGAGTTTAACCATCTAGGTCTGTTTTTCAGCCATTCAACAGATTTTGGTCAGGCTGAAATCCAATCAATTGAAATGTTGTTCAGCTGCTCATTCATGTGACTGTTCAGTTCAAGCAGATATTGTCCATGAAAAACATTCTGGGATGCATTCAGACAAACCAAAAAGGGCTCAACATTGGTTAATCAGTGTAATGCAAAATATATACATGATATAAATATTGTGTGTATATTTTGCTGTACACAGGCCTATTTTACTTTGGTTTACAAAAAGTAATCAGAGGGGACAATACGATGAATCCATCGACTGGTCACTTGAATAAAATCAACATTTGATGGCTGTCCCTTACTCTTCAATCATCTATCCTTTTTTTTCTTGGCACCACACACGGAACTGAATCAAATGAACATGTTTCGGCCATCCCACTAGTAGTTTTCTCATTCAAAGTCCATGTGGCTTTTTGGAGATCCAGAACTTGGGTTTAAAATTCAGCGAAATCGCAAATCTGTTGAATCTGAATGCACAAGATTCAGAGTCTGTGCAGAAGATTAAACAGTAACTGATGAATACTTGTAAAAACACAATGTTTAGGGATATCATTTTTAATATGTTGGATAATCGCTTCTTGATCCAAGGATATATCTGACTGCCATTCTGGAATCGAGAAGGATTTTTTTTCCAAGTTTGCTGCAAAATTGGAAAGTGCTTCAAAATGGCTTTTTCTTTGCCTTCTTTTGGATGAACAGCAAAAACCGACAGATGTGAGGCCGAACTTGATGGACGCAGGCATGGACAGGATGACAGCCTTTTGGGCCCCCGGGCCCTTTGAAGTTCAATATATATGTATTAAGTAAATGTCAAATATAATTTTGTTGCATGTTTGCATTTGAGCAGAAAATAATGTGTTTTTTAATATTTGTATTTGTGGAACGTCAATCTGTGCATCTTCAAGCATATATGTGAGAACAGTGGAACTGTGTGTGAATGGAGGGATGTATTATGTCTACTGCAAGAATTTTAATGCAGTCTTGTATTTATATGTAATTTCAGATTTTCATTGTAGGGATGTATGTGTGTTATATTGATGTGTGTGAAACCCAAAGTAAATTTCATGTTGTGCCAGTAGGTATAAAGTACATGTGTTTATTTGCATGTAGTGTAAATGTGTAGATGCAGTGTTCTATTAGAATGTAGAGCAGATGTGTGTGTGAATGCAGAATTCCATTTATATGGAATTAGGACTTATGAATGCAGTGGTGTATTTTTATGGAATTTTGTTGTGTGAACACATGAATGTATTTGTATGAAAAGTTAGTGTGAATAGGAATATATTTGTTTGTGTCTATGTAAAGGCAGGTATATGTACATAAATGTCTTTGTGTGGAAGAAGCTATGTGTATAAATAAAGGTGACTTTTGGTGTGTGAATGCCATTGTGTATTAGCATGAAGAGTCTGCGTATAGAGTAGTTGTGTGTGAATTTGAGCAGTCGGTGTCAGTGTGTGGCTGTAGCAGTGTATTTGTGAGAAGTGTCAGTATGTTCATGAATGCAGAGTGTATGTGTGCAAATCAGTGTGTGTCACCATGTGTGTGACTGCAAGGGTGTGTTTGCATCTCGTTTTGTACTTTGAATGTGATTTTCTTCTGTTACATGTCTCTCTCTATATCTTCCCTAATGTGTAATGTCTCTACTCTTCAGTCTGTCACATCTTACTGGTCTCCACATCATACTCTTGTGACTCTATATCTATCTCACTTCTGTTTCCCCTATTCTCTCCAGTGGAGCTTTAACCCCATCACCCTACAGTCCTTCCCCTAACCCCCTACATGTGTCTGATTCATCTCATTCTAATATGTTACCACATGTATTTCTTCCTCAGTGCACATCACCCCAGTTGTTACTATTTCACTTGTCGTCGTCCCCTCCCCCCATAAATCTGTTTCTCCTCTCATGTCATGGCTATGCTACCCAACTTACAACTATAGGTCATGAATATGAAGACAGACGGACGTATGACCAGACCCTAATATGGCCGTGTTTAACGTATAAGAGAGAAAGCCAGGTCAGGCTTTCAGCAGTTAGAAGAGTCTGAAGCCAAAGTTAGAAGCCAAAATCAAAGAACCAAAAAACATATAATGCACTACATGAGGGACCAAGAGGAAACCATGATAGGGTGATGACAAGGTGGCTAAAACTACTTACTTGAAACACTGAGGTGGACACTGATTGGACCATGTCATCGCTGCAATCCCAAAAAATATGGTAAAGGGGTTGCAGTGATGATGTAGTACTGCCAGTGCCAGAAGGGGAAATGCTGCTAGGCATATCAGTATAAGTAGCGTGCAGCGTCCCTCTCTCAATCAGGCAGCTTCAGAGCTTTTGCCTCCTAATTGGCGCATTCATGAAGTCTAAATGCAAGTCTAAATGCAAGAGCTAATAGGAAAGGCAGGAGGTGGAACTACCTGAACAACGCATGCAGTGTGCTCAGAAAGGTCGAAGCAGTGCATCATTCAGGTGAGTACTGCAATATTACCTCAGTTAGCCTCTCCATCATTCCACATATACGCTGTCCTGCCCCAACGCACCCACAATGTGTCAGTCTTCCCATGAATCCAAATGTGCCTTTGCCAATCTCCATCTCTGCACCCAAAAATATCTCTGCCTCATCTCACCCTCAATATGTAATTACCTCACCTCAAATATGTCTCTGCCCTATTTCACCCTGTTTCTATCTATAGCCCCACATGTCTGTGCCTCATGTCACCCCACTTTTGTCCACAACCTACCTTTTTTTTTTTGTCAATCTTTATTTTATTTGTGCATAAAAAGAACACATAGGTTTGCACTGCCACGACAGCTGGTGCAGACAAATTCGAAACATATTATAACATTGGTATGGCATCGATAACATAGCACATTTATTGTTTGCAAGAGTCAAATTATGTAACAAGTCGAGTGTTGAACATGCTTCCATTGGATGGGGCATGCACAGTTTTTGGTTATAAACAGGAGAAAAACAGGATAGTACAATTCCCAGGTAGGTCTATCCAACCTAAAATCTTGCTACACGCTAGGTGCGGGCGTATATTGGAGAGTTTGGCTATGAGACCTGCCAGGTTAGGTAACTTACACTAAAATCGCAATATAATACAAGGCTGTGTTGGTATTAAACACGCTTGACGCATATGAAAGGCATTTGTCCCGTGTAAATTGCTAAGAGGGCATCTATAGGTAGGTTGGGTAGTTAGGAGACCTGCCCATTAGGAGTCACAGGAGGTGCATGTACAACAATAGTTAGCAGAATCCTATATGATCGTCTATCTTTTATATTCTGTATTTTAGGTGTGCAGAGAAGCATATTCAATTAGACAGCGACATTTGGTGTGAAACAAAATAAGCTATTACAAAGCATTGGTTAGATCTCTGAGTGTCCAAGTAATATGCACACTTTAAAAGATAAAATAATTAATCAAGAAACACAAACTAGCCATTTGTGATAGGACTCTATGATGAGAACCAAAACTGCGGAATCCTGGCTAGCATGAAGATTTTTACGAGCTGATTTAAAGCAGTAAGTATGAAATTACCTGCTGAACATAAACATGTTAAATAAAACATTTGAGTGACTAACAGTTGTAACTGCTCAGCAGGCCACACCATGGTAACTGTGCTTCGAGTAGGCAAAGACAAAGTGAAAATCAGTGAAAACATATATTAAAATAAACATATTTAAAAAAACAGGCTAATAATGAAGGCGTCTACACTGGCAGAGCATAGACTTCTATGGTAGTATAGTGTGATTCAGACTAGGGCTAGGCTAAACAAAAAGGATATGGCATGCGATTAATATTCGGGCTAATTTTCGCTGTAAAAACATGTTATAACATTAACAACATTCGTCTGTCTCAGGGAGGTCAGGCTTGAAAATATTGCGGGACATAGTCCTCTATGACTGTATAGATGTGGTGGCGGGACAGCTGTCCAGGCCACCGTGCGGCAGTGAGAGTTGGTGAAAGTCAGCCTACACCTGTATTCGGCACCAGCAGGGCATATACCGAAAAGTCCCATAGGGCCTTGGCGTCGCGGATCATGGATGCTGCAGGGACTCCTCCAGTGCCTCCCGGTCCTGTGTGAGTGCCTTGGGTGGTGGGGATGTATGCTTTGTGGTGTGACAGTGTCTCTGCTCCCTATGCTGTTTGGCGAGTGTGAGGCTCTGTGTGTCCCCTTGATGCATAGGTATAGCCCTTCAGAGTGTGGTTTGCGGCTGTGTATCGCTGCACTTGGGTAGAGCGTTGACAGGCTTTCTGGCCTTCGCCTGGTGTAGGCTGGGTGTGGGCCCCTCGAGTGCACCATTTTAGTTTGTGGAGCGGCGGGCTGAGTTTGGTGACTCTCCGAGCGTGCCTGGACTCAGGCTTGCAGTAACGGGTGCTCGGTCTGCTGCCTTTAAGTCTGGGTAGAGCTCTTGTTACCTTCTGCAGCTTCGTGTTGGTCGGTGGCGTAGCTATGTGTTTCAACGCTGGTGCTTTTGTAGGAGACGAGGCGGGCAGTCGAGGGACCGCTGTGGCTGCATAGTTTTGTGCCAGTATGGCCTCCCACCGTGTCCAGAAGAGGTCAAATGCTGCTGCTATGCGGTCCTCCTGATGGTTCACGCTAGCCAGCTGCGCTGAGAGAGGTTGGACATGTGGGGGCATGGAGGCTCGGTCGGCATCCGCCCCCTTGGCCTCTGGATATGTGCTGCTTGCAATCCTGGTAGCTTGTGGGGTTCTGTAGCCCCGTGGAGTCTGGACCGGGATAACCCCCGCCGGTCTATGGGGGGGGAGCAGGGGCCCTTAGTCGTCGCGGCGGTGGGAGAGCTGCTGTCCCTCCCGCGCTCGCCTTGTAAGTAGGCCTCGATTGCTTGATCGGTGAAAGTAGGTCGTAGCGTTGTTTGAGGGGTATCATACTGTTCCGCTTGAAGTCCCCTTACGGTTGGTGACCGTTGTGGCCCGATTAGTGGCTTTTGGAGCGTGAAAATTGCTTGAGAGTGTAGCGTATTGCAGGAGCTTGTGTGGTTCACGTCTTCCCGGCTCTGCCGTCAGGCCCCGCCCCACCCCACCTTTTGATGCTTCTTGTCCCCCAGGACCGATGTATGCCCTGCTGCCGCCCCTCTTCTTAGATGCTGTATGGATGCTCTGCATGTGTGGAGTGAGAGTAGAGGAAGTGATATCACATCCTGTCCCTCTTCGCATCCCACAGAGGGCTTGCTCTGCGCAGGGAGAACACTCATACTGCCAGGTCTCACACGGCTAAAACCATGTTAACTGATGCCAGGCCAGATCGGGAGATCCTCTGACTTCCCCAGCTTGACCATGACTGTGTAAATCGGAAAAGGGGAGTGTATACCGCGCCTAGAGGTATTGGTATAAACAATTATAAAAAATTATACATACATATAGTCGATGGAGATTTTGACAATAGATGGTAACCTCAAAATAAAAAGCAAAACATAATAGTGCAATACAGTAAATAAACAAGAAAGGTCAGATAAAGCTATACACAGTCCACTCACATGGGGATGAGCTATAACAGAGCTCAGCTGTGATGCGCCTGGACGGTATAATCCCCGTCTCGGGATATATGGTGGTATAACTTCAGGGATATTCCAAGGTGCAGTGGTGCGTAGATCATAAAATCCAAAGATAAAAATATGGCAGTATATGGTGAAGTAAGTACTGGTGAAGTAGTAACAAGTATAAAAGGTATTGTACTTACAATTTCTAGAGCATGTAACCTGCTCTAGTTTGGACAGCCTAGGTGGTATAATCCCCACCAAGGATATGCAGGATCCAGGGAGTAGAAGGTGATAATAATAAAGATATATATAAAAGTATACTAAAAGAAGTACTTTAATATATAAAACAAACAAGTATAATAACAAGTATAAAAGTCCACTTTACGCGTTTCGCCTCACAGGGCTTCTTCAGAAGTGTGGAGCATCTCCTTCATGGATCCGTTTTTATATGGCTGTCAATTTAGGAAAAGTTAGTTGGTGGTGTAGTGGTTTCTAGTTCCGGATTATCTGTCCTGGAACGCTCGTCGTTTCTATTTCCGGGTTGTGTCTATGGAACGCAGGTGTCGCCAGAGTGATGACGCGGCACTCGCGTCGAACCGGAAATGACGTGGTAGGTGCGTCATTCCGGAATATTGGCCAGAATGATCGTGACGCTCAAGTGGAACGCACGCAACGTCCGAAAACAGCGTGCGTTGCGTTCCAGAGCGTCTATATGCAAATAGCTGCAATAGAAAAAATAAATATGGGCACAGTAATCTGAGTATTTAACCGCCATATTCGTTATGGGCATTTACATTTCAACGATTGTTACATTAGTATGAAAACAATATCAAAACAATATAAAAGCAATATAAAGGTGGGGTACTTTCAGCCTCAGGGGTAATTTGATATACATATACAAATCAATATATGATGTAGCAAAAGTATGAAGAGCTACAATTGATTATAATAAATGCAATAAAAACGTAAAGTTATAAATATTCTGCATAAGGCACAGAAAAATATATATATATATAGTATAAATAAATAAAAATATAAATATATATTATCATACAGTGAATTTCATACATAACATAACTTAGAGGTCAAAGTACTCCTGTATTATATTTTTACAGGTAGGGGTATATATATAAAACCAAAAACATGCAGAACAAGTGGGTATATAGAGGGGTGTTGATAAGTGTAAAAAAGATCGAATGAAATGAAGAAAATATTAAAAAATAAAAAAATTGAAAAAATATAAAATAAAATAAAAAGATAATATAAAAACACATGGTATTGATAAAAAACAGAATAAAATAAGCAGCTCTGTGGGCAGATAAAAAAACCAAAAAGAGCTAATAAGAAAGAGCTAATAAAAATATGTATATATATAAAAAAGAAAAAAAAAATATATAATCATAAAAAATTATAGAGATCAAAATCTGCATTCAGCCCTTTAGGATGTAGGGTGTCGAGCTGGTATACCCACTTCATTTCTATTTGGCCGATCTTTTTGACGATATCCCCTCCCCTCCAATGTTTTTTGACTACAGCTATACCAGTAAAAGAAAGGTGCTTGGGGTCATTGTTATGTAAGCAGAAATGTGTGGGTACAGAGTGGGTTTTTAAACCTTTTTCGACATTTCTACAATGCTCTGCTATTCTTATTTTTAAGGGTCTAATAGTTCTGCCCACATACTGGAGGCCGCACGGGCACTCCAGTAGGTAAATGACATTTTTACTGTTGCATGTAATGACGTCCTTTATATTATATTTCTTGCCTGTATGATTAGATTTAAATTCTGTCACCATTCTTTTTGTTTTTTTAGTTTTCTTGCACGCTATGCAACAATTGCATTTATAAAAACCTTTGTTGTCCATAAAATTATTGGTTTTATTTGGACTATTCTTTGTAGAATTCTTAGTTAAATGCATCTTTAAATTTGGAGCACCTCTAAATACTATTTTCGGTTTATCTGGGATTATTTTTCCCAGAATTTCATCTTCTTTTAATAAGTGCCAGTGCTTGGTTAAAAAATTTTTCAGTTGTTTGTTTTTATTATTGTAATCTAAAACAATTGGTAGGGTAAAATCTGGATTTCCCTGGTTTGGCAGGGGTTTTAATTTATGTATTAGCTGGTTTCTATCTATTGCAGCTGTTTTCTTGATTGTTAGGTCTATATTTTTTTGCATCGTATCCCTTTTGTGTAAAACTTTCTTTTAGTGTGTTTGCTTGCTCCAGAAAAGTTAGTGTCTCTGAGCAATTTCTTTTGAGTCTCATAATTTGGCTTTTGGGGATGCTATCCAACCATATCTTGTTGTGGCAACTGTCTGTACTTATATAGTTGTTCACATTTACATCTTTAAAATGAGTTTTTGTGTGTATTTTATTGTTCTTAATGTAAATATTTAAGTCTAAAAAAGTAACCTTCGAATTGCTAAAATCTGCAGTTAAAATAATACCATCTTCATTTCTATTTAAAAACGAAATAAAATCTTTGGCTGAGCTCTCAGATCCCTTCCAGATAAAAAACAGATCATCTATGTACCGGGAGTAGGATACCAGGCACTCCACCCAGTCATGCCCCCTCCAGACGGACTGGTCTTCCCACTCCGCCATATAGAGGTTGGCATAACTGGGTGCAAACCTGGTACCCATAGCTGTTCCCGTATTTTGCAAATAAAAACCATCTTTGAACCAGAAGTAGTTGTGCTTTAAAATCAAGTCTATGCCTTCTATTAAAAATTCTGTATGTTCTTGGGGCATGGATTCATCCCTTTCCAGAATAGATCTAATAGCTTTGCAACCTCTGTCATGTTTTATAATAGTATACAGAGATTGTACATCACAGGTGATCATAGTGTAATCTGTCTCCCAGGTGACATTTTCCAATTTTTTTAAAAGGTCTATTGTATCTTTTAAATACGATTTGGTTTGTTTTACATACGGTTGTAACATAATGTCAATGTATTCGGAGAGGTTTGAGAGGGGTGATCCTATGCCGGATACAATGGGACGGCCAGGAGGGTTATTCAAGTTTTTGTGGATCTTTGGCAGGAAGTATATAACCGGAATCTTAGGAGATGGGTTGTTAATGTAGTGGTACTCTTTATCACTTAGGATCCCCATATCTTTACCTTTTTTTAGAAATACATTAAGTTTATTCTTTATGTCTGTTGTGGGGTCACTATTTAATTTAGCGTATGTGTTACAATCATTTAGTTGTCTTTAAGCTTCTGTTTCATATTTATCTTTTGATTGGATTACAAGACCTCCGCCTTTATCGGCGGGTTTGATTACAATGGAAGTATCATTATATAGATCTTTTAAAACTTTCATTTCTCTTCTGTTTAGATTTGATGTGTTGTTTTTGTGTTTGGTATCTAGGGTTTTTATTTCTTTGCATACCTTTTTTTCAAATATATCGAGAGCACTAGATTTAAAATATGCGGGGTAAAATGTGGATTTGTTCTTAAGTTCACTGCATCTGTATTCTTTGAGGTTTGTAATATTTGTGTTAGTTGATTGGTGATCATTAGATTTACTAAGATAAAAACGTTTTAAAGTGGCATTTCTAACAAACTTGTTTACATCTATATATGTAAGAAATGAGCTATAATTTCGGGTTGGGGCAAACTTGAGGCCTCTTTTTAAAATATTAATCTCTGTGGTATTTAATATTTTTTCAGACACAACCTGTCTGATAAAATATTAAATACCACAGAGATTAATATTTTAAAAAGATCTAATCAAATCTAAACAGAAGAGAAATGAAAGTTTTAAAAGATCTATATAATGATACTTCCATTGTAATCAAACCCGCCGATAAAGGCGGAGGTCTTGTAATCCAATCAAAAGATAAATATGAAACAGAAGCTTTAAGACAACTAAATGATTGTAACACATACGCTAAATTAAATAGTGACCCCACAACAGACATAAAGAATAAACTTAATGTATTTCTAAAAAAAGGTAAAGATATGGGGATCCTAAGTGATAAAGAGTACCACTACATTAACAACCCATCTCCTAAGATTCCGGTTATATACTTCCTGCCAAAGATCCACAAAAACTTGAATAACCCTCCTGGCCGTCCCATTGTATCCGGCATAGGATCACCCCTCTCAAACCTCTCCGAATACATTGACATTATGTTACAACCGTATGTAAAACAAACCAAATCGTATTTAAAAGATACAATAGACCTTTTAAAAAAATTGGAAAATGTCACCTGGGAGACAGATTACACTATGATCACCTGTGATGTACAATCTCTGTATACTATTATAAAACATGACAGAGGTTGCAAAGCTATTAGATCTATTCTGGAAAGGGATGAATCCATGCCCCAAGAACATACAGAATTTTTAATAGAAGGCATAGACTTGATTTTAAAGCACAACTACTTCTGGTTCAAAGATGGTTTTTATTTGCAAAATACGGGAACAGCTATGGGTACCAGGTTTGCACCCAGTTATGCCAACCTCTATATGGCGGAGTGGGAAGACCAGTCCGTCTGGAGGGGGCATGACTGGGTGGAGTGCCTGGTATCCTACTCCCGGTACATAGATGATCTGTTTTTTATCTGGAAGGGATCTGAGAGCTCAGCCAAAGATTTTATTTCGTTTTTAAATAGAAATGAAGATGGTATTATTTTAACTGCAGATTTTAGCAATTCGAAGGTTACTTTTTTAGACTTAAATATTTACATTAAGAACAATAAAATACACACAAAAACTCATTTTAAAGATGTAAATGTGAACAACTATATAAGTACAGACAGTTGCCACAACAAGATATGGTTGGATAGCATCCCCAAAAGCCAAATTATGAGACTCAAAAGAAATTGCTCAGAGACACTAACTTTTCTGGAGCAAGCAAACACACTAAAAGAAAGTTTTACACAAAAGGGATACGATGCAAAAAAATATAGACCTAACAATCAAGAAAACAGCTGCAATAGATAGAAACCAGCTAATACATAAATTAAAACCCCTGCCAAACCAGGGAAATCCAGATTTTACCCTACCAATTGTTTTAGATTACAATAATAAAAACAAACAACTGAAAAAATTTTTAACCAAGCACTGGCACTTATTAAAAGAAGATGAAATTCTGGGAAAAATAATCCCAGATAAACCGAAAATAGTATTTAGAGGTGCTCCAAATTTAAAGATGCATTTAACTAAGAATTTTACAAAGAATAGTCCAAATAAAACCAATAATTTTATGGACAACAAAGGTTTTTATAAATGCAATTGTTGCATAGCGTGCAAGAAAACTAAAAAAACAAAAAGAATGGTGACAGAATTTAAATCTAATCATACAGGCAAGAAATATAATATAAAGGACGTCATTACATGCAACAGTAAAAATGTCATTTACCTACTGGAGTGCCCGTGCGGCCTCCAGTATGTGGGCAGAACTATTAGACCCTTAAAAATAAGAATAGCAGAGCATTGTAGAAATGTCGAAAAAGGTTTAAAAACCCACTCTGTACCCACACATTTCTGCTTACATAACAATGACCCCAAGCACCTTTCTTTTACTGGTATAGCTGTAGTCAAAAAACATTGGAGGGGAGGGGATATCGTCAAAAAGATCGGCCAAATAGAAATGAAGTGGGTATACCAGCTCGACACCCTACATCCTAAAGGGCTGAATGCAGATTTTGATCTCTATAATTTTTTATGATTATATATTTTTTTTTTCTTTTTTATATATATACATATTTTTATTAGCTCTTTCTTATTAGCTCTTTTTGGTTTTTTTATCTGCCCACAGAGCTGCTTATTTTATTCTGTTTTTTATCAATACCATGTGTTTTTATATTATCTTTTTATTTTATTTTATATTTTTTCAATTTTTTTATTTTTTAATATTTTCTTCATTTCATTCGATCTTTTTTACACTTATCAACACCCCTCTATATACCCACTTGTTCTGCATGTTTTTGGTTTTATATATATACCCCTACCTGTAAAAATATAATACAGGAGTACTTTGACCTCTAAGTTATGTTATGTATGAAATTCACTGTATGATAATATATATTTATATTTTTATTTATTTATACTATATATATATATATTTTTCTGTGCCTTATGCAGAATATTTATAACTTTACGTTTTTATTGCATTTATTATAATCAATTGTAGCTCTTCATACTTTTGCTACATCATATATTGATTTGTATATGTATATCAAATTACCCCTGAGGCTGAAAGTACCCCACCTTTATATTGCTTTTATATTGTTTTGATATTGTTTTCATACTAATGTAACAATCGTTGAAATGTAAATGCCCATAACGAATATGGCGGTTAAATACTCAGATTACTGTGCCCATATTTATTTTTTCTATTGCAGCTATTTGCATATAGACGCTCTGGAACGCAACGCACGCTGTTTTCGGACGTTGCGTGCGTTCCACTTGAGCGTCACGATCATTCTGGCCAATATTCCGGAATGACGCACCTACCACGTCATTTCCGGTTCGACGCGAGTGCCGCGTCATCACTCTGGCGACACCTGCGTTCCATAGACACAACCCGGAAATAGAAACGACGAGCGTTCCAGGACAGATAATCCGGAACTAGAAACCACTACACCACCAACTAACTTTTCCTAAATTGACAGCCATATAAAAACGGATCCATGAAGGAGATGCTCCACACTTCTGAAGAAGCCCTGTGAGGCGAAACGCGTAAAGTGGACTTTTATACTTGTTATTATACTTGTTTGTTTTATATATTAAAGTACTTCTTTTAGTATACTTTTATATATATCTTTATTATTATCACCTTCTACTCCCTGGATCCTGCATATCCTTGGTGGGGATTATACCACCTAGGCTGTCCAAACTAGAGCAGGTTACATGCTCTAGAAATTGTAAGTACAATACCTTTTATACTTGTTACTACTTCACCAGTACTTACTTCACCATATACTGCCATATTTTTATCTTTGGATTTTATGATCTACGCACCACTGCACCTTGGAATATCCCTGAAGTTATACCACCATATATCCCGAGACGGGGATTATACCGTCCAGGCGCATCACAGCTGAGCTCTGTTATAGCTCATCCCCATGTGAGTGGACTGTGTATAGCTTTATCTGACCTTTCTTGTTTATTTACTGTATTGCACTATTATGTTTTGCTTTTTATTTTGAGGTTACCATCTATTGTCAAAATCTCCATCGACTATATGTATGTATAATTTTTTATAATTGTTTATACCAATACCTCTAGGCGCGGTATACACTCCCCTTTTCCGATTTCTACTCTCACTTACAAGGTTTTGGGAATCCTTGTTTTGTACACTGCTGCCTGCCCACCACTTACTATAGCGAGCGCCTATTACCCTCTGCTTTGTGACCATGACTGTGTGTCTGTGCCTCTGACTGCCACAGGCCTTTGGTCCAAGTCAGATTTGCCCAAGTGATCTGTTCATCCATGGACTCACGTCTCTTTTCAACCTATGTAACTATATAAGTCAATAACCATGTCACAGACTATTCCCCTGTTGACTGTTTTGCAATTCATGCTTAATTAATTATATAATAATTAAAGCAAATAGTAACTTTTAAAGGGACATTACACTGCCGCCCAAAAATTTGATGTATATTGTACAGCTATATACCCCAAATGAAAACATGCATAATTTAAATTATGTATTTTTTCCTTGTGCATATATCCAAAAACTGCTTGCAAAAGTTCTCTTGTCTGCAGCTATTGTAAGCTCTCCTTTTCTTCCCCAGCCCAGACTTTCTGGGATAAAGAGATCTAAAAGTAGACAAGTGATACTGCAGTTAGCCAGTCTCTAAGGTAAAGTGGTCAAATATGATATACAATGCATAATAATTTAGCATTCATCAAGGGGACAAACATCTAGAGTAGTGATTCCCAACCGTTTATCACTTGAGAAGGGGTACTAAGGGGTAAGCAGTCTATTTCCATAAATTGCAGCCTTCATATTAGCAAAATATTTGTAATTATTATAGTTGATATTATTTCAAATGTATATGTTTCTCTCTGCCCGATCTCTGCTCTCCCTCTGTCCCAGGCTCCCCCTGCTTCTCTTCTGCCCTAAGTATGTATATGTATGTGCAATATATATATTGCACATACATACATACATACACACAAACTGACAATCATGCAGATAGACGGATACACACACTGACACACATGCCAATGCACAGACAAACCAATTCAAACATGACATACATACAGATACACATAAAATCACAAAGACACAGATACAAACACTGACACATATACAGATACAAAACCCTGCTATACATGCAGATTCACAGACACAATGACACACACAGGTATAGACCTATAGACACACAGATACAGATACAGACAATGATACAAACACTGTGACACATGCAGGTACAGACACACATGCAAACACTGAGACACATACTGATGCAAACACACTGTAAAATGTAGCATGTCAGTAAATCTGTATCTGCATGTGTGTCAGTGTTTGTATCTGTGTGTGTGTATCTGTGTGTTTGTAAATATGTATGTGTGCCAGTGCGTATCTGTATGTCAGTGTGTATCTGTATGTGTTTGCACATATGTATGTGTGTCACTATCTGTACCAAACACTGACACATACAACCATTGCCACACATGCAGATACACACATTCAGTTGCGCAGACACACTAATACACACACCGACACACATACAGATACAAAAACTGACACATACAGATACAGGGATACAGATAAACACACTGACACACATGCAGATAAACACACTGACACACATGCAGATATGCAGACAAAAAGATACAGATACACACACTGACACACATGAAGATACACAGATTAAAACACACACTGACACGTATAGCATAGAACAGTGTCAGAATACATACACCGTGCATTGCAGTTTGCTGCATATGGGGCTGCATAGCTGCAGACCACTTAGAGTGCCGATGATGACCCTTGTCCACCGCTGAAAGCTCCTTTGTTGGGAACGTGTGCATCGGAACTGGACCATGGAGCAATGGAAGAAGGTTGCCTAGTTTGATGAAATACATTTTCTTTTAGATCAAAGTGCATGTCCGAGTGCGTGTGTGTTGTTTCCCCGGGGAAGAGATGGCAGCAAGAAACACAATGGGAAGAAGGCAGGCTGGAAGAGGCAGTGTTATTCTCTGCGCAATGTTCTGCTGGGAAACCTTGGGTCCTGGGTTTTGTTGTGGATGTTACTTTGACACGTACCACTTACCTAGAGATTGCTGCAGACCACATACCCCTCAGGACATGTTCAGATGTCTTGATCAGTCCATGCCTCAATGAATGACAACACAAGGGGGACCTACAAGATATTAGGCAGGTGGTTTTAATGTTGTTGTTGATTAGTGTATATGAGCGGCACGAAATAAAAAATAAAAGGCAATTATAGTTTTAATGTGCCTGGCTTACTATAGCAGTTAAAGTATGCAGGAAATCTACTGTTCTGATCCAAACTCCCCAAATCTACTGTTCTGATCCAAATCTCACGCCTTCCCAAGCACAGACTAACTGGAACCCACCAACTAGAGCAGTGATGGGTAACCTTGACACCATAAATTGTTTCTGGACTACATTTCCCATGATGCTCAGCCATTTCTCATGATGCTCAGTTAGCTTTTAGACTCTAAAAGCTAGCTGAGCATCATGGGAAATGTAGTCTAGAAACGATTTATGGTGTCAATGTTAGCCATCACTGAACTAGAGGCTTCTCAATTAGAAATCTCTGTGCTGGAGCGGTGAGTGGAGGCCCATGCAATCGCGGCTTTCCTATTCTTCATACAGCTCATTGAAACTGGGGAAGGAGGGAAGGCAAGCACACTCTTCCTTATCTCCTGCCAATTCCCTTAGCTCTGTGTCTGTTATCTATAACTACCAGTTTAATCAAAAGGTCACTCCATTGCTAAAATAATTTATTTAATTTTTTATTTTGTAGTTATAACCCCAATGAAAACATGCATGCATTATTCCATTGGGGGTATAACTAAAAGCAGCTTCCAAAAGTGGCAGATCTCTTGTCTGAAACCTTTGCAAGTCCTCCTCTTTAACAAAGCCCAGACTTTCTGTGGCTGTCCAATCACAGATGTCCCAACGCAGCTCAAATAGAAGACTTTGCAAGGCAGGTGCTCTGTTTATTTTCCTGGAGCTGTTGTCTGATTGACAGCCAGTGGGTTGTAACAAGGTTAATTTATACAAGTGCCAAACTGCAACTGGCGTTCAAATTAGTTTTTTTGCATTTTTCACACACAAACAAATATTAACGCTAACTTTGGCAAGTGTTTGTGACTAAGTGGCTACTAAAAAAGACTGGACATACCCTATTTGCAATACCTTGGGTTGTCTACTATTGCAAATGGTATACCATCATGGGGGTAATTCTCATTCCTGGGCTACCATACGGTCTCAAAGGCAACGTAACCAATCTGGCGAATTTCAATGTGAAAAACCTGAAAAATGTAACATGCCATATTTGACCCTGTAACTTCCGCGCATGCGCATTCGAATTCTCCATAGGAAAGCATTGAAAATGCTTTTCAATGCTTTCCTATGGGGAATTGAGCGACGCTGGAGGTCCTCACACAGCATGAGGACATCCAGCAACGCTCTAGCACAGGTTTCCGGTGCTAGGGACACGGAAGTGCCCTCTAGTGGCTGTCTACTAGAGGGCCACTAGAGGAGGACCTAACCCTGCAAGGTAATTATTGCAGTTTATAAAAAAAACTGCAATAATTACACTTGCAAGGTTAAGAGTAGTGGGAGTTGGCACCCAGACCACTCCAATGGGCAGAAGTGGTCTGGGTGCCTACAGTGTCCCTTTAAATTTGTTTCATAGCTAAATATTTGATGTTAAATGAAAGCCCTATTTCTCCTGAATAAAGTGTGGGTGCACTTAACATGAAAGTGGATAATTACGGTTGAACAGACCTATAGTCAAATTCCAATTTACTTTTTATTTTTATCAAAACGTGTACATTTGGTTCAGTCCTTAAGAGGTTAAAACAGAATGTTGTTCTTAAGACACAAACATGAGGCTTTTTACATTGAATAAGAGTGTGGGAATTTCTTGATCGATCCAAAAACGACAATCCAGAGTGCCTGGAATTTCTGGATTGTAAAATCCCACATACAAAAAATGGTTTTAAGATCTGACCAGAACAGGATTAAGCATAAGGAGACCCTAGGTGGTCTTCTAGGGTTAAGGTGTTAGACAGGGGCCCCCGAACCATGAATTTACTTGACCACCTTATCCAGCTGTATTTCAAAAAATAATGGGCAGTCCCAAATTGGTAATCTACCTAGCGTCATGTGAGATTTTAATCCTTCTCTGGCTCTGATATAGGTACAGCAAATCTCATCAATCAATATTCAGTACAATACATCAATATTCATTACATGCCACTAGATGGCATTCTAACAATGTTTTTTTTGAATGTTCAGCCAGTGAGGTTAATACATAAAAAGCACATTAATACATTTAGTTTTGATTAAGTTGTTAGATCACTATATGCTTTTTCAAGTTGGTATAATTCCTTTTAAAGTTTTGATTGCCACCATATCTTTATTCACATATGGTCAAATTATCTGTGTCATTATGAATATTATTCAAGCATGTTAGTGATAGTGTATGTATTTATTATTTAGATATGACAAGGAGAGCATCTTCAAAATGGCAAGCCTCCTAGCACCTCAGATTTAGGCAAGAGAGTCACTATTGAGGTCTGAGAAGAGGCATGCGGGAGAAATGTGTCAGGCACACTCAAGTGTAGTATCCCTGCCACTTTGTTGGCTCAAGGGTGCTAACGGAAGCAGGAAGCAAATGTCCCTGGCTGTTTGACAGCCCAGGGAGGGGTTCATTCAGAGACATCTTTAATATTGATTGGACCCTGGGCAAGCATTTGCTTGGGCCCCTTGGAGCCCGCCTTCCCACTATGTTTCATGACTGTGTGTGTATGATTACGGTCTTCAGTGGTTGACTGTGACAGGATGTGTAAACAGGTTACTGTGGCAAAGTGATTGTGACAGGGCCAGAGAGGTGAATGAGACAGGGATTGGTGGTGAATGTGGCAGGGTTGGGGGGTGATTGTGACATGGTCATAGAAGGTAGTGTGACGGGGAGAAGGGAGGTATGTGTGACAGGATTATGGGGGTTAATGTGACAATGTTGTGTTGCGTGGTTGGGGTGAATGTGCCTTGGTTGGAGAAGGGAGTGTGACCGGGTGAGAAGAGGTGAGTGTATCAGGATTAGAGGAGAGTTATGTGACCGGGTGAGTGTGGCATAGTTGGGGGGTGAGTATGACACAATTGCAGGGCTTAATGTGATAAAGTGAGTATTAGGGAAGTTAATGTGATAGGGCAGGAGTGTGGCAGGGTGATGGGAGATGAGTATGGCATTGGTGAGTGTGACAGGATCGTGCAAAAGAATGTGAATGTGGCAGGGTAAAGGGGGTGAGTGTGTGTGGGGGAGAGTGCAAACACTGACACATAAAGATACACTCACTGACAAACATGCAGTTACATAGACACTAACAGACATACAAATAAACAGACAAACACACCCTGACATACATTAATGTCCTCTCTTCTGATTTCTCTCCGCCTATCTTGACTCGTGTCTTTGACTGCCTCTCTGCGATTTCCAACTGGATGGCTGCTCCCTTCCTTAAACTCAACCTGTCCAAAACAGAACTTCTGGTCTTTCCTCCCTCAAGTGTTGCTACTTCTGTGTCTGTCTCCCTCCAAGTCAACGGCACCACCATCACCTCTACCTCGCTGGCTCGCTGCCTAGGTGTTCTTTGACTCCGACCTCTCCTTCACCCCTATGTCCA
Organism: Pelobates fuscus; assembly: GCF_036172605.1. Classification (NCBI taxonomy): domain Eukaryota; kingdom Metazoa; phylum Chordata; class Amphibia; order Anura; family Pelobatidae; genus Pelobates; species Pelobates fuscus. The sequence goes on along the minus strand of NC_086326.1, from coordinate 81,190,051 downwards.
GTCGACAGCCAAATTCTGCCGCTTCCAACTCAAAAACATCCGTCCCTATTTAACACCAGACGCGGCTAAGGTGCTGGTCCATGCCGTTGTTCTTTCTCTCCTTGACCACTGCAATCCCCTTTCTCATTGGTCTTTATGTGTTCCCAGATTGCACTGCTGCAATCTATAATGAATGCGGTGGCAAGGCTCATTTTGCTGTCCGCCTGCACCTCCCACGCCTCCCCCCTCTATCAGTCCCTACATTGGCTTCCAGTTAGATATAGGGCTCAATTTAAGATCCTGGTGGTTGCTTACAAGTCCCTACATAATGCTGCTCCAACCTACCTATCCTCCCTAATAAACAAGTATGTCCCGTTGAGGCCCCTGCGCTCTGCCGAAGACCTACGTCTGTAAGGAATCCTATACTCACCTTGGCGGTCCGCCGATTGGCTGTTCCTCCGATCGAGCAGACCACCCCCTTCAGCCTTCCTAACTGATCTCATAGTGTCCCGGATGCTGTGCGCATGCCCCTTTTTATGATGCAGCGCATGCATCCAGACATCAGATAGGCAGTACTATGGGAGGGGTTTACAAACGCCTTCTTACGTTTTGACTACATTAATCACGTCCCCAAACATATAAAAGCTCACCTAACCAATGTTTCAGTGCTCTGTTGTGATTCCTCGCTTGCTAGTGTCCCAAGAGTGTGTTTGTATCTGGTTTAGTGTTTATCTGGTTTTGACTCTTCTTCTTCCCTGACTATTCTGATTTCTGGTTCCCTTGACTTGGCTCTGTTATTTTGTATTTGCTGTTTTCTGGTTCCCTTTGACTTTGGCTTGTATTTGACTAATCTCTTTATTTTTACCTTCAGTCCGGCCATTCTAAGCTCCGGTGTAGGTAATTGTTCTTTTACCTATCGGAGGGTTTATATTCTGTGTGTTGGGTTACTCCATATTTGTGACAACGCCTATCCTCTGTCCTTACTCCCACATCTGATGCTCGCCTCCGAGACTTCTCCAGAGCTGCACCTTTTCTGTGGAACTCCCTTCCCGTCTCTGTTAGACTTTCATCCAGTCTCCACTCATTCCAAAAATCTTTGAAAACACACTTCTTTAGGAAAGCGTATCATTTAAACGGTTAGCAGGTTTTTATTCATTCCCCCCACCCCCAAAAAATAACCTAATACTTTTCTAGCTTCCTATTTCATTACCCCTACTTATACCCTTTGTGTCACCATACCCCACTCCCTCTAGCATGTAAGCTCATGGAGCAGGGCCCTCCACCCCTCTGTTCCTGTACATCCAGTTGTCTGGTTACAATTAAATGTCTGTTAGTCCACCCATTGTACAGCACTCCATAATTTGCTGGCGCTATATAAATAATAAAATAATAATAATAAAATTCAGATACACATAACACATACAGATACATATAGACATACAGATACACACACACAGTGACACACATTCTGATACACAGAATGACACACGTGCAGACACACAGAAACTCATGCACATACAGACCCGCATATGTACGCGTACAGACACACTGATAAATACGCAAATACACATACAGAGAAACAGAGGCACATACAGGCACACAGATAAGTGCACAGAAGCATACCGACCCATAGATACAAACAAAAAGACATATGCAATATGTACATTTTTAGTCACCCTACTGTTACCTACCTTTTAGGTGCACAAGCATGATCTCCCTGGGGTTCAGTGCCTGGTTGAGGCTATTGGGGATCAGAGGCTTTACTCTGCTCACTCTGCTCCTATTTCTTATCCCGTATAGTCAGTGTTTGCTGGCAGAAAGTGACCGGCTGTCACTTTATTCTAGTGATTACATAATTAAAGGGACCCGGTCACACTGTTAAAGGGCCGCAGCGCTTGCAGGGCCCCTAAATACAAATTATCATAGGGTCGCATGGGCAAGCCAATGAGCATCCTCGCCGCAGCTTTGAGCTCGCCATGAATAACTGGGCAGCTGCCCCTCTTGCCCCATGTCAGAGGCGGCCCTGGGTTCAATAATTAATTATAAATGCTGATTTCTCATCGAAATTAGCACGTTTATAAAGTGCTTTTTATGAGTGAGGAGTAAACAGGATATGTGCTTTGTGGTATGAGTAAATGGATACTCCTCACCCATTAAGCACTTCAGCAAACTGAGGTGCTTTAGGGGTGCAGAGTGGTCCTTTAAAGACATTGCTTTCATTTTGTTAAAACATGGTTTGATTTCTAAAAATTAAAAAAAAAATGGAGTTATCCATGGCCTGGACCCTCTGTAGCCAAACAGCGAATGCAGAAACAGATCTTGTTTAGTATAAAGTACAATATGAACAGTAATTATAGGCTAAAAGTGCTGGAGGAACTTAAATCTTGCCCGAGAAACATGGTGTAGTGTCACTAGACAAAGCGTTTGGCTTGAGTCACTATGCACTATGCACTTCCCAGACACTATTCAAAGTGTTTCATATTGTTTGTGGTTTGCAATGTCTTTCTCCTACATTCCCAGCAGATGGCGCCATGTGCATTGTAAACAATAGCAAAGAGAGAAATAGTGAATCTTTGACATGTGCATTCGTATTCCTAACAATAACAAAATAACCGAAAATCTACATTTTATTTTTGTTATTTAGTCAGAAAAAGAATAAAAAGTCGCCATTGACAGAATGGCTCTCAGATTGAATTAATTAGTTAATTAATTCTAGCAAGCAGCCACTGGCTGTTCGCTGTTTAGCATACATGTCCCCAAAACTATTTATACAGCCCCCATGCCCTGCTCATTTGCCACAAATGGAGGGGTGTCTGCTAAACAGCACACAGTAAAAAAAAAAAATTGCAACTGGGCAGCTGCATATACCTACATATACACCAAACATATCCCCAATTTAAAGGACGTGGATGGACACCCCTCATATACCCCTCCACCTCCAGTGGGCCCTATAATACTGTACATAATGTGCCCCTGTGCCATCACCCATGGGTGTTGGGTGGCAACCCTCACAATCATTTATATAATAAGTTGTCTGTCCATACCCTGTCCCCACTCATGGCCAAAGGGATTGGAAATTGTTTAGAATAGGTGCTAATGTCTCCCCACCCATGGTCAGTAGGTTCTTTTTGTAAATTAAGTATTCTGTTAACTGGCTATTGATTGTTTTGGTTTAGCTATTTTGCAAATATTTAATCAGATTAATCCTTGTGGTGAGCCAATCTAATTTTTTCTTTCTCGTTATCTGTAACTAAGCTGTTGACTGAGCCATCAATTAAGTTTACTTAGCAGGGAAATCCAACAGTCTGAGACACCATGATATTAGTTTTTTATTCAAGAAACAATGGTTATTTTTAAGGTAAGGACTATATAGAAGGGGATCCAATCTCTCTCTCTCGCTCTCTCTTTGAATATTTTTTGTTAATACCTCCAGAGCTCTTCATTATTTTTAATTTTAAATTTTTTCTACTTATTCATTTTTAGTTTTGTAATTGTGTTTTCAATCTGCCCTCTTTAAGCAATTACAATGGTGATCCTGTGTTTTGTTTTGTTTGTTTTTTTGTTTTTCTTTTTTAAAGCTGACTTCTGAAACTTACTGATGGGAAACTTTGTCATAAATCCCCTCTCGCAACTTCTGTTACAAGATTGTCAACAGAGTATTGGGTGTTTGAAGACAGAATGTCTCCATATTTCGCTACAATAAATTACTTTGGCATAAAAGGCATCCTGTATATGGAAAATGGCTGTTTAATATACTTAACCTAAACACTTGCCGAGCATCTGTACAGACTATAGGATGGGAGTCAGTGACACTTTGTTCTGCGTGAAGCTGGTATGCAGCTAAGGGAATGTTCTTGGGAACAGCTGTGGGATTCATTTCTAAAGATCAACAGCTGGAGATATTATTAAACATATGCTATACTTCAGACCCCCTCACACTCGCGTATCATGATGTTCATATCCATCCAGGTTTCACACAGCTGAGATGAGTATGTGCATTTATTTACTCATACACCCACTCACATATACGCAGTGTCTCTAATAAACACAAGCATATACGCACAACTTCAAAAACCGCTTGAGATGACCCTGACCACTCATTTGTAAAATCCAGTGTTTCCAGCCAGTGCACAATATTGGTCCGAGAGTGGATTAGGAAGGTTACGTTGTTATAATAAGATATAGTATTATACATTTTCTTTTAATATGACCTACAATTATATTTTTCCTTATTTATTTTCTCTCTCTTTAACAAGTTAATCATCCCTGCTCTTTTCAGAGAATGCTATATTAAGTAAAACTAGCACTAAAACCTTTATAACTCACAATGCCCACTCTATAGTTGCCTGTTCTTGCTTTCACATGTGTCCTAGTAAATACAGAGAATTACTATAGGGCGCTTAAATGACATTTAAATTTATGTACTAAAAAAAATGAAAAACAAAACAGACACAAATAAAACAATACAGTATATTAATCTCCGATAATGTCAAAAGTAACTGATGTAGGGAAATTATAATACATCATTAAGGTTTAAGCAATACTAATGCATCAACGCCCCAATAATCCACACCGGTACAAACAAAGAACCCTCAATTATATACCGAACATCCTCAGTCCTGTACCCATCCACCACCAATAGGGCACTAAATTCACCTCTGGAAAAAGTCTCCAAATCCCACAGAGGGCTTCTAGAATGAGATGATGTTTACCAGATCAAATAGTTCAAATTCTGCTTGGTCGCCCTACAGATTTCACTGACGGGGTCAAACATGGCGTGAAAGCAAGCCAAAGTCTTTATAGGGAGTTGTCTACATGTTTTGTCCTTTTTATGGTCTTCTTACATATACCGCATCTGTACTTGAATTCTTGTATTGTTTATATTATGTGCCCATGCTATTATCAGCCCTAACACTGCCAGATATGGGTAGAAGCAGACGAACAGCCATTCACGCCATACGAAATCTGACCCTCATTGTGCCAGGTATGCGATTTGTGGATGGACCCTGGTTATTAGTCTGTGTCCCCTGGTTATCAGGGAACTCAAGGGAACCCCGTGACTCACTCTTATTTTCTTTATGTAGCACAGATATCCTGTAAGCAATATCATTTCTAGGGGGGAAGACTTTTTTTTAAAGCAACTTGTTTCTTATTGCTTATTTTATTTTTTGCTTACTGCTTTAAACCATAATAATAATTTCTTATTATTCCTATTATTTTATGGCTAACACATTATAATCATCCAATTGATGGCAACATCCTTTAACAGTGCTTCTCTGGAAGTTGAACTCTATGATTCTCCAGGTCAGTGAGTGGATGTGCACAAGTGGACTTTCAAGTTATTTATGATATCTGCAAATATAAATTCTAGAAGAACAAAACGCAAATAAAACCTCATATCAACCATTTTGATCGCATGCAATTTGGTGGCATGCATTTTGGTCGTGACAAATTGGTCGAATTACACTGTTTGTGCATTTTGATCGCATGCAATTTGGTCGCCATTCATTTTGGCCGCATTTTGATATAAGGTGTCATTTGGGTAATATAAGGTGTCAATATTTTAGGGTAAGGGCCAGATTTGGGTAATATAAGGTGTCACTATCTTAGGGTAAGGGTTAGGGTTAGAGGGTTAGGGTTAGGGTTAGAGGGTTAGGGTTAGAGGGTTAGGGTTAGGGGTAGTGGGTTCCGGGTTACGGGTTACAATTGTGCGCTCATTCTGTGTAACTTTGGTAGACCGAAATCAGTGACAAAAAAACGTAATCTCACCCAAATATTTAATAACTATATTGAACTAGTATACTGTATTCGCTAAGTAGAATTCAAATAACTGCCATACTGAAATTTTTTAAAAACTTCAGGAATCACTCAAAACTACTTCCCTAACTATATTCAACCTTAAAATATGTTCAAAACCAATAAAAAAAAATATTTTTTGTTATGGTAAAAATGGCGACAAAAATCCATGCAATCACAATGCCATGCGACCAAAATGCATGGCGACCAGATTGCCTCGACCAAAATGCATGCGACCAAAATGCCCTAAACCATAAAACCTCAGAGGCCATTAACAAAACAAAACAAATAGATGACCATGAAGGAAGGTATTATAGTCAAACCTACCATATCTCTGAGTTTATAAAATATCCATTACTAATAGTCCTATTATGTCACAGGGTGACTGCTGCACTCAATTTGCACAAACGGTTGACAGAAGTGATCTACCGCATTTGCAATGTAGTTTATAACTTCAGTAATGAACGAACACATACTGGGTTATTCAGTAAACTGGGAATTCAAAGTGAATTTCAAATTTTGGTGAAAGAAGTAAAATTAGAAGCACAAGGTTAGCTAAAACTAGCTTGAGATCTGACCGGGAACCCACCGAAGGGCAAGCTGTTTGAGCTGCTGTCCGTTCTCAGTATTCTCTTGCAAACTGTTCTTTTGCTCTACCAAAGTTTAAAGGGTAATCCAGATGTGGACCCCTTGCTCATGATCCCTAGAGGGATATTGGCTTTACCTCACTAACAAGACCGGAACGATCGTTTGGGATTGCTGTATCTCTCTCATGCAGAGAAAGCTGGCCTGCATTCCAGGTCTAGACTGCTCTTTTAGGTGGATTCAGTCTGATATGCAAATTGCCTAGTTCTTTTTATAATGGCACAAGATGAGCAAAAACCAGCTTGAGTTCTGTGCGGGGACCCACCAAAGGGCAAGCTACTTGAGCTGTTGTCCTTCTCAGTAATCTCTTGCACCATGTTTTTTGCTCTCCATAACTGGCTTAGAGAATGTTTCCAGTTCAGCTGTTTATACCTTAAATTTTAGATTCACTTTGAATTTACTTTGAATACTCACTTTAGTGAATAACCCTGCTTTATGCAAACTTCACATGTGTAACATTTCCTGCACACAACATTAAAACACTATCTCACTTAAACGTTTTAACAAAATATATATCTTTATAAAAAAAACTATCAACGGCATGCACTCAGCATTGCGTACATCAGTCCTTAAATATGATCATGTAGGCCCGTGACATTCACACAGAGACATACATATGCATTCAAACATCACACATCGTATTTACACTTTCTGCACGTGTATTGACACTAATCTTACATTCTAAAGAACATTCTTCTTCTTACTTTAACACTGGGTAATTTAAATTAATAGTTTCCTAGGTACCAGAATATTGTAATGTTGCCTTTCCTAGGGGAGTCATCTATTTTAGAGAACAGTAGATTACATTAGTGTCAATAGATTAGTTGTAAATGACAGCCACTTGTACAACCATTACTCTGGCTGTAGCCATCCGTGACATTGTAATTTATCTTATACTCAATGCACGTAACATCAATAGTTTTCCCATAATGTCCTAACAATGGAATTAGTGTTTACAATTGTGTGCCACGAACTGCTCCTACGTTAGGCTTGTTAGAATTAAGTCTGTTTAGTTTTTCTCCCAGTCTGTTGCGTCACACAACGTTCTATACATTAGCTGTGTCCCCGTATTTAGGACAGACCTGCATGTTTGTTAAAATGTATTAAATTCCTGTATATTTGTATATTCCGAAAGAACATTTGCATATAAGATGTATTAATGTAAATTTAGGTTGCTTCTATTTTTTTTAGTAAAATATTAATTTATCAGCACAACCCTAGCTGGCACCACATAGCATTGACTGTTTCTCACCATAGGTGTGTGTAATAACTATATGTATAGATGTGTCTGTCTCCTGTAATTTAAATGTTTGTTTTTTCCGTCATTTTACCTTCCATACCTGTCATTAAAGGAACACTATAGTGTTAGGAATACAAACCTTTATACCTAACACTATAGTTTCTCTGTCTTTTTTTTCATTTTGTTGAATAATGGGTTAAAAACTTGTGGGGTTTTTTTTTTTTTTTACACTTACCTTAATTTCCGTGCCGAGGCTCAATCAGAAATTGCTTGGAGATTTGAAGTTGGATAGGGGGCACTGAACTGAATTTAAATAGTAAAATACCATTCTATAAATAGTAAAATACCATTCTATTTAGTTGGAATTCCGTTCAGTAAATATTTGAATTGATGTATATCACACGCACACTACAGGACACGGACAGGCGCATTTTCATACTCTTTTGGTTTGTCCAAATTGTTCCTGATGCAGCCGCATTAACCGAATTCAGTCTGACTGAACCCATTTTTACTGTCATGCATAAGTGTAGCTACAGTATTCAGTTATTGCTTTAACTTGGTTCTACATGAGTGTGTCTAGTTAGATGTGTGTATTGTTTTTGCTGTCCATCAATAAAGCACACACACAGTCCTCCCGCAATTTTTTTTAAAAATAAAATCCTCTAGCAACCCAGGTGAAATACATCAATAAGGCAATTGCTATGATAATAAATCACGGATATTATAAGACCTCTGTATGAATAATAAATGTCATCGTTTTTATGGGGTAAAATCTCTGATAGAGTAGCAAAGAAAGTATAAGAAATGTGCCCAGATATCATTCTGTTCATTTAGTTTTCGTGCAACTTGTCTTTTCCAGTTTGTTTACATCCATGGCTGCAGTGGCAGTAAATAAGGAAAGAAAGAGCATATCATCAGTCACCTATGTTAAATATTAAATTGTGTACCAATCAGCACAGGGAACACAATGTGGGAGGAGTCAGTGATAAAAAAAACAAAAAAAAAAACTTTAATTTCTTATATGCACATATGTTTGTGATGCCAATACTACTACTGCTACGGTTTTCCTCTTTTTTTTTTTTTAATGTGCATCTATGAAATATACTGATTATTTGCAATGCCGTGGCTTTAAGAGTTTTTTTTTTTTTTTTTTTTTTTAGAAAAAAAAAGGGATTTTGGTGAGCAATAATGTTTTGAACATAGAGTACAGATGCTATGGAAACAGGCAAAGACATAGAAACACAATATTATTTGTAGTTTGTAATTAGCAAGAGAATGTCGAAGTGCTCCAGCATAAATTCACCAAGGGGAGAATAGCAACGGAGTTCTACTTACTAGCTCTCGAAATTTAATTGTTAGGGGGTAAATAAAGGTTTTGTGTTTAAATGCTTTGTGCAAGGGCATCCTTTATAGCATTAGCAGAGATGATGCTGTCGTCATGGCAACCTAATGTCCAGTTCTATGTGAATCACGGGCTTCGAAGCACGTAGCTGATGTCTGTCAATGCTTTATATGTTAATCAGACAAAATGAGGGTTCTTTATTGGAGCTCAAGGGATCTATCACATAGATATAACAGTAGGGAATGTCTGGTGGCTTGTAAAATACTGCATATGGCAGTTTTCATCATTTTTATCTGACTACATCAACATGATGGGATTAGCAGAACAAAAACAGTCTGAGACGTGTATATACATACCCTTTTCAAACAAAAGCCCTCCTACTTGATTCACTGAAATATTGCAGTACAGCTAGTATTGTATTGTATTCACCTTTTTCTGGATTAATAGCATTAATACAGATGTTTGAAAAGCTGACTGTTGACTTGAGTCTTTTTTTTCAGCCTGCATTTCTATGTTACGGCTTCTCAACTGACCGATGTAGACATAAAACTGGCAAATTTTGGATACAAATCCTTTGTGTTTATACCATTTGGTTCTTTGGTGCCATCTTGTTTTCAGTTTGACAATCTGTATTGTTTTCACCAATTAAATATCAGAAAAGGATGGTATGCATAACATGCTCCAATTTTGTTTTTACTTTTGAGTTATAACAAAGTACAGAGAAAAAGTAGGTTGTGGGAAGCACAAAAGAAAAGGAAAAGTATAGTCATTGGAGAAACCGCAATGGACATATGTTAAACATCGCTCCAATTACACCCATCTCATCAAGCTAGCAAGGGTTCATAATCTGGTATGCTCCCATTGTCTCACAAATCCCTGGCTTTGCATGTCAAAGGATTCAGGTTCAGCTTCCAATGCTCCATAGTCTCATAAGACCAGTTGAGACATATCAGTTGAAAAATATCCTGCTTGGCTGATTATTTTGTTGGTATCTTTACCAAAATTACTTCTTCCACCTGTATCCTAGCATCATTTCTACTCCACATATACAGGCTTAATTCTTCCGTATTACCTAGCCAATCTGTTTTTTTTTTTTTTTCATTGAGCTGCTATTTCAGCTTAATTTCTCACTTCATAACCAAAAGTATCTTTATTCCCCTAATCAGAAATCATATCCTGCTTAGTCCAACACATCTCAAAACCTTGACAAAATGCCCGATAGTTATGCAAATGGTGCTTTTAGCAAAAAAATAAATATAATTATTTGACAGCAGCTTCAACACTTGTGTGTTCTTTACGAATATATACCACAACCAAAATATATAAATTCAATTAATTTAAACCTAAAACCCTACCTTAGTCTCATTCTCAATTATCCATATCATATACCTGTAATCCAGTGTTTTGCCACTCTATACTGCTTAACTTTGTAAAGTTAAATTAACACTATGGTGTTAGGAATACAAAGCTGTATTCCTAACACTATATGACCCTCTGCCCCTGCAGCCCCCACCCCCTTCAATCCCCGAAGCAATGAAAGGGTTAAAAACCCTTTAAACACTTACCAGATGACAGTGCCACGGTCCATTGGCCCTGGCTTTGTTTCCTCCTCCAATGATATCACAAGGGTTAACCTATTGCGCATGCAAGGCGAGTGCAGTGCACACTTTATGCCTTCCCCATAGGAAAGCATTGAATCAATCAATGCATTTTTTGCAAGATGCTGCATGTCCTCGTGCAAAGCGTAAGGGCGTTCAATGTCGTTTTATGGAAGTAAACTCAGTGAAAAGCCAGGAAGCGCATCTAGTGGCAGTCTGGTAGACAGCCACTAGAGGCAGTCTTAACCCTGCATTGAAACCTTGCAGTTTCTCTAAAACTTTCAGCTGCAGAGTTCAGAGGACAGGGGCAGTGCACCCAGACCACTTCATTGAGATTAAGTGGTCTGGGTGCCTGTAGTGTCCCTTTAAGTGTGATTCTGCCATGCCGTGTCGGCAACACCCTTTTGGGAAAAGCAGCTTGACATGCGATAAGCAGTTGTATAAGTGTTTAGAGTGTCCCTTTAATATCTGTACTGTTGCTGGACAACATGCATGCACAGATTGTGGTTTTTTGTCAAAGCTTAGCTTTCCAACTACTGTTGGCCACAAACTGGCAAATAATTCTAGGAATACAGTCCAGCATTACAACAGGATGGGGATTAGCCATCCTGTGTTAGTGAGCATAATGCAACAGGTTTTTGAGTGCCGTTTTTCTCATTAATCTGATCAAATTTCAAACTACACACAACATTCTAAGATTAAGTGGAGAGAGAGCAAATGTTTGTGAATATGATCTGTCTGTGCTAGATATTGGCATTTACTGTTTTATAGCCAGGGGGTGGGGGGAAGCTCTTCAGAAAACTGTACTGCTTTAGGAGTCTTGAGTGTCCATTTATGCACACAGTAAGCATTTCTGTGAAATGTAGTTGATTTCTGTGCTTGTTTTACATGAACTACAATTCCCAGAATCCTCATGCGTTATATTATTAACAGCAATCGTTTGTGAATTTCTTGAGAAATCATGCAAAATAAAGCTAATTAGAATGTTAAAAATAAATTTAAAAATGCGCCATAAATAATAGTTAGCTGAGTTACACCTATAAATTGACTGAAAATTAGTCAGGTTTATATTTCTTAGAAGGTTGTACTGCATGTTACCATACCTTTAAGGTACAGATCACAAAGTACAATTTATTCGCCCATGGAATTTAAAGGGAGACTATAGTCACCCAGACCACTTCAGCTCAATGAAGTGGTCTGGGTGCCAGGTCCCTCAGGTTTTAACCCTTCAGATGCAAACATAGCAGTTTCAGAGAAACTGCTATGTTTATATTTGGGGTTAATCCAGCCTCTAGTGGCTGTCTTCAGGACAGCAACTAGAGGCGCATCTCCGACGCTGGAGGTGAATTTTGCCTCCATCGCGCAGAGCGTCCATAGGAAGGCATTGAGAAATGCTTTCCTATGGACACTTTGAATGCACGCATGGCACTTACCGCGCATGCGCATTCGGCTCCAGTGATGTCAGATGGGGGAGTTGACGTCGGACGGGGAGGAGAGCTCACCAGCGCCGAGGGAGTCTGGCGCTGGATTAAGGTAAGTGGCTGAAGGGGTTTTAACCCCTTCAGCACCACGGGAGGGGGACCCTGAGGGTGGGGGCACTATAGTGTCAGGAAAACCGCTTTGTTTTCCTGACACTATAGTGATCCTTTAAAGATCTGGGGACCTCACAGGCCTCCATTGTTAGTTACACTATCTTCTTTGTTTACACTATCTTCTTTGTTTTTGTATTTGCAATCTTCTCTGTAAAGGAATTAAATATATGATTTTAACAGGGCTGCCATCAGAAATGTTGGGGCCCCTGACAAAGCACAAGGTCTGCCACCCCCCCCCCCCCCCCCCCCAACCCCCAACCCCTCTCTCCCGGGCCCGCCCACACCCTACCTAGTGCGCTGACAATGATGCGGGGCTGAATGTGGTGTGTATAGTGGAAGTGAATTAGAATGTGTGTAATGGATGTAGTGTTTGTGTGTATTAGATACTGTTTGTGCAGTGAATGCAGAGTGTGTTAGTGTAGCGGATGCAGTGTGTATAGTGAACGCAGAGTGTGTTTGAGTAGTGGATGTAGTGTGTGTACAGTGATGTAGTGTGTGTTTGTGTAGTGGATGTAGTGTTTGTATGTACTAGATGAAATGTGTTTAGTGGATGCAGTGTCTGTAGTTGATGTAGTGTGTGTATTAGACGCAGTGTCTGTGTATAGTGAATGCAGAGTGTTTTAATTTGTGGTGGATGTAGTGTGTGTACTGTGAATACAGGATGTTTGTGTAGTGGATGCTGTGTGTACAGTTAATGCAGAGTGTGTGTCAGTATAGTGAATCCAGAGTGTGTGCATAGTTTAGTGAATGCAGAGTGTGTGTCAGTGTGTAAAGTGTAATGAATGCTGAGTGTGTGTTGGTGTGTAGTGAATGCAGAGTGTGTCAGTGTAATGAATGCAGTGTGTGTGTAAATTTGTAGTGAATGCAGAGTGTGTGTTAATGTATAGTGAATGCAGAGAGTGTTTGAGTAGTGGATGTAGTGTGTGTACAGTAATGTAGTGTGTGTTTGTGTAGTGGATGTAGTGTTTGTATGTACTAGATGAAATGTGTTTAGTGGATGCAGTGTCTGTAGTTGATGTAGTGTGTGTATTAGACGCAGTGTCTGTGTATAGTGAATGCAGAATGTTTCAATTTGTGGTGGATGTAGTGTGTGTACTGTGAATACAGGATGTTTGTGTAGTGGATGCTGTGTGTACAGTTGATGCAGAGTGTATGTTAGTGTAGTGAATGCAGAGTGTGTGCCAGTATAGTGAATCCAGAGTGTGTGCATAGTTTAGTGAATGCAGAGTGTGTGTTAGTGTGTAATAAATGCAGAGTGTGTGTTAGGGTGTAGTGAATGCAGAGTGTGTCAGTGTAATGAATGTAGTGTGTGTGTGTGTGTGTAAATTTGTAGTGAATGCAGAGAGTGTGTTAATGTGTAGTGAATGCAGAGAGTGTGTTAGTGTAGTGAATGCAGAGAGTGTGTTAGTGTAGTGAATGCAGAGAGTGTGTTAGTGTAGTGAATGCAGAGAGTGTGTTAGTGTAGTGAATGCAGAGAGTGTGTTAGTGTAGTGAATGCAGAGAGTGTGTTAGTGTATAGTGAATGCAGATAATGTGTTAATGTATAGTGAATGCAGAGAGTGTGTTAATGTGTAGTGAATGCAGAGAGTGTGTTAATGTGTAGTGAATGCAGAGAGTGTGTTAATGTGTAGTGAATGCAGAGAATGTGTTAATGTGTAGTGAATGCAGAGAGTGTGTTAATGTGTAGTGAATGCAGAGAGTGTGTTAATGTGTAGTGAATGCAGAGAGTGTGTTAATGTGTAGTGAATGCAGAGAGTGTGTTAGTGTAGTGAATGCAGAGAGTGTGTTAGTGTAGTGAATGCAGAGAGTGTGTTAGTGTAGTGAATGCAGAGAGTGTGTTAGTGTAGTGAATGCAGAGAGTGTGTTAATGTATAGTGAATGCAGAGAGTGTGTCAATGTGTAGTGAATGCAGAGAGTGTGTTAGTGTGTAGCGGATGCAGAGTCTGTGTTAGTGTAGTGAATGCAGAGTGTTAATGTGTAGTGAATGCAGAGTGTGTTAGTGTGTAGCGGATGCAGAGTGTGTGTTAGTGTAGTGAATGCAGAGTGTGTTGGTGTGTAGCGGATGCAGAGTGTGTTAGTGTAGTGAATGCAGAGTGTGGTAATGTGTAGCGAATGCAGAGTGTGCGTCAGTATAGTGGATGCAGTGAGTGTGTTAGTGTGTAGTGTATGCAGAGTGCATGTTGTATTGGTGAATGCAGTGTGTGTATTGTATTAGTGTATGCACTGTGTGTGTTAGTGTATGCAGTGTGTGTTGTATTAGTGTATGCAGTGTGTGTGTTTGTGTATGCAGTGTGTGTTGTATTAGTGTATGCAGTGTGTGTTGTATTAGTGTATGCAGTGTGTGTTGTGTTAGTGTATGCAGTGTGTGTTGTGTCAGTGTATGCAGTGTGTGTTGTGTCAGTGTATGCAGTGTGTGTTGTGTTAGTGTATGCAGTGTGTGTTGTGTTGGTATATGCAGTGTGTGTGTTGTGTCAGTGTATGTAGTGTGTGTTGTGTTAGTGTATGTAGTGTGTGTTGTGTCAGTGTATGCAGTGTGTGTGTTGTGTCAGTGTATGTAGTGTGTGTTGTGTCAGTGTATGTAGTGTGTGTTGCGTCAAAGTATGCAGTGTGTGTGTTTTGTCAGTGTATTTAGTGTGTGTGTGTTGTGTTAGTGTATGTAGTAAGTGTGTGTGTTGTGTTAGTGTATGCAGAGTGTGTGTTGTGTTAGTGTATGCAGTGTGTGTTGTGTCAGTGTATGCAGTGTGTGTTGTGTTGGTATATGCAGTGTGTGTGTTGTCAGTGTATGTAGTGTGTGTGTTGTGTTAGTGTATGTAGTGTGTGTTGTGTCAGTGTATGCAGTGTGTGTTGTGTTAGTGTATGCAGTGTGTGTGTGTGTTGTGTTAGTGTATGTGGTGTGTGTTGTGTCAGTGTATGCAGAGTGTGTGTTGTGTTAGTGTATGCAGTGTGTGTGTTGTGTCAGTGTATGCAGAGTGTGTGTTGTGTTAGTGTATGCAGTGTGTGTTGTGTCAGTGTATGCAGTATGTGTGTTGTGTCAGTGTATGCAGTGTGTGTTGTGTTAGTGTATGCAGTGTGTGTTGTGTTGGTATATGCAATGTGTGTGTTGTGTCAGTGTATGTAGTGTGTGTGTTGTGTCAGTGTATGTAGTCTGTGTGTTTTCAGTGTATGCAGTGTGTGTTGTGTCAGTGTATGTAGTGTGTGTTGTCAGTGTATATAGTGTGTTTGTTGTGTCAGTGTATGTAGTGTGTGTGTGTGTGTGTGTTGTGTCAGTGTATGTAGTGTGTGTGTTGTGTCAGTGTATGTAGTGTGTGTGTGTAAATGTCCAATGAGGAGGGGGAGGGGGGGCATTTTAACATTATAAAAAAAAAAAAAAAATTAATTAATTAAATTGTTTCTCCCCCCTCCCTGCTTACCTGTGTCTAGGGAGGGGGGAGATTCCATCCCTGGTGGCCCGGTGGCATGGTGGGGCCCCCCCAGCTTCCTGTTACCGCAGAGGGGGCCCAGGCAGCACACAGCTTCTCCTCTTCTCTCCTCCAATAACTCTCGCGAGACCCGCGGAGCGTTGCCATGGAAACCGGGTCTCGCGAGAGTTATTAGCAGGGAGGAGAAGAGAAGAGGCTGTGTGCTGCCTGGGCCCCCTCTGCGGTAACAGGAAGCTGGGGGGGCCCGCGGCTGCACACATAGATAGCGATATTCGCTATCTATGTGTGCAGGGAGGGAAAGTGGGGCCCAGGACTGCCAGAGCAGTCCGGGCCCGTGACAACTGTCACGGTTGTCACCCCCTGATGGCGGCCCTGGATTTTAACCTCGAGAACCATGTTTGTAGTTCTCTGGTAACCTTAAGAGTCGAGTCAATGCTCAGAAAAAGAAAAGTTGATCACTATAGACAAGGTGACAGAGATGCAGATAAAGCAGAAGTGAAAGTTTTTTTTCAAAACTGGCATGGTGAGACATACAACAAAACAAATATTATTTTCTAATATTATACAATGATTTAATGTGAAAATGAGTTTCCTATTGAGCCTTCCTAGGACTGGCTGTGAGCTGGCTGTCCTTTCTGCTGAGTAAAACACAAGTAATGTTCCATTTAGAATGTCTATAACGTGCTGCCATGACATATGGGCATGTAGTGGTAATTAAAGGGACCCTCTAGGCACCATAACCACTCCAACTCTCTATAGTGTTTCTGGTGCCAAGAGTCAACTGGCACCATAAACCAGTAATCTGTCAAACCATTTACAGTTTGACACTTATCTTCTTTTTTAGGTCCAAGGTCCTTAATTAAAATTTTTTTAAAAATATAGAATAGAGAATTGGCTAAATTTACCTGTAATCCCAAGCTCCCAGCAGCCTGGTCCTATGGTGAGATCACTCCGCTTCACGACAGGGAGATAGATCAGAAAGAACAAGTATGTATGGAGGGAAAGACTGTAAAACCACTGGTCACATGTTGCCAGCATGCTGTGTGAGCTGATGACAGAAATCCAATATGCACAGAATTGACTTTATATTGGCCATCTAGGGCTGGCTAATGACGCATTAGTGACACTGCTGGAGGTGGAGTTAAACCTCAAGCATCAAAGGGATATTTCACTGTATATGTAACGTTTCATAGTCAAACACTACATATACAGACTCAAAGCACCATGATTTCTTCAAGCACCATGACCACTTCAGTGACTTTAAGTAACCCTTCAAACTGCATCCACAAAAGCCATTAGCGGACACTTACAGCCAATGAATATAGTTCAAAGCTAATCAAGTTGGTATGATAATACATACGTTTAAACTTCTGTTTTATCAGAACAACCCAGAGAGGAAGGACCCCAGGGGCCTGATAAAAGCAAGTTAAGTGTTGAACTATTTGCAAACAGTTATTATGGTGCATGGAGCATCCTTTTAATTTAATGCTTTTGAATGCTTTGGGCAGTATAAATTTAGACGACAATTGAAAAGAATCCAATAGAACACTTGATTCCTTGTATGGATAAATCTAGAACACATATTAAAAGCAGAAATAACTTTCTTTTTTCCCTTTCTTCAATTGAAGCAAATAGCAATCAACACATTGAAGGAAATTCACTTTCAGAATAATAAATAACATTGTATTAGAAATTAGATGTGTGCATTGATTTTAGCCGATTTGCAGTTCATCCAAATTTTTTATATCATTTTTTTATTTTTCCATTGACAAGCATTACAGACATAAGTCAGGCGATTGGATACTTATGCAGGAGCTCCATGTGACACATAGCATAGACAGTAGTTCCGTTTCATGCAAGAAATCGAGTTGTGGTCAAAAGATATGCCAACTTCTCGAATCTCGCATGCCCTTGTCAGACCCAGTCACACATTTTGCATGCAGTACTTAATCTCTATACTAGTGGTCCCGCTAATACTGTCAGCCTTTTTTGTTTTTATACAAACCAAATTAACATGGTAACTGAAAAATTATAACTTCCCTTTTAAAAACATTAGTGAGAATAGATGAAATATACCTTTGCTATTTTGATGAAGATGTGTTTTTTAGTGTTCGGGAGTTCATCCAAATTTTGAGTGAAGAACCGGTTATCCAAATTTTGTAACTCCAAATATCCAAATAACTGAATAATGATGCAATCAGATAATGATTTAATTAGTCGTGATTCAGTGTTCCACCCAAGGCACGCACCAAAAAAAAAAAAAAACCCACACAAATTCTTAAAATTTGCAACTGAATACTCAAAAGTAAGCAAATGCTCCAAAAAGTCAAACTTTGACCAAATATGAACCGAATTTGGATGGTAAAATAGCATTCTATTTGCTGGTCAGAATATGCCGCTTAAAGGTTAAAGTTTTTTTTTTTTTTATTGGACTTTAATATTTAAAAAAAATATACCAGATTTGGAGAGTTTTTCCTCTTATCCCCAGGTCTGGAGCAATACTATTAATACTAATAATACTAATACTATTATTGTATTGGCATCTTGTCTACTGGACTAATACGGTTAAGCCAATGTTCATATATATCTATATACACGTTAAGGTATATGTGTGTATGTGTATCTAAATTCCATATTTACTAAATGACCAATCACATTTTTACCAACGACTAGCATGGTATTTTAGATATAGTTATGTTTATATTTGACAGTACACAGGTAGGTGCATTATCGCATTTTCAGAATCGCTTTTCAGAATAGTTTGCATGGACAATATCCGACATAGTCAAACCAAAAAAAAAATGTTTTTCCTTGATGATTCAGCTGAAACTAATTTTTAAATGTTTCCACTATGCACAAGTCTAGTAGAAATAGGTTTTCAGTATTAATTTGGCATTAAAAAAAATCAACATTTAACAATAGAAATGAGTAGAAATAATAAGGGAAGGGGAAAAATATTGATCAAAAAGAAACAAAACCAAAAAAAGGGAGGGGGCGGATACTATCCAAATGTATAATAATAAAATGGTGGATTTTTTTTTTCCAGTCAAAATCTAATACAGAGAGTAATAGAACCAATTGTATGTCTAACTATATTGTATATCAATATGTAACAGGGTGTCTGGAATTGTCTACAGGAGAAACTTTTTACGTATATCACTTTCCCAGGCGTCCCAATGAAACTTCAAAATCACTTTTTGAGGTGAGGGTTGCCGCAACGCCAGTTCATACCTTTTGTTATTGAGCACTAAAATCAGTGCTCCCTTAATTGATGGTAAAGTAGTAGACTTCTAATAACAAGGTATGATCGACGAGGCCGCAATAATTTACTGGATGTCTTAGGGAGATTTTTGAGAGAATGTTATAATTGACGGATCTATCTTTTTAATCAGTGAATGGGTTTCCTGCCAGAACGGTTGCAATTTTGCACAGTGCTACCATATATGTGAAAGAGTACCAAGGACTCCACAACCCCTCCAACACCTTCTGAATATTTTGTGTTCATTTTATTTTGTCTTGAATGGGCCAGGTGCCACCGGTATATAATTTTGTAGCAGTTTTCTATACGGTTGGAACACTGTGTGATCCATTTGAGAGATTATGTGAATGTAAGCCATTCCTCCAGGTCCCGTTGCAGGCCCAATTTTTTTCACAGACTAGCATATAATCTGGTTTTAAAACTTGAACTGAAAAAAAATAGGGAATAACATAAGCAGAAATATTTTTGATATGGGTGAAATAAATCCATTTTTTTTCAAGGTTTGTGGTCAAAATTGTTTAATTTTTCAAATCTGTGGTCAAGATTGGGGATGTCAAATTGCTCTTGTAGGATCTCCGTAATTGCAGAGTACCGGTGGGCCCAACTGTCATCCAAATCATTTTCAATTTTACAATTTATGTAATTTAATGTTAGAGGAGACTTGTATAGAGAAATAAAAATATTGATATAGCTTTTGTACAGGAGACTCATTTTAAATCATCCAGTATCCCAAACGTTATGATTAAACATTTTCCAATTCAATTCCATTCCACGTTTAATTCCAAATCTAGAGTGGTATCAATTATGAATGTGGCTGTCTCCACTGATTTAATTTTAGAGGGTAATGGCAGGTACCTGATCTGGCTTGGGAAGTTAACACTATCGCTAATGCTTATTTTCCAAACACTGATCAGTTTAAATACCTTAAGAAATGTTTAAAGAAGGTTCTGAATGTTTCTAGAGGGAGGCTTATAATTTGTAGAGATAATAATTTTGTTATTGATTATGAACTAGAACAAATAAACACAACTTCTGCAAGTGCCTCTGATAAACTGGCTAAATTGTGTTCCCAACATTTGTTTTCACAGGGTCTTTATGACTCATGGTGGTTGATGCATGATGGAGAGAGAGATTACACCTACTATTTTGTAGTCTATAACATGTACTCCAGAATTGACAGGTTCTTGGTTAATGAATCCACTATACCCATTGTAACTAACCAGATCTGATATTCTACCTATCGGCTGGTCTGAATACCCTCCATTAATTCTACATCTTTCCGAGGAATTTTCGGTGACACCACACAGGCCTTGGAAACTGTGTGATTATTTCATTTCAGAGGGTGAGCATAAAATCTTAGCTGAAAAATGTCTTCAATTATTTTAATGACAATACTGACTCGGATGTTTATTGCAGTACAGTGTGGAATGCTCATAAGGCGGTTCTGAGAGGCCATTTCCTCCAGAGGGCAAGTTTCTTAAAGACTAAATCCAATAATTTAAAAACATTAGAAAAGTAACTTTGTTATCTCAATCGGGCTAATAAATTCAGTCCCTTAGGATCAGTTTAGACTATGATGGCTAATATCAAAAACAAAATGAATGTTATTCTATTGGAGCACACGGCTTTGGCATTGAGACGCTTAAAACAAACATTTTATTTTAAAGGCAATAAGGCCTCTTCCCTGTTGGCAGCTAAACTCAGCCAAACAAACCAGCAATCAAGAATTGAATTTTTATATAACGATCAGAAAAATAAAATTACCCACCCAACTAAAATTAGTAACATGTTTGCCGAACAATGTTAACAATGACTAGGTGGGATTTGTTATGGGCAGACAAGCATCAAATGGCACCAGAAGATTCATTAATTTGATTCACCAAATTAAAATTGATAGTACTCCTACCCTCCTATCTTTGGATGCTGAGAAGGCGTTTGATAGAATCCACTGGGGCTATCTGAGAGAGGTGATGGTCAGGATGAACTTGCCTTCCTTTTTTATTGATGCAGTTTTCGCACTGTACTGCAGACCATCTGCAGAAGTATATGCATCAGGCTTTGTTTCTGATACGTTCCTGTTGTCTAATGGTACCAGACAGGAGTGTCCATTGTCACCATTATTGTTCATTCTAGTTATGGAACCCCTGGCTGAGACCATACACAGGACAACTGAAATTAAGGGAATTAAAATAGGCAATGGTGTTCATAAGGTGGGCCTATTCCCTAATGATGTGATTTTATCATCTTTGGGCCCATTGATGAACATTTTACTTGAATTCTGAAAAATATCATATTATAAAAAAATTCGCATAAAACTCAAGCATTATCATTTCATATTCCAAGGCCTGTGTTAGAAACCTTGATGGAGGGATACCTGTTTGATTGGAGAAAGTCATTTCTTTCTTATATAGGAATTAATTTGACCAAGAACCTGTTAAACATGCATTCATTTAACCTTGCCAAGTTGTGGCCAGAACTTAAAAAAGAGTTGGTAAGGTGGTCTGAACTTGCGTTATCCTGTTTGGGGAGGATAGCTTCTATCAAAATAAATATTCTCCCTAAAGTCTTATATTTTACAAGATCTATACCCTTGAGTTCCCTTGTCTTTTTTAATTTTTTTATTAATACATTTTTATAATTTTTTTAGTTACATAAAATAGCAATACAATACATTGATTTAGTTTAAAATTGTGACAGTAAATTTGAAATAGTTGATTTTACAAATATAGTTAATTCATTTTAATTACCTCTATTATTCAAATTTCATTAGAAAACTTAAGTGTACTATTTCTTTGAGCCATTGGATTGTCAAAACACAACTACAAGGAAAAATAAAAAGCACATACAAATTGTCCAACACTGAGAGAGATGACCACGGATTTTATCAAGTATTGTATCATCTTCTGAGAATTTATATGGCAAGTCTTATTTTAGTGCAAGACTAGATTGGTTATTGTAGCTCTAATTTTTGTATCCAAAAATTCCAGATTTGATATGGTTTAGATCCATGAACATTTGTTACTATTTCTTTCCATTCTTATTTGAAATTGTAATTGGTTCATAACCTCCTGCCATCTAGGGCTTAAGGTAGTCTTCCAATTTTATTATTCATATTTGGCCAATTTAATTGAAGACGGGTAGTTTCCAGATTAAAATTGGGTGTCCAACCAGTTTATACAATGCATAACCTTTCTACACCTTGCCCAAACTGTATCCTAGTTTTCAGTGTCTATATTATATTTTATATCCTTCTGCCATACTTGGAAAACGGAGATTGTTGTTAGTTTATCTAGTGGGATCAGAACATCCATTCCTTTTGATATTAACTTATTTGCTGGTTCGTATCTAATAATATTGAAAAGTTTATCTACTATAATTGTTTTTTTTTTTATTAGGTTTTTGTTTATAAACAACTTGTATCCTTAAACAATTGAACATTTTTGAATCTGGTAGCTGAATTTCTTGTCTTAGTTGTGGGAATGATTTTACTTCATTTGATGTTGTAATTTGGCTTATAGAGAGAATACCCCTCAGTCTCCACTGCTCTAGATTAATGTCCATAATGTATTGTTCCAATGAGTTTACAGGGACTGATTCTGGAATCTGGTCTTTTGTGCCACATTTGTTTTTTAGTCCTGTCCAGAACCCCAAAATCTGGTCTAGAGTACTTTTGTCACTTCTAGCCTCTTTAATTGTTTTTTTTTTTCTGGGTACCATAATAAATAACTCAGATCTTTCACATGTCAAGTCTTCGTCTCTATTTGATATCAACCTTCATCTTTTTACACAATTTAGTTGAGTATTGTATATGTGATATAACATGCTTGTAGGGATGTTTAATTAGAGGGAGATTTGCTCCTCCATTTGATTGTTTTGGGCTAACACTTTCATGGGTTAGTCTTGTTTTTTTCCCTTTCCAAATAAAACTTATGAGACTTTTCTGAGCTAAACTTAACCACCAATCTGAGAATTCTAAAGGGATCATCTTAAACATATAGGGAGAATGTGTGCATTTATTATGTCAATTCTTCCCATCCATGATGTTTCTATATTTCTCCAATTTTTTAATGGGTGATTAGTGTGGCGTAGTAGTGATAAAAAGTTAATATATTTAATTTGATTTATATCTCTTGCCAGTTTGATACCCAGGGCCGGACTGGCCCACCGGGATACCGGGAAATTTCATATTCCAAGGCCTGTGTTAGAAACCCGTCTGCTGGCGGCCGCTGGGGGACATGCACTGGCGGCCGCTGGGGGACTTGCACTGGCTCTGCTCTCCCAGCGTGCAGCTGAATGAGACCGGTGCCGGAATATGACGTCATATTCCGGCACCGGTCTCATTCAGCAGCGCGCAAGGGCGGGAGAGCAGAGCCAGCGCAGCTTCCCCAGCGGCCGCCAGTGCAAGTCCCCCAGCGGCCGCCAGCAGACCTGCCCCAGCGGCCGCCAGCAGACCTGCCCCAACGGCCGCCAGCAGACCTGCCCCAGCTGCCTCCTGCACTGCACGACCCCCTGGCAGGTAGGAGTAATGTGTGTGTGTGTCTGTCTGTTTTATGGTGTCTGTCTGTGTCATGGTGTCTGTCTGTATGGTGTGTGTGTGTGTGTGTGTCTGTCTGTGTCATGGTGTCTGTCTGTATGGTGTGTGTGTGTGTGTGTGTCTGTCTGTGTTATGGTGTCTGTCTGTGTCATGGTGTCTGTCTGTATGGTGTGTGTGTGTGTGTCTGTGTCATGGTGTGTGTGTCTGTGTCATGGTGTGTGTGTCTGTATGGTGTGTGTGTCTGTGTCATGGTGTGTGTGTCTGTATGGTGTGTGTGTCTGTATGGTGTGTGTGTCTGTGTCATGGTGTGTGTGTGTCTGTATGGTGTGTGTCTGTGTCATGGTGTGTGTGTGTGTCTGTGTCATGGTGGGTGTCTGTATGGTGTGTGTGTGTCTGT
Organism: Pelobates fuscus; assembly: GCF_036172605.1. NCBI lineage: Eukaryota > Metazoa > Chordata > Amphibia > Anura > Pelobatidae > Pelobates > Pelobates fuscus. The sequence continues at coordinate 81,166,250 of NC_086326.1, read as the reverse complement.
GTCATGGTGTGTGTGTGTCTGTGTCATGGTGTGTGTGTCTGTCTGTGTCATGGTGTATGTGTGTGTGTCTGTCCGTCATGGTGTGTGTGTCTGTCCGTCATGGTGTGTGTGTCTGTCCGTCATGGTGTGTGTGTCTGTCCATCATGGGGTGTGTGTCTGTCTGTGTCATGGTGTCTGTCTGTATGGTGTGTGTCTGTCTGTCATGGTGTGTGTGTCTGTGTCATGGGGTGTGTGTCTGTCTGTATGGTGTGTGTCTGTGTCATGGTGTGTGTCTGTATGGTGTGTGTGTGTCTGTCTGTGTTATGGTGTCTGTCTGTATGGTGTGTGTGTGTGTGTGTGTATGTCTGTGTGTGTCTGTCCGTCATGGGGTGTGTGTCATGGTATATGTGTGTGTGTCTGTCTGTGTCATGGTGTCTGTCTGTATGGTGTGTGTGTGTGTGTGTGTGTGTCTGTCTGTCATGGTGTGTGTGTATGTCTGTGTCATGGTGTGTCTGTCCGTCATGGTGTGTGTGTATGTCTGTGTCATGGTGTGTGTGTCCATCATGGTGTGTGTGTCCGTCATGGTGTGTGTGTCTGTGTCATGGTGTGTGTGTCATGGTATATGTGTGTCTGTCTGTGTCATGGTGTCTGTCTGTATGGTGTGTGTGTGTGTCTCTGTCATGGGGTGTGTGTCTGTCTGTGTCATGGTATATGTGTGTTTCTGTGTCTGTCATGGTGTATATGTGTGTTTAAAAATAGTGTTTTTGCTCACCTTTTTTTTCCCCACGCAGCGAGCTGGTCTCCCCTCGACTGGCCCTGCCTCTATGACTGAGATCATCAAGCTTGATGATCTCAGCCAATCCAATGCTTTGCCATTGGATTGGCTGCAAAACGTTACACCAATCAGCCTCTCCTCATAGAGATGCATTGAATCAATGTATCTCTATGGGGAACGTTCAGCACCTACAGAGTGTGGAGGCCCTGAATGTACATGCACTGACACAGGAAGCACCTCTAGTGACCGTCTGAGTGACTGTCACTAGCGGTGTCACTTTGAAGCAATGTAAACACTGCCTTTTCTCTGAAAAGTCAGTGTTTACGTTGAAAAGCCTGTAGCGACATGCATATATATATATTACTCAATCATCTGTCATGGCAAGACATAGCCTTACATGTTACACGCGACAATATATGGCGCAGTGACTTATGGGGCTGGCATAAATTTTTTATCCAGGGCTGCTTTGTATCCCCAGTCCGGCCCTGTTGATACCTAAACATGGCATTTATTTACTTGTCCAGGAGAAATTATATTTTGCTTTAATAATTTATTTTGATGTTTTATCAATGTTTAAATCCAAAATAGTGGTTTTTGTCTGTATTGATCTGGTCTCTTGTCCCTTGTATTTATTTAAGAAGATACATTTGGATCTTCTCGGATTTTTCTGGAGGAACAGAATGTGCAGAGTTAAGTTAGTGGTTCTACAGAACTTTAAGGGTTGGGGAGCCTTGGTGGTGTTCGTTTTCCAAAAATAGTATTATGCAGCCAATGCAGCAGCTGCTATTAAATTTAATTTAGATTCACATAAACCAAGAAGGTTAGAGATGGAAACAGAAAAATTACACCCATACTCTACTAAAGAATGTATTTGGCTCCCTATTTCTAAAAGACCAAAATTATCTGCAATGTTTCCATCAACGAAAATCTCATTAAAAGCTTGGGATGGAGGGGCGGGGCCGGACCAGCATGGCGGACGGTCGCAACTTGCAGGAGCTCCACAGCAAATTACCTACCCGAGCGACTAATCGAACCTCCTGCCGCTCATTAAGGGACCCCAAAAGAGACTTACCCAACGTAGACAACGGCCTGAGTGTTCCGGTCTGAAAAATCGGGATGCCAGCTGCCAGGGTCCTTGCCGAGCGGTTGCGGCCTTGCGGGGATTACGGGCGGGTGAGGCGGCCGATCACCCATCCCGGATTTTCTCTCCCAGTGGGACCACACAGAGCTCCGCTTCCCCCCCTCTGGACCGGGGGGGATATCCCGGTCCGTACTTCACCACTTACAGAGCGGATGGCCCCCAGCGGACGACGCAGCGGGGCCACGGAATATACTCGGATGCACGAGGTGGTGGATTCACGCACCTGTCACAGCCAAACACAGAGACTAACAACTCACAGCAAGCCGGTGCCCCAGGGGAGCCTAGAGGCTAACCCTGATGCAATCTTGGTGGCTTTCTGGGCGAAATTGGCGGCAAAAGCAAAAGGTCCCCAACAAGACCCCCCAGCAACAGCCCAGCGGATGGCAGCCCAAAATGGCCGCGGATCACACAGCGACACCCCACGGGGCCCAGCACCAGCCATGAGTGGCAACCACCCCCATGGGCCGGGAGCCATAAAGAGAACATCTTGCCAAAAGCGACCAGGCAATCGGAACAAACCACCCATAATTATCAGCCGCCACCTGGGGAGGCCGGCGCTGAAGGCGGGGAGGCCTACACAGTGGCGTCCCAGCAGATTACGGGACGCAGCAAAACACAGACCGAAACAGAAGAAGGTACCGACCATGACCAACATTGGACCCCCTGTGACAACTCGGTCCCACTGGCCTTCATATGTGTTCAAGACCCAGAGGGACTGCCCAACAGACCATCAACGTCTCCCAGTGTCAGGAGTCGGCTGAACTTGAACGGAACATACAGTCCGTGCCTAAGCTGCCAGGCACGATATCTACTAATAGCAGCCACCTTACCTGACTGTGCAAACTGTTAAGTGTTTAACCCATGGTTTACCTTGTTCATTTACAAGCACAGATGTCCTAGCTAGAGACCTCTATATTACATTATCCTCTGCAGTTGGTTTATCCATAGTCAAATATGAAGTTAATGTTAACCATTTTTGAGTATTACTTATAAAAATGTGTGCAAGTGAAAATATTATTAAACGCCTAGTGATAGAGAATCACGTGTACCTAGCCACATATTACACACAACATGCCGATTGGCTGACACATTCACACTGAATAGGCCTGCAATCAACCTACATCGTGTTAGCCATTCAACTCCATTGATAATCTCACCTGTTAGCTATGTGGCACAGAGCAACTGGCATTAATGACAAACGATGCTCATACACCTACTCAGCCCTAGAGGGTTCACTATTCACGTGGGCGTTTAATCTTAAATTGTTTTTGAGACCATTTAAACTGTTTATTTTACCCCTCGTTGCTAAACTCATGTTATTAACTTTTATAATGTTCTTAAATTGTCTGAGCCTACTTAACTAAGTTGTTTAGTCAGAGTGTCAACCCTTTGCATAACTGAATATCAGCAACTAGTCATACTGCATATATTATATAAGCTTCAATGCTTGATCTACACACATGTTTACACAACGTTTTGTTAAACTACAGGTCACATACTACTAAAAATCATTACTAGATTATCTCTTGATTTAAAAACGTGCAGTAGTTCGAACTGTATAAGCATGACCAACGTTCGACTTGTTACATAATCTGACTTTTAAAAATAAAAAAATGTGCTATGTTATTGATGCCATACCAATGTTATAATATGTTTACGAATCGGTATGCACCAGCTGTCGTGGCAGTGCAAACGTATGTTCTTCTTATTATGCACAAATAAAATAAAGAATTAAATAAAAGCTTGGGATGTATTGTTTAAAAGTTTAAAACCCAACTTGTCTTGGTCAAGAGCTATGCCGCTTTCTATCCTAAATCATTATTATCCACAAATAGATTTGACTGTCGCTCCAAATTCATAAACAATATTGATAGTTTTTTCAACAATGATTCGCTAATGTCGTTTGAAAAATATAATTATATTGATCATGAAAGGAGGAAAACATTTTTTTTGTTAAAAATACACGTTATGGTAAGTAAGGTTACTCCCATGTAACTGTCAGCAAACACTGTCCTTCCCACAACTGTTTATTCAGTAACATAGATATCAATAAATATAATATATTCAAGGTTGGTCTTGATGTACTACATTAAAGCTGATAAGATTTAAATGACAGAATTAAGGAGAAAATCACCATTCTGTAGCAGAGTTAGAGAATATTTAGGAAGCATCTATTTTGACTAAATTTTGCAGTTGAGAATTAGTTGGATAACATTCAGTGTTTAGTGAATAGCCCTTATGCCCTTATTGAGTAATTTAAAAAGTCACTTTTTTAATTAATATTATTACGGGCTGTTTGACTATGGAAAAGGTAACTGAACCACAAATCGGGCCTCACAACTGTCCACTTTCTGGTGGGCTGAACTGTGTTTTAGGGACCTGTCCCTCCGCCCCGATTGTGTTCACTGGTGTCTTTCCTCTTGGGAACTGTCTTCAGGGAGCTTATTAGACATCATTAGACATGCTCACAGTGCAGTAGGCTCTAGAACCATGCAGATGGTGCTTCAGAAGCTCTCTCTGCATGGTCTTCTATGTCCGGAGCAGACCTGAGAGTCTATCAGTCAGTCTTGCGTGTTTGACTCCAGGTTGACATGCCCCACCCACCAAGGTTCCATTTCCATTCATTCCAATGTTAGCAGGTATGCTTGAATGAAGCATGTGTGTTTAAGGGAAATAGTTGATGAATCGGCACGTGAAAAGCAGGAGCAGAACAAATGTTCTACAATTTCCATTGACCGTACACAAGCATGCACACCATACAAATCCCTACTAGTATTCGTTCTATCATAGCTTTATATGGGAGAACCTTACAGAATCTTCAAATGATTTGAGTGAAAAAGAAGCAGAACTCAAACTGCTCAGTATTTCTATTATATAGCATAATATATATATATATATATATATATATATATATATATATATATATACACACACACACATACATATATATATATATATATATATATATATGTATATATAAATTCTATAGTTTTCAGCTGAGCAGCTATTTATTAAATAAAACATCCAGTGTTCACATTTTGCCTCCAGAACCTACACAGTTAGCAAGGTAAATATAAGAAATGAGTTTCATTTGTATATTGCTTTTTGACATCTATTTTAATGCATAACAAATGGTCAACTTCAGCCTAGGGTGACCCTTTAATTTCAGAAGCCATGCTCATGACAAATGCTTCCTGACTAGAAAAGTGTGGATTTTTAAATAGGTTGTGAAAAAATATGATCATTGAACTTCTGCAATAAGAGAAATGTGTATTTTCATGCCTTGAGTGCATTCACTGATTGAGAATATTAATGAATGTGAAATAGTTATTGATTAGGATTTGTAGCATTAATGCCTCGTTTCCACTGAGCGGATCGGTTCGGTTCAGTTCGGTACGGTTCGCTATTTTGGGTGTTTCCATTATGAAAGTGGTCCATACAAGCGAACCGTACCAATCCATTCAGGGTCCTGCTTCAGATGTAGGGCCATAGAAAATGGAACGGTTCGGTTAGGGCGGAACTACTATACAATCCATTGATTGGTGGACAGGAAGAGCATTTTTTCTAAACCCTGCATGGCCCTGAAGGTCTGACTTTCAGTGGAAACGCTCACCAGAATGGACTGGTCCATTCTAAACCTTCCAAACTGTACCAACCCGAACCGATCCGCTCAGTGGAAACGAGGCATTAGTGGTCTTGATCAAAGCAGTATTTTGTTGCATTAAATCATGGTGGTGCTGCTATAGATCATTTATTTTTTTTATATACTGTCTGCCTGTGCTAATTTTATTTTTTTAAATCAGATTTCCAGTGTTATATGTTCAACTGTTGATTCTGTTGCATCCATTAGAGCTCCTACCTTTTTACACATTTACAGTCAATAACACATTCCGAACCAAAAACAAAAACACATCTAATGAACCATTTATGTCAATTTCTAGTATATATGAGCATGTGTATGGATATTTTTGCATATGTTAGAGAAAATACAAAGACACACGAAATGATATTGCTATTAATAGTAAAAGATAAATGAGTTGGATTAGAATGCTATTTTAGAACGGAGTCATAGATAAATCTACATGATGTATCATCTCAACGGGCAGATCATGTATTAGAAAGCCTTACTTAATCGATGGAAACATCTGTGATAGGAATTATTTCCAGTAATAAACGGTCACCTCTATGCCATTTGGGGGCAGCACTGGAACACACATCCCTTCACTTCATTAACACTAACCAATCTTTACTCCCTCCACTATACTAATTTGTAAAGTTAATTACTACACTACCCTAACACGAATGCTGAACTCCTATACTACACTATTATAACACTAACCCTTAACTCATACACTACAATAGCGCTAACCCTAACATTAACCCAGAAACCGTGCATTAACTGAAAATGTACATTACTCTTAACCGCTGTAATACTCCTTAACCGCTGTACCATTCAAGAGCAAGGGATGAAAAACACATTATACATCTGTATTACGAATATTCAGGCACAAGAGAAAAAAAAATCTTTATAGAGATTGTGCTTTGTGTGAGCAGTAGATCCATTATTTATACATTATTCTCGTTGTGGATGTTGCCATGGATACTATAATAAAACAACATAGTTGTGGGTGTATGGCAGCTTCTTAAACTCAGTATTTTTGTAGATATAATAATTTTACAAGAAGCTCTATTTTTAAGTTCAGAAATATATTCTTTAGAAATTTTAGGGAATTATTTAATGGCCTGTTGGAAAGGCACGTGACACAAGCAATGTGTTAATCAAACCGGCACAAATGTTGCTTAAAGGGACATTGCAGATGTCTAAGGTGCAAGAATACTGTTAAAATATTGCCTTAGTGCCTGTTTACAAAGACAGCTTTAGCTCCTCATGCTAATAGGAGACAGTAGAAATGTCAGTCTGCAGCATTCCCTTGCTACCCAAGGAAATCAATACATGAATGCTTGAGATTACATGGGAACATTGCAATCAATTGGATTTTTTTTTTTTTTTTAACTCTCTGGTAGCTTGTGAATTCTGTAGTTCACCTAAGAAATACGCCGTTATCTTCAAGTGGGCAGAGTGTCTCCATACTTGGACCTCTCATTTTGCCTAAAGGGATACAGCTATATCCAGACATAGTACTCTGAGGTTTCTGGATCTGCATGAAACTTGCCTTTCATTTCAGACGTAGGACACATTTATTTGTGGGACTAAAACCCTAGTTTATGTATATACATTAACAAAATGCAAAAAAAAAAACAAGACCACTGAATAACTGTAGTATGCATTGTTTGTAAAACTGCCACTCTGCCCAGTAATGATCTGGTTTGCTAGTATTCTATAGTTGGAGTAAACAAGGCAGCAAATATATATAAGTGGAATTCTACCTGTAACTGTACAGATTATAGTTAGTAACCTGTACAGTTATAGATGGAATTCCACATATATATATATATTATATCCTTCTACTCTCTCTCTTTGCTGTCGTGTTCATTCACATATATGGGTTACCCCCTATGTAGGAGGATTTGTAAATATTGGCTCTCTTCTTCTCTCTCTCTTTTTTGGGGGGTCTATAGTCCTATTTAACCCCTTAAGGCACACGATGGAAATATTCCGTCATGATTCCCTTTTATTCCAGAAGTTGTGTCCTTAAGGGGTTACTATTATCCAATAGTAAAGATGTGACGCAAAGTCATGAGTTAAATATGTTTAATATATTGTAAAAAAAAAAAAAAAAAAAAGAAAGAAGTGTATATATAATGGCGCTTATTGTTAATATATGTAAGAATGAAATCAACAATCAGCAGCTGTGGCACTCTGTGGGAACTCCCAAAAACATCCCACCTACAAACATCAAAAACCAAATACCGCAATGCTTAAGTTATGGACCACCACCACCACAAAATCTTTAAAGTGCGAGTTCAGCGCTTCAAATATCTAGTTCACACTTACCCCTCTCTGGATATGAGGTAATTAGTTCTTATTGACATAAAAGAGAAGCAGAAACAATAAAATACATAGTGCAACAAAATGTATAAAATTAGCATAAAAGTAAGATGGTGGTGTATATTTGCTTACAATATTTTGAGCCTTTTTGACGATATGGCTCTGAACGTACACGTATTAGTGCCCTTCTGGCGGTAACTGTACCTCTTCTGAAAATAAAGATCCTCCAGTTAAGAACATAAATGAAGTAAAACACAAAAGGAGCATTTAATAGTGAAACATACTTTCAAATGATGATAAATGAAAGTATAGGTAAAGAAGTCTTGCTCACCTTTACCTGGAGCCCATAGAATACTGGCTCCAAGTTTTTGCATACATTGCCAAATAAGGAGTGGCAATTCCTCCTTTGTTCCAACCCAAGGAAAATAGGATATAAAGCAAAGGTGTGAAGTAGATTAAAATAATTAATCACTTTAATTATACAAAATAAAAATAAATTAATATATTAAAATCCTGTTGACCTCCTAGACGCGTTTCACCCATTATGTGGGCTTTTTCCAATCGGTATAATCTCTGCAATTTAGGAGTTAAATCCCTTTTGTTTCTGTCCATACAGCCCTCCCCTGTCCTGTTTCTGTCCATATAACCTCCCCTGGCTGTGACTCACACACCATGCATGGGAAAAAAATGGTTTCACTTTCAATTAAATGTAACTTACTTTAAAAGTTCTTATTGCCTCTAAAGTGAACTTTAATGCACGAATGCTTCGGTGGGGTCTAACAAGCTATCAACAGTTCGGGCTAGAATACATTTTAAATTAAATAGAATTTGCAATAAAGGAAGTATAAACATTAGCTGACTCTTTACAGGAAGTGTTTAGGAAGGCTGTGCAAGTCACATGCAGGGAAGTGTGAATAAGGTGCATAAATAAAGTGATTTAACTCCTAAATGGCAGAGAATTGAGCCGTGACACTACAGGGAAATGATCTAGACACCAAAACTGCTTCAATAAGCTAAAGTTGTTTTGGTGACTACAGTGTCCCTTTAAGCATTGCGGTATTTGTTTTTTGATGTTTAATATATTGCTTGCCTTTTTATTCCAGTAAAACGTTCAATAAAATTCATAAGTAAAATGTACTGTATGACGGTATAAACAATTTGCACACTGTATGTTCCCAAGATGATAAACATGATGTTTTCTTGTGTACATGCTAGTGAATTAGAATTTCTTTTGATAAAAAAATCATAAATACATAAAAAAATAAGTCCTTTACCTAGAAATTGTGCTTTAGGAAATATCTACAACAAGTTTGCTGTTATTTTTATCTGTCTTGGTAGGATGTTATGTGTTTGTATAATTTATTTATGTATAAAATGTAGCTCATCAAAATGCCAGACTGTCCTTTGCTTAGGTGTAAATTTTAAAACGTGATATTCTTAATCTGTATGTAGAAATGAACATGCTGGGATTATTTGTTAAAATTAGTTATGCAGATGAACCTTAACCCATCATAACAATTCTCAGCCAAATGAGCTTGAACTCCACTGGCTTTACTCCTGTACTGCATTTATAGATCGTCGTTTGCAATCCATTAGCTGATGTGATTGACTTCCTTTTTTTATGTTTTGTTTTATGTTCAGTGAACCTCCCCTTGGCAATCTGGCCTCGGAATTTGACTCTGAGATGGACAGTACTGAGCGTTTGGCTTTAGGAAGCACGGATACTTTGTCTAACGGACATAAGGCTGACCAAGAAGCGGCAAAACGTCTGGCAAAGAGATTGTATAATCTGGATGGGTTCAAGAAAGCTGATGTGGCCAGGCACCTGGGGAAGAAGTACGTGTGGGTATTGTAAGGACTATATATACCAAAGACCTGTCATCCAGTATCTGTGGTGTGGTGAACCTTATGGTGGATTTCATCATTGATCAACCACCCTTAACAGCTCAACAGTCCTTCACTGATCCATCCTGACATCTTGACGCTGCATGCCAACATGTTTTCCATACATGGTCATACCATTCTAGCACTTGGGGATTTGTTTCTTTATGAACTACAATTAATCAGAATTTGGTCCAATTGGGTGATCATTCTCATTCCCGAACTATGAACTGAAATGCAGCAGAATCACAAACCAAATGAAAAACGCAATGGACAAGCATGTTCATTTGATTTATGATTCTGAACTCCACCTATGGCACCAAAAAACACAATTGATGGGGGTAAAAAAAGATGATTGATGGCTAACAGGACATCATTAAGTGTTAATTTTGTTCACAGATAAAGTGAGAAGAGACCAATAGAGGATCAGTAAAAAATATATCTCATATTTAATAAATATATAGTATATAAATATAGATCATGTTTATTGCTTCTCCTCTTGTTTTCCTCTACTGGCTACTTTTTCTCACTTGATAATGTGTGAATCAAATGGCAGGAAAATGTGCCCGTTTTATTATGTATAGATTTTGCAGTACACTGGACCGTTTTCCTGTTTGATTCTTTTTTTTCTGAATATTTCTTCTTTAATGAAATTTGTCAGGGCTGACCTGTCTAAACCAAAATTCAGCCATCCTGAAAGTTTTTTGTTTTTTTTGGGATGACTTGATTCAGCCAAAGCACATTTTTTCACTTTGCACAAGTCTACTCTTTATTGAGTATTTAGTGCATCTTGGTCAAGAAAATTGAATGCATATTCTTGAGAAGTCTGTATTAAAGAACTTGGTTCCCTACATTATGCTTATGTGAACAAGTCAATATGAGGATTTGCTGTAATTTCCTCATGTTGACTATTAATAGACCCCCAGTATGCTGACAGAGGGGTGTCCTGAAACAACTCATGTAACCTCACGAAGGAGGGGGAGTAGGAAAATGGAAGACCCAAAGGTTCATGTTTTGGGATGGCATGTACCATTGAGCAGGCCAAGGCTTTGGTGGAGCGTTATAGACTTCACCCACTCACTACTGTTGTTCTTCGATCAAAAGTGAGTGGAATTCACCCAAAATCAAGATTTCCGTACTAGTTTCACGGATTAAACAATGAAAGTGGTTTTGTATACGGTGTCTGTATGTGTATGCAAAGCTGAATCGATTTTTACTTGAGCCAGACTGTCAAGTAATTAAATGAAAGAAAAATGCATTTAGATAACATTTAAAGACTTTATACAACAGGGATATCACGCTCTTGCCTCCCCAGATAACCCGCCACCCAAGATGACTGACAACTTCCAGAATATATATATATATTTTTAAATCTTTATTTTTGCGGTGCTTGGGAGTCACAAAAGCAGAAAAATCACAATGATATAACAATGTGCTCACGAGAGCAAGTACAATACAATGCAGAGTGGTATAGCATGTTTCACGGTCAGCGCCATTTCTTTTTAATAAAACCGGTAAAATACCCAAGGCATAGGGTTGTGATGGGCTCATGGTACTACAATTCTGGGCCAGATTCGGGTTAGATAACATGCACGTTAAAGGTAAATCCAAGGTTGTTCAGTAGGGAGCGATAGACATTCCGTAAGGAGATATATGAACTAGCTCAGTGTGCTGTCAGGTGATAGTGCAAAAACTTTGGTATGGGATAACTAGGGGGTGAGGGGTCTATTCCTTGTTTATACCCAAGAGCTTGTAGAACCTTACAGGGTTACGTAACCTTTACAAAAGAGTTTTTAAATAATGTAATTCTTCCTTGTGCATTCACATTTCCACTCTTTCACCCTCCAGTTTTGGGTTTGGCCCAGACAATAAATTGTGAGCTTTTGTAACATTTTCCTGGTAAACGTGTGTATTTGTATTTATTGTTTGTTTTTTTCCTGACATTTGTGGTTTTTGGCTAAGGGCCAGTAACCTTTTTATTTTCCTATGTCTTGCAGCAATGAGTTCAGTAAGATGGTTGCTGAAGAATACCTGAAGTTTTTTGTGTTCACTGGAATGTCTCTTGATCAAGCTCTCAGGTAAGATATGTAATATTTATATTTTTTAGTAATGGTAACAGAAAACAATTCATAAAGCATTTTCTATTACAAAAACAAAATGTTTGGATTCTAAGTAACATGGGAACTTGGGGTTAATTCAGAGTAGCAAGTTGACATGAGCTTTATGGCCTTGATTACAAAATTGGAAACATCACTATAGCTGCTAATGTATACCTCCCAACATTTCAAATAATCAAAGAGGGATACTTCAATTGGATGGGTGTTGGTATGTTTGGCCAAAATCGGTAACTTCATGATTTGGTCACATAAGTTGTTATTGTAAATAACAGTCAATATAGAACAAGGACAAATTATCCTGGATGCACAGACTGATTTCTAAAAAAAAACATTTATTGTATTTTAAAGACACATTATTATAAGTATTATTGCTGTTGAGTTCCTGCATTAGAAAAGAAAAGAGGACCAAATGGATTTGGGTCCAAAATAGGTACCATCCCTCCTAAATAGGGACATTTGGAATATACATTTAATATAGTACTATTTTCCACCTTAGCTATTTTGTCCTAAATTACTGTCATGAATTCATATTGATGCCTTAATTTTACATCCTTATAAGATTGCCAGTGTCAATTCTGTGCATGTTTTACATCTGTGGTTTTTTGTTTGTTTGTTTTTTTCATTGTTTTTTAAACCCTCACTCCTTCTCTACTCCTTCCCCTCGCGGCCTGAAGAGCGCACATGTGCTCTGAGACAGCAAAATGGGCCAATCACAGACGTCTCTGTGAGATGCCGGTGATTTGACCATGTGAGGCCTCAGTAACGTCAAAGGAGGGGGCTTGGAAGATAAGTGCTGGGAGCTTTGCCCAGCGACGGATTCCAAGTAAGACACCATTTTTTGTGTGCTGCAAAATGGGGGTGGGTGAACCTTTTTCATCGTACCCAATAGGGCCTTTTACACTGGAAAGGTCCCACCCCCCCCCAGAAAAAAGGGATAGTGTAGCCCTTTAAGTATAATAGGTTGAGAGGTTCAAAACTAGTCCATTAATGCAGCAAGCCAACTTTTTTTGCGGTATTCTACACAAAACATTGCTCCCAAGTCATAAAGTTCCTTGTTTCTTTCCATGTTGGGGTTGCGACACTAGAGCAGGGGTTACCAACCCAGTCCTCAAGTACCCCCTACCAGTACAGAATTTAGGGATTACCCTGTTGTGTCTAAAGCGTTTTGTTTTTTTCTCAAAATCCCTTAGACACAACATAGTAATCCCTAAATCCTGGACTGTTAGGGGGTACTTGAGGACTGGGTTGGGAACCACTGCTCTCGAGGACTGTATCTGGGACTTGTGTGCAAACGGATGTGATAATTAATCCGTTTAACACTTGCAAACATTGTCTTGAGCTGTGGTATTCAAACAGTGCTTCATAGGCTAAATGTGAAAAGTAAGAGTTTTTTTGATAAAAGATTTATTAACTTTTTAAATATTAACAAATTTTAAGTAGGTATTCTTGCAAGATGCCCAGTGGGTGCGTGCTTCTTGTGATCCATATCATGTTGAAAGTTGGTTTCAACCAGAAAAGGTTTGAAAATCACCAACTTAGAAACATCACACGTATCAGCAATTTAATTACCAGATTTTACTAATTTCATGACGTAAAGTCATGATTTTATAAAGGACACGGAGGCGAGTATTATGCTATTCTCTTTCTTTTATTCCTCAGCAGCAAGAGATAAACGGCTTTTGATGCCATAGCACCCCTTACAGAATGTGCTCCGTATGTGGAGGTATCAATGCCCGCCGACTCCATGATCCATTTAACCCAGCGAGATATGGTGATAGTAGAAACCGGATGGTGAGGTTGTTGGAGTGCCAGAAACAGATCTGGATACCGGGAATCACGAATCGAGACGGTCCTTGCCTCATATTCCTTGAGGCAGGCTACTGGACATAACTTAACGTTATATGGAAGGGCTGGGTAGAAGACTGATGTAATGGATGTCTTCGTACGTCTCGATATGTTGAAGGAGACTCCTTCTGGTGTAAATGAGCGTGCCATGAGGTCCAGTGCTCGACATCTGAGACACGTTTACAGGAGATTAGACACAATAGCGTAATCAACTTAGAAGTGAGTTGCTTGATCGAGAGTTCCTCATTTCTTTGCCAATTTTCGAAAAGTCTGAGAACTAGGCCAACATCCCATAAGGCTGCATATTTAGGTCTTGGTGGGCGTGCAAACTTGATGCCACATAGAAGTCTATACACCACTGGGTGCTTTCCTGCTTGAAGTCCATTCCAGCCTTGATGGCCTGCTGAGATCGCTGATCTATACAAGTTAATTGTATGATATGCCAGACCATAGTCGTAAAGTGAAGTCAGGAAACTCAGAACCTGACTCACATTTGCAGATATGGGACCCATGTGTTGTTCCATGCACCAACCATTCCATGCGTTCCAGGCATGTAGGTACGACTTCCTTGTTCCTGGGGCCCAAGCTCCTGCCAGGAGATCCAGAGTGTGGAACATTTGGGATGTAATAGGGTCCCCTGAGAGGAGCCATGCCAAGAGTTTGAGATGTCCCTGAAGTAAAAGGGGGGGTGAGTTCCCGTCGGAGGTCGGTTGTCACCGGTAGTAATCTCGGGAGATCTATGGACCAGGGTTGAGACGTCCAAAAGGAGGTTATGAGGATCATAGTGACGTCTGAGATGCAGTAGAGTTCGTGCGATGAGGGAGAAAGGAGGGAAAACGTAGTGGCGGGTTTTCCGCCATGGTTGGAGGAAAGCATCCGTCGCCAGAGCTTCCGGATCCGGCCTCCAACTGAAGAATTTTGGCAAATGTGTGTTCCAACGTGACGCGAAGAGATCGATGTCCAGGGGGCCCCAAAGTGATTGTAAGTGGCTGAAGATGACCGGGTTCATCCGCCAGTCGCTGGCATCTTGTAGGTGTCTGGAGTTCCAATCCGCCACCACATTGGACATCCCCGGAATGTACTCTGCTTGTACCGAAATGTTGTGGTCCAGACAGAATTTCCAGAAATCTTTCTCCAGTTCTGCTAGTATTGTTGACCTCGTGCCCCCGAGGTGATTGATATACCGGACCACTGATATATTGTCCATGCGTAATAGAATGGAGCAGTTGGTCGATATACTTAAAAAACTCCGTAGAGCAAACAATCCTGCTAGCAATTCTAGACAGTTGATATGTAGTTTCTGTTCCTCTAGGGACCATTTTCCTCCGGTGGAGATAGCTCCACCGCGTGCTCCCCAGCCGAGCATGCTTGCATCGTATTTGTCAGGGTACCTGTAGTCTCTACCCCTGAGACGGGTAGAGACTTAGACGTTTTTTCCATCCAGACGGCATGATTCTTCCGTTCCTCGCGGTCCCCTCGCGCATGTAAACGCCGGCCGCGAGAGAACTATGCCTTTTTGTAACGTGACGCTCAATAGTCGACGTCATGACGCCATTCTAGCCCGACCTGTCAGTCAAATCCCGGACACGAATCAGGTCTCGGCGGAGGCGTGATTAGTCTCCAGAACCAGGGTATTTAAGGGAGCTCTCAGCATTTGCTCATTGCCCTGTCGTGGTTCTAGCCAGTCTAGTCACACAGTGCTCTTGTATTTCTCTTGTCTTTTGGTTCTGACCCGGCTTTGTTATTACTTACCTGTCTTCTCTGTTATCCTTGACCCGGCTTGTCTCTCGCTTACCTGTCTTCTCGTTTCCTCGACCTCGGCTTGTCCCTGACCATTCTATACGTAGTATTACGTTAAGTCCGGCCATTCTAAGGTCCGGTATACGTATCTGCTACTCTTTGTACTCTGCGTGTTGGATCCCTGTCCCGATCCTGACACTACGACAGGGCCAATGGATCCTGCAGGTACAAACTGTCAGCTTGGTTCTCCTGATCCTAGGTTTGACGCCATGGAGCATAGAATGGATCAGATGGCACTAGCACTACAGGCGTTACTATCACGTCCTAATAATCCACCTGAGGAGATGCGTAATACTTCTATTCCTCCTGTGAGTTCAGGGCTAGAGGTAGCCACTGTAGGTGCTTCTTCCCGAGTTACCCCACCTGTACGTTATGCTGGTTCTCCTGAAAGGTGTCGTGGCTTTTTGAACCAGATCAGTATCCATTTAGAGCTACAACCCCGTTCCTACCCTACTGATAGGGCAAAGGTGGGATTTATTATAACCTTACTCATTGAGAAGGCTCTGAGATGGGCTAATCCGTTGTGGGAGAATGATAATCCATTAGTCTATAACTATAATGCCTTTGTAGCTGCTTTTAAAAGAACTTTTGACCCCCCTGGCAGAAAGGTCAATGCAGCTAGATCACTGTTGCGCCTTAGACAAGAGAACCAAACACTGGTGGATTACGCACTAGAGTTCAGGTCTTTGGCGGCAGAGGTTAAGTGGAATGAACAGGCTTATATAGACGTATTTTTAAACGGATTATCCGATGTAATACTTGACGAGGTAGCGACGAGAGAGCTTCCCGAGAATTTGGAGGACTTAATTTCCTTTATCTCTCGCATTGACGAACGTCTAAGAGAGAGGCAGAACACTCGAGATAGAACCGGTAGACCTTCCTTTAGACTAGCTTCATCATTTCAAAGCCCTGAAACCAAAACTCCACAGTTTCCAGAACCTATGCAGATAGGCCTTACTCGCCTCTCAGAAGAGGAGAGACAGTACAGGAGAAGGGAGGGACTGTGTATGTATTGTGGAGTCAGAGGTCACTTACGTTTGAATTGTCCCAATCGCCCGGGAAACGCTCGCACCTAAGTTTCTCTAGAGGACAGGCCTTGGGTGTTTCTATTTTGTCCTCTACTCATAACTACAAAGAACACAGGCTTCTATTACCCGTCTCTTTAACTTGGGAGAAGGGAACTTTAGAGACTATGACATTGATAGACTCCGGAGCTGCTGAGAGCTTTATCGACCAAGTTTTTCTCACCAAACACGCTATTCCATCCCAGTTAAGGAAGACACCTTTGGCTGTTGAGGCCATAGATGGTAGACCTTTAGTTGAGCCTGTGATTTTCCGGGAAACCACACCTCTTAACTTAACTACTGGTATTCTACACAAGGAGGAGAT
Organism: Pelobates fuscus; assembly: GCF_036172605.1. Classification (NCBI taxonomy): domain Eukaryota; kingdom Metazoa; phylum Chordata; class Amphibia; order Anura; family Pelobatidae; genus Pelobates; species Pelobates fuscus. The sequence continues at coordinate 81,149,373 of NC_086326.1, read as the reverse complement.
ATCTCTACTACTCATTTCATCTCCTTCTGTTCCCATAGTCCTGGGATACTCCTGGCTGAAGAGACATAACCCCATTATAGATTGGAAATCAGGGGAAATAGTCTCGTGGGGTCAGGGTTGTCAAGAGAGATGTTTAAAGAGAGTGTCACCCCTTTGTATTGTTAACACACTTAATAACTCTACTGACTCTACTAAGGTACAGATACCGTCCTTGTATCTAGATTTAAAGGCGGTATTTGACAAAGGAAAGGCTGATACCTTACCACCACACAGGCCTTTTGATTGCAAAATTAATTTACTTCCTGGTACTATGCCTCCCAGGGGCCATGTATACCCTTTGTCTACGAATGAGAACGTAGTCTTAGAGGAGTATATTTGTGAAAACCTAGACAAAGGGTTCATTAGGAGATCCTCCTCCCCTGCTGGGGCTGGATTTTTTTTTGTTAAAAAGAAGGATGGTTCTTTAAGACCTTGCATTGACTACCGAGGTTTGAACAAGATAACCATTAGAAATGCCTATCCGATCCCCTTGATCACCGAGCTTTTTGATCGATTAAAGGGTTCCAAGATTTTCACTAAGTTAGACCTCAGAGGTGCTTATAACTTGGTGAGAATTCAGCAGGGACACGAGTGGAAGACTGCGTTCAATACTCGTTATGGGCACTATGAGTATACAGTAATGCCTTTTGGTCTCTGTAATGCCCCGGCGGTATTTCAGGATCTAATTAATGAAGTTCTTAGGGAGTTTCAACATGACTGTGTTATTGTATACCTCGATGATATACTAATACATTCCAGGGATCTTGAGACTTATCACGGACAGGTCAGAAGGGTTTTGCACAAACTTCTTCAACATGGCTTGTACTGCAAATTAGAGAAATGTAGCTTTGACCAATCCCAGACTATCTTTCTTGGTTACGTGATTTCTGGATTTCTGGAGAGGGGTTTGAAATGGATCCGGAGAAACTCCAATCCATTTTAGATTGGCCTTTACCTAAGGGTCTCAAGGCCATTCAGAGATTTATTGGTTTCTCTAATTATTACAGACGTTTCATTAAGGGTTACTCCTCTATTATTACTCCTATCACCAATATGACCAGACAAGGGGCTGACACTAAGAATTGGTCTACTGAAGCACTTCTGGCTTTTAAGACTCTCAAGGAGCTGTTTGCTTCCGCACCAATTTTAGTTCACCCTGATACTACTCTGCCTTTCCTACTCGAAGTTGACGCTTCTGAGACGGGTATAGGTACCATCCTGTCCCAAAGGTTGGGTGTGGATAAACCATTACATCCATGTGGGTATTTTTCCAAAAAATTATCGGGTACTGAGAGCAGATATGACATTGGTGACAGGGAACTCCTAGCGGTTATCATGGCTTTAAAGGAGTGGAGACATCTATTGGAGGGGACTTTGCATCCTGTTACCATTTTGACGGATCATAAAAACTTATCCTATATTGGGGAGGCTAAACGATTATCATCGAGACAGGCCCGTTGGTCTATATTTCTTACTCACTTCAATTACATACTCAGATATAGGCCTGGTTCTAAGAATTCTAAAGCTGATGCCTTGTCTCGCCAACATGAACCTTCTGCCATATCTGAGCCGGTTTTATCCTCTATAGTACCTAAGTGTAATATTATCGCTAACACAACTCTCAAAATCCATTCTCCGCTTCTTGATCAGATCAGGAGCTTGCAGCATCTGGCACCTAGACTGACTCCTGCGTCTAGACACTTCGTTCCTCCTGAACTCCAACTGGAGCTCTTACAGTGTCTTCACGAGAGTAAGGTGGCTGGTCATCCGGGCGTTCGCAAAACATATTCCTTGATCTCTAAGGATTTCTGGTGGCCTTCTTTACGGAGGGATATTAAGGATTTTATCGGAGCCTGTGAGGTCTGTACTAAGACTAAACTACCTCATTCGCTTCCTTGTGGTCTCTTACATCCCCTGGAAGTTCCAGAAAAACCTTGGTCCTGTTTGGCGATGGTTTTTGTGGATTTGCCTGTTTCGAAAAAGCACACTGTTATTCTCACAGTGGTGGATAGGTTTACCAAGATGGCTCATTTCGTGCCTTTACCTAAACTTCCAACTTCACCTGAATTAGCGGAGATTTTTGCTAAAGAGATCTTTCGATTACATGGGATACCTTCCGAGATTACTTCTGATAGAGGTTCCCAGTTTGTTTCACATTTCTGGAGATCATTCTGTTCTCAACTAGGCATTAAATTGAATTTTTCTTCTGCTTATCACCCTCAGTCTAACGGAGCCGCTGAACGTACCAGTCAAAAGATTGAACAATATCTGCGTTGTTTTGTTTCTGAACACCAGGACGATTGGGTCGGTCTGATTCCTTGGGCAGAGTTCGCACACAATAATCTTGTTTGCGATTCAACTCGCTCTAGCCCCTTTTTCATGAATTATGGTTTTCATCCTTCCATTCTTCCCTCGGTTCCTTCTTCCCAGGGGGTACCGTCGGTTGATACTCATGTTGCCAATCTGAAGAAGTTGTGGGATCAGACTCGACAAATTCTCCTACATAATTCTATACTGTATAAAAAACACGCTGACAAACGCAGAAGGCCGGCTCCTAGTTTTGTACCTGGTGATAGGGTATGGTTGAGTACTAGAAACATTCGTTTGAAAGTATCGTCTATGAAATTCGCTCCTCGCTACATTGGACCCTATAGGATTCTGAATCGAATTAATCCTGTTGCGTATCGCCTAGCGCTTCCCTCTGCCTTACGTATTCCTAATTCCTTTCATGTTTCCTTGCTAAAACCCCTGATCTGTAACAGATTCTCCTCCAAGGTCTCCTCTCCTCACTCTGTTCAGGTTGAGGGTCAGGAGGAGTACGAAATCAACTCCATCATCGATTCTCGAATCTCCCGGGGGAAAATCCAATACCTGGTTGACTGGAAGGGATATGGTCCAGAAGAGAGGACCTGGGTACCACAGGAGGATGTCCATGCTCCTCGTCTTCGCAGGGCTTTTCATTCCCGCTTTCCATCTCGTCCCGGTTCCTTCCGCCCGGTGGGCGTTTCTGAGAGGGGGGGTACTGTCAGGGTACCTGTAGTCTCTACCCCTGAGACGGGTAGAGACTTAGACGTTTTTCCATCCAGACGGCATGATTCTTCCGTTCCTCGCGGTCCCCTCGCGCATGTAAACGCCGGCCGCGAGAGAACTATGCCATTTTTTTAACGTGACGCTCAATAGTCGACGTCATGACGCCATTCTAGCCCGACCTGTCAGTCAAATCCCGGACACGAATCAGGTCTCGGCGGAGGCGTGATTAGTCTCTAGAACCAGGGTATTTAAGGGAGCTCTCAGCATTTGCTCATTGCCCTGTCGTGGTTCTAGCCAGTCTAGTCACACAGTGCTCTTGTATTTCACTTGTCTTTTGGTTCTGACCCAGCTTTGTTATTACTTACCTGTCTTCTCTGTTATCCTTGACCCGGCTTGTCTCTCGCTTACCTGTCTTCTCGTTTCCTCGACCTCGGCTTGTCCCTGACCATTCTATACGTAGTATTACGTTAAGTCCGGCCATTCTAAGGTCCGGTATACGTATCTGCTACTCTTTGTACTCTGCGTGTTGGATCCCTGTCCCGATCCTGACAGCATTCCACTATGATGTCTGGGGTGGTTCCGAAGATCGCTTGGCCGTTCCATGCTTCCATGTGTTGTAGCCACCACTTGAGTTCCTCTTTGGCGGTGCAGTCGAGAGGAACAGAGTCTGAGTATGAGTGCCCTGAGCGAAGGTATTTGGCTTTCAGTCGTTGGAGTGCCTTGTAGTGCATAAGCCAAGGGAATATGGCTTGGATTGACGCTGAGAGGAGGCCGACAATCCTGGCCAGTTGTCTCAAGGTAAGAATGGGACATGCTAAAGTCTGCCTGATTTCCTTTTTGATGGATTTGACTTTGGCTGTCTGGAGTAGGAGTGCTCCGTTCACAGCATCTATAGTGAATCCCAGGAATTCTATTGACTGAGAGGATTTGGTGACCGATTTCTCCCAGTTGATTAGAAACCCCAGGGTTTCTAGTAGAGTCCTCGTCCATGAGAAATGTTCGTGGAGCAGATGAGGGTCTTGCTCCATTATGAGGATATCGTCCAGGTATATTATGAGTCGAACTCCTCTGCTGCGTAGGAGGGCAACCACTGGTTTCATGAGCTTCGTGAAGCACCATGGTGCCGACGATAGGCCGAACGGTAGGCATTTGAATCGCCATAAGGTCTCTTCCCATTGGAATTGTAGGAAGTTTTGGCACTCTTCAGCCATCGGAACCGTGAGGTACGCATTCTTCAAGTCGAGCTTGACCATCCAGTCCCCTGTAAGCAGGAGATCTCTTTGAGAGTGGATGCCTTCCATCTTGAAGTGGTGGTATGTGACAAACATGTTTAGGGGTCATAGGTTGATGACTGGACTGTCGCCTCCGCCGTTCTTGGGAACCAGGAAGAGGTTGCTTAAGAAACACGGTGTGAGAGGGAGGATTCTGCAATAGCGCCCTTGGAGGCTAAGGCTTGTACTTCTTGAGATAATAGGTATTGGTCGTGAGTGGGAAACACCATGCGGTTAGGGGGTTGTATTTGAACAGGGTAGTGTACAAAATCTATAGAGTATCCCTGAACAGTGTGAAGGATCCATGCATCTGCAGTGAGCTTGCGCCATGCAGTGACAAAATGACACAGTCTGCCCCCTACCATAGTTAGTGAAGCCAGATGTCGAGGTATAGAACTTACCATAAGGTCGTCGGCCATAGGAAGAACCTTTGGGTCCCCAAGACTGCCATGGTCTGCCCCGGACTGTGAAGAACGGTGTGGTAGTTCTGGGTTCAGGTGTTGTAAGCCTGGACTGTATGGGGCCTCGGTAGCCCCGCTATGAACCCCGGGGTTGCTCGGCCGGGCTGACGGCCCCGATATCTGCCGGCCCCACCAAAAACTCTCTGGAACACTCGTTTCATGTTGGCCTGAGCTTTATCAAGTGCCGTAAATGTGCCTACATATGTGCCTAGCTCTTTAACAAAAGTATCTCCAAATAGGAGGGCTTTTGCCTGGGGTCCAGGCTCTGAAATAGCTAGGTTCACTAGCTTAGGTTAGGTTCTATTTTTTATCAAGATTGCCTTGCTCCGTTCTGTGGCTACCGCCGTATTGGCGTTGCCCAGCAGGCATATGGCTCGCTGGATCCACCCCCTGAGTGCCTCTAAATCCACCGGGGTACCACCTATTATTGCGCCTTCGACCATGTCGAACATTTTTGCAATTGGCCCTAGGATATCCAGGACCTTGTCCTGGCAATTCCGCCAGGCAAAATCCAGGCCCTTCTTGGCTTTCCAGCCTGATTTCCCCAAGAATTGGGCAATTTTTGGGTCTACGTCCGGGGTGGCGCATGCCATATCCGGACTAGTGGGGCATGGGCTTTCCACCCGGAGTTTGCTCTGTGCCACCTTGTCGAGTGGTTTTCTAATACAAGCCGCGATATATTTTGCAACGTGCTTTAGGGGATACCACTCCGAGGATCTCGGGTGTTGCAAGGTGTCGGAGTCAAAAGGTGGTTCGCCTTGCGGATCAAACAGGGAGGAGTCGTCTACTCCATCTTTGGAGTCTGCTCCCGCTCCTGTCATGGAGCTTTGCTCAGGGAGATAAAAAACTGGGGGTCATAAGCGTCCTCCTCATCGGACTCGCTCTGTGCCTCCTCTTGCTCCGACTCCGATTCGGAGGATTCAATGAGGGCTCTAGCCCTTTTCCAATTCCTCACTGATTTTGCCCGGTGGGGGGCTCCTTGTTGTGGTTCAACCACATGATCTGTGACAGGACGTACCCTGTCCGTCTGTATTGTTTTGGAGGCATTTTCGGCCAGGTGGTGGGACTTTTTGACGGCCTTACACCCACTAGGGGCTACCGGATCATCCTCTGGGGGGTTAGAAGTGGAGGATTTCCGTGCCTTGGTAATTGACAGTGAGATATTGTCTGACATGGCCCCCATAGCGGTAAATATGGCCTGTGTCACGGACTTTGTCATAGCCACGTTCAGGAGGGAATGCAACTCTTCAGAGTCCATTTGCTCCTGTGGCCCTTCAATCATTGCGTGGCCAGGAGGAAAGGATTAAATGACCCACAGATAAATATTTTTAGCCTTAACTGGGCACTACTATCTGTGGAGTAGGAGTGTGACAGTTTAGCAGCTAGCTAAATTAGCCAACAGCTTTAAGAGGCACCAGGTATTTAAGTAATACAGCTTTAAGAGGCACCAGCTATTTAAGCAATACAGCTTTAAGAGGCACCAGCTATTTAAGCAATACAGCTTTAAGAGGCACCAGCTATTTAAGCAATACAGCTTTAAGAGGCACAAGTAAAACAATATGCAAAGCTGAGTAACAAGAAAAAACTAGGCACAGTTAGAGCAGTAGAGCAGGCTAGTAACACAGACACGTTCCCGCCCCCAAGTGAGCGTATTGGGCGCGTTAGGAAAAAGCGCGGCAAAACCGCCAATCAAAACATGGCCACCGCGATGCGCACTCGCTATGTGCGCATGCGCGAGCGGCACTTAGCCACGGCTAACGCCCAGAACTGCCGGGACCGCGAGAAACGGTCCTCGCCCTAGGGCCCCGACCACCGCAACACAACTAAGGCAAAACGGCATTGTCATCCCGACCCGCAATCCAGGCGCTGCATCTAAGATGGCGGAGGCCATGTGCGACAGTGCCGAGACCAGAGAGACCAAAGGCTGCCTTCCCGCATCAACAGTAACCAGAGCAGACCACAAGCACCAGCGGCTCCGACACCTACAACAGTCGGCATCACACAAGCACTCTCGCACCCTAACGAGCCACTCACCTCTTGAAACTCGCCACAGGACCTTGGCTCCAGGAGCAGAGACAGGCTTGAAGCAGGCAGCGGAGAGGGAGGCACAGCAAGCCAGCACATGCCGAATGGCAAAGACCACAGGATCATATCCCGTGATACCCCACTCTCCAGACGCACCGAGATCCAGGTCTGTCATGCTAGATGCCGCACTCCACTCCCGGACTGCCACACAGTACCTACCAACCAACCCCACCGATGTCGCAACACACGCAGACAGCTGCACTGCAGCGGGAACACACTAAGCCCATAGAGGGCATTGGCTAACCAGAGTCACACGAGGACACTTTGATAACGTGCCATACTGATATCAATCTATATAAAATATATATAGGGCACAACTGAAATTTTCTCTGTCACACTAAATCAGCCTTACTAACCTTGTACATGTGTAATATAGGGGTCTGGAGGGTGAACTTTTGCGTCTCACACTTGAAGTACATACTCAGCTAAATGCAAACAGTGTATATTTCCTGCCAGTAAGTTACAAGCTGGGAGACTAACTCTTCCTTTGTATTATCTACTTATTATTCTTAACAAAGCAATGATTAACAGATACTACCTACAAATAGTAACATGAATAACCTTACTAAACATCATCTTAAATATAAAATTGTGCAAGTACTAACACATGCCCCACTGTTATAACTGTTTTAGAAAAAAAACATGTGGATTGCCGTGGAGTACCACATGTGCGTTTTTATATCTATATGCACAGCAAAAATAAAGAATTTAAAAAAAAAAAAGTGTACTATTTTTATTACGTATATACTGGTTCTGTGTTTTTCACTATAGGTTAAATTAAATCAACTGATTGTACGTTATGTAAAAGGATAGTTTACCCACCTTTATTCCAGCACCGAGTGGGTCCGCCAGGGCTGGCTCCATCACCGATCTGCCTCCTTGGCTAAGATCATCAAAGTTGACAATCTTAGCCAACCCAATGCTTTCCAATTGGAAAGCATTGGGTGGCTATTGCACATGCGCGGCAAAATGATGTGCTGGTCAATCAGCTCCTTCTCATAGGGATGCATTGAATCAATGTATCTCTATAGGGAATGTTCAACGTCTCCATGCAGAGCGCAGAGACTCTGAACGTCACGTGCAGCACTGAGCCAGGAAGCACCTCTAGTGGTCATCTGAGTGACAGTCAGTAATGTAAACACTGCCTTTTCTATGAAAATGCAGTGTTTACATTAAAAAGCCCGCAGGGAGAAACTATAGACACCAGAACAAATACATTAAGCGGTAGTGACTATACTACCCCTTTAATATCTTGTTTATGGCTTCTGTGAATGCATATTAATATGCTTGTATACAGACTCCAAAACTGTAACCACAGGACAGATGCCATGACCCTAGCTCCTCAAGTAAATCTAAGTACATTCCAAATTGTTACAAGAATCACACATTTAAAATAGGATTTAAAGTTAGACACGTAAGTCTTGATTTAATAAGCTTCCCAAATGATTCAATACTGTTAGAAACACTTTCCAAATGATTTATATAAGTCACCATTAATGTCTGTGGGAATCTTTTTAGATGAATCAACTGGAACGTTTTGAATAATATTGAAAGCTTATTAAATCGAGACCTTAGATACATATAATGGTAATATGGAATGAATGAGATACTCTGTTAACATATTCTGTTGGAACTTACTGACAAAAAATACCATTGTGAGTGTACCGTAATAGAATCTGCTGTCTAGGGAAAATAACTAGATAGGATAAATGAGCTACACACATTTTCCAAATTCTGTTTGTTTCACAGACATTAATCTTGTACTGCCTGACTTGTTATGCATGCTCTGTGACCGATTGCCGTGGGTAATTGTACCAGCTTAGGCTACGACTACCTCCCTCTCACATTTTATTATAGCTGAACTCTAACTTAGTTTGTTAGATCGATTGATTTGACATGGCCTTTGACATCTATTTTACGCTATTAGTTATTTCCTTTACATTTTTTTTCCAACAAAATGTCTGATAGCTCTAAATGGTTTCCCTGTTGTAGTTTTGTATATACATAGTAGCACGTGAAAGATTAAATCAAGTCCCCCATGTCAATAGTCATCCACTTTCTTTACCCCAAGTCATCAAAGCCCTGATTCTGCAAGACTGCATGCTCTCTGTTATGATTTGCATGCCCTGTCTGGCACACAGGTACTCCGGTTCTACACGCAGCCTTTTTGCGTCGGCAAGACTGCAAGCCCTGTCTGGCACACAGATACCCCGGTTTTACCCGCAGCCTGTTTGTGTCACATGACCAACCAGTACCTCCCTCCTTGACTGCCCTAAACATCCAACAACACCCCCAAATTTCCCAGCCCCCTCCCCAGACACATCCAAACTACCTAGAACTCCTTACCCCCCAGCTATCTACTCAGACACCCCCATATGATTCAGCTACCTATACTATACGAAAATACAAGACTTTCACACTTTTCGGAATGCATGGCAACCCTACACATAGGGCCGCCATCAGAAATTTTGGGGCCCCTATGTATATTTAACACAGCTCAAGGTCTGGGCCCCCGGGTGCCCGTCTCCAAAGCCCACCCACAGAAATATACACACAAACACATACACACACATTGATACAAAAGGACACAGCCACACACACAGAAAGATACACACATACAGGCATACTGACACAAACATACTGAAACAGAGACACACACATATACAGACTGTCACGATTCTGGGAACCAAAACACGCTAACACACACAAAGACCAGGTGCAGTACCGGACCTTAGAGTGGCCGGGCTAAGCACACAAAGAATAGTCAGGAGACAAGCCGAGTAAGGGGAACCAGAAGACAGAATAACAAGAGACAAGCCGAGGTCAAAGGGTAGGAGAAAGTCACAAGGTCGGATAAACAAGCCAGAGAGTATGTAAACCAGAGAGAAACACAAGTAGAACTGCAATACTAGAAAGCAAAGACCACAACAGGGCAGATAGAGACAGGAAAGGTAAGTATTTAAACCCATTGCTTAACTCTGATTGGATAATTTCCAATCAGAGTTAACAATCACACGTGGGAGATATCTATACCTCCCACTGTGATTGAGGCACACTGTACTGTACATTTTATATGTGTGTGCTAGTCTGTTCATAAAGTTATCAATGTTATTTTCTTTATTTTGTGTTTGTTGTGTAACTCACGATGAAAGTAGAAAGCCAGTATGTACATGTATTTGGATTTTATATTTGAAAAACTGCTTTGAGAATTCTAAATATCTGGGCAGTGTCTGAAACCATGTTTCTCCTCTAACAGACTATAGCGAAAACTAGAATTTATGGTTTATTTTTGTATTTCTTTTTTCTCCTTAAACAGAGTTATAGATTTACTCACCCATGATACAATTCACTTGCTTATCCTCATGTACTGTAATAAAACCATGAAGTTAATAAAAAGGTGTCAAAGATACAGAGCACTTGAAACATAGCTGTCTAAGGATTTGACAAATGAAATCAATAGAGCCATTTTCTCAGATTGATGGCTTGGAGAGGTTGGGTAAGTTGGGTGATGAAACGTCCATCTAATAAAATCTCCATATTAATTGTCCTAAATCCCAAGAGTGCTATCCTATGCCTTTACGATATAGATTTGCCTCAAATGTGCATTTCATGGCAGTTCCCTTTTACATCAGTATTACTTTTCCATTTATAATAACAGTATAGTATATACACATCAATCAGAAATTTATAAAGTATGGAACACGATAGATACATCTCTGATACATATAGTATTAAGGAGTACATTTAGGAACATGAACTCAGCTGATCGCTGTAGATTTTAAGAAAAATTTTTTTTTTAAATTAAATTCATCAGGATTCCATGTTCCATGCCAACATTCTAATTGCGGAGTCCAGCACATGGCTGCATGACACTTACATACAGAGGACACTGACACATATTTAGACACAGAGGAAACTGACACATACAGTTGGGCTCAAAAGTTTGCATACCCTTGGAGAATTGGTAATTTATGTCAAATTTTTTAAGAAAACATGAGTGAGCAGGCAAAACATATTTATTTTATGTCTTATGGGATTCATATTCAACTGTAGGTTATAACAGAATGGTAAAATCATGAAACAAAACATGGCAACAAGGAAAAAAAATGAAATGACCCCTGTTTAAAAGTCTGCATACCCATAGTTCTTAATATTGTGTATTGCCCCCTTTAGCGTCAATGACAGCATGCAGTCTTTTGTAACAGTGGTCTATGAGGCCCCTAATTCTTGCAGGTGGTATAGCTCCCAGTTTGTCTTTGCAAAATGGCTCCATGCAAAGTCTTTGGTCGTCTTACATGAACCGCACATTTAAGATCACCCCAGAGTGGCTCGATGATACTAAGGTCAAGAGACTGTGATGGCCACTCCAGAATGTTCACCTTTTCTGCTGTAACCACTGGGTCAACTTGGCCTTGTGCTTAGGGTCATTGTCATGCTGGAAAGTCCAAGAGTGTCCTATGCGCAGCCTTTGTGCAGAAGAATGCGAGTTGTCTGCCAGTATTTTCTTATAACATGCTGCATTCATCTTGCCATCAATTCCCCGTGCCTTTAGAGCTCACACTTCCCCAAAACATCTGTGAGCCACCACCATGCTTCCCAGTGGGGATTGTATTCTTTTCACTATAGGCCTTGTTGACCCCTCTCCAAACATAGCGCTTATGGTTGTGACCATAATGCTCTATTTTGGTCTTGTCACTGCAAATTACAGTGTGCCAGAAGCTGTGATGCATGTGAAGGTACTGTCAGGCCTATTGTAACAGGCTTTAACAGGCTTTTTTGGGCATTGGCACAGTAAAGGCAGTAAAGACTTATTTCTGGCAACTTGACCATGCAGCTCATTTTTGTTCAAATATCATCCTATTGTGCTCCTTGAAACAACCACACCATCTTTTTTTCCAGAGAAGCCTGTATTGCTCCTGAGGTTACCTTTGGGTTTTTCTTTGTACCCTGAACAATTCTTCTGGCAGTTGTTGCTGAAATCTTTCTTGGTCTACCTGACCTTGGCTTTGTATCCAGAGATCCCTGAATTTTAAATGTCTTAATAAGTGAACAGTACTGCCTGGCATTTTCAATGCTTTGCATATCTTTGTATATCCTTTTCCATCTTTCTAAAGTTCCATTACCTTGTTACCCAGGTATTTTGACCATTCTTTCTGCTCCCCATGGCTCAGTTTGGGTAATTTCTGTTATCATTATGATTTAAAAGTGTGCCAAACTACTATGTGATAATAAATGGCTTCAAAGGATCACTATCCTTCAATAAAATCATTTTTTTTGCATGATCCGTCATATTTTCAAAATCAATGCTAAAATTTCACAGTTTCTGCCATGGTATGCAGACTTTGAGCACAACTGTACTCTCGCTGATTTGACACACACTGACAGTCACACTCACTGGTTTGACACACACTGACAGTCACACTCACTGGTTTGACACACACTGGCAGTCACACTTGCTGATTTGACACACACTGGCAGTCACACTCACTGATTTGACACACACTGACAGTCACTCTCGCTGATTTGACACACACTGACAGTCACACTCGCTGATTTGACACACACTGACAGTCACACTCGCTGATTTGACACACACTGACAGTCACACTCGCTGATTTGACACACACTGGCAGTCACACTCGCTGATTTGACACACACTGGCAGTCACACTCGCTGATTTGACACACACTGGCAGTCACACTCACTGATTTGACACACACTGGCAGTCACACTCACTGATTTGACACACACTGGCAGTCACTCTCACTGATTTGACACACACTGACAGTCACACTCGCTGATTTGACACACACTGACAGTCACACTCGCTGATTTGACACACACTGACAGTCACACTCGCTGATTTGACACACACTGGCAGTCACACTCACTGATTTGACACACACTGGCAGTCACACTCACTGATTTGACACACACTGACAGTCACACTCGCTGATTTGACACACACTGACAGTCACACTTGCTGATTTGACACACACTGGCAGTCACACTCACTGATTTGACACACACTGACGGTCACACTCACTGATTTGACACACACTGACAGTCATACTCACTGATTTGACACACACTGGCAGTCACACTCACTGATTTGACACACACTGACGGTCACACTCACTGATTTGACACACACTGACGGTCACACTCACTGATTTGACACACACTGGCAGTCACACTCACTGATTTGACACACACTGGCAGTCACACTCACTGATTTGACACACACTGGCAGTCACACTCACTGATTTGACACACACTGGCAGTCACACTCACTGATTTGACACACACTGGCAGTCACACTCGCTGATTTGACACACACTGGCAGTCACACTCACTGATTTGACACACACTGGCAGTCACACTCACTGATTTGACACACACTGGCAGTCACACTCACTGATTTGACACACACTGGCAGTCACATTCACTGATTTGACACACACTGACGGTCACCCTCACTGATTTGACACACACTGGCAGTCACATACACATTATGTCGCACACACTCACAAATTTGTTATTTTTTTATTATTATTTTTATTTAAGTCTACCCAGCCTTCCTACCTTTGTGAGAGCTGGAATGTATCCTTTCCCTGGGGTCCAGCGGGGATCCTTTTCCTGAGGTCTAGTGTGGCTGTTGTCATCTTTCATGGTCTTCTTGCTCTGCTCCTTTGCACGCTGTTTAGTAATGCTGGAGCAAAGTTGTCAGAGACGTCATAACCTGACTCCCGGCATCACCCCAAGATGTGTGAGAGAGCACAGATATTACCATTCCCTCGCTGCCCCGACTACAGCCTCTCCCTGAACACTAATTTTTGGCAGACTAGGCGACTGCCGTCCAGTTAATCAGGTTCCTAAACTGCCTTAGCACATTGTAGGCCACCTCCTGGGGAGCCCTGAGGTGGTCAGCTGGCCAGCTTCTAGGTGTACTCCCTGTTTTTGTTGCTCGTATCCCCTAGGGTACGTGTACCACAGGTAAAGAAACCAGGGTTTAGAGTGCTCTTCTAATATTGGAAGGAAAGAAAAAGTAAAATATATTTTTTTCTTTTGATTTGCATGCTGCTCTCTTGCTACTATTGTTCAGGCTGGTTGACATTTGACCAGGTCCGCGCTCCCCAAGTATATACTCACATCCTTGTGTTCCATTTTTAACCCTTCCTCTGCCATAAATGGGTGAAGGGCTAAATTGCATTTAACGTATACAAATGTTGTTACTTTGGTTCATCTGAAGCAGTTTTAACATTTTGGATAAACTTATTCGGACAAACAAAATCTTTCCCCGTGCACAAATCTAGTAATTTCTATATGTTCGCACGCACCAATACCACAATCCATTATCTAAATCAACCTTTATAATGAAGTCATATTAACTGCAAAGAGTCTGACAGGTTTTTAAGTAACTTGTCCTGAATAATAAAATTGATGATTTAACTATATTTATTAATATATAAAGATATTTAAATGTTTGTAAATAACAATTTCAATTATGGAACCAACGATGGGAAAATGATCAACTGCAAATAAGCTTGGTAAATTCGATTCCCCTTTTCAATTTACACCGCCCATTCAATACATGCTTTGTCCATCTCTATTTTTATATAAATGTTATACTATACTGAATCGAGCTTTGTATTTGTTTCTATTGGCTATTATTGTAGTCATTAAAATATAAAATGCACTGAAATGTGATTGACGATCGTTATGAATTGGAAATGTTTTTAAAAATTGTGATTGATGCAAAATATAATTTTTTGTAATTATTGAATTTGACTAGTCTGCAACAGATTTCACAATTCATGTGCAAGAAATGAGACCGAAATAATAACAAAATTAAATGAATTTTAAAATCTTAGTTTAGAATTTCTTGCAATGATCTAAGAATATATTAAAATACTTTATATATACAATTATGATAAACAGTAGTTTACCCCCTTGCATATGCTATGCACTGCAATTGTATCATTCTTTGTTAATCGTTCTGAAACATTTTTTATGAATAACATTTAGAGTCTGTATGCTTCCTGTAATGGCTACCTATGCATTCTTTTTTTAATTAAATTTTACGTGAGAAAAAAAAAAACACTTAATATTTTTGCATCCTAGGATGTTTTTGAAGGAGCTGGCACTTATGGGGGAGACCCAGGAAAGGGAACGCATTCTGGCCCACTTTTCACAGCGATATCACCAATGCAACAGCAACAGTGTCTCATCAGAAGGTGAGATGATCTCCATATCAAACTTGGGTTTAGGGGAGTTTGTTTATGGACACAATGGTGGATCACGAATATATGTGACCCAATGTAATGTTTAGGTTCTACTGTTCTTTAATTTTAAAGAGTAGGGCAAGGTGTTTGTCTATATTGTGATTTTTAGCAATAAAGTGTCAGTAGTTTGCCATGAGGTTTACTTCATCAATAACTTTATGCAGCATGTTGAACATGTATTTAAAGATCTTTATGTTTAGAATTGTTGTCCTGCAGAATGTGTTTTCCGTACTCCTTAAAGGGACACTGTAAGCTCCGGAACTGCTTGATCTCATTGAAGTGTTTATAGTATCTGGCACTATCCCTCTAAGCTGCTGAGACTAATGAGGAAACATTAGCCTGAGCAACAATTGGCCTCTGTGATTGGCTGAAAGTGTCAGGTGACTGCATTAGTCCAAGCACATTTACTCATTCTGATATGAATGTGTGTGGCTAGAAAGAAGTGTGTAATCGCCGCTTTAGTCACACCTTCAGTGGGGGTGCAGCTATGGGAAACCAGGGGCCCTCATTCAGTGTTAAACTTCTCAAAAATGGTTTGACACTGAATGGCAGGACAGTGCCAGTGGACTCCATGCACTACAACCAATTCAATTATATGAAATAGTAACAATGCCTAAAGTGTCCCTTTTAGGGAATTCATAAAAAAGCATTTTGTTATTTGGTCATGAAATGACCAGATCCTTATTTAGTCACAAAATTATTTCATTCTTATCTTGCCTTGAAATGTAGTAATTTTTATACGTTAATCAGAATCAATCCAGCCACAAAAGTCACATTGTCTGCCTTTCACAATATGCATTTTGCTATACATTAGGGACAATTATCTGGCCGAGTGTCACTGTGCATTCCTCTTCATATAAATGGCTCTTAGTTCTCAACATTTATCTGAGAGGCGCTTCCATTAAGTGCTGTTTTTACTAACTATCAGCAAATGCCTTTCAGTCATTAAGCCTAGTTTAGTAAGCAATGACATTTGTTATTAGAGATTGGTCATGAATGTATGAGCTTCGTGATTTAATCTTGTGTTTGTACTTGAGGGGTAATGAGGGAGGCTAAAGCTATAACGATAATTAATGCAAATAACTAATCAGCCTAATATGTGTCAACAGCTCAATGCAGAAAAGCATACAAGAAGAGTTATCTTATATCCTATAGGTATCGACAAGTTAATGGCGGTCAATGAGTAGCTGATGTCATGTCAAAACAATCACAATCCAGCCATTCTGATATTTCTCACAATCCAGCCATTCCGATTGTTCTCACAATCCAGCCATTCCGATCGTTCTCACAATCCAGCCATTCCGATCGTTCTCACAATCCAGCCATTCCGATCGTTCTCACAATCCAGCCATTCCGATCGTTCTCACAATCCAGCCATTCCGATCGTTCTCACAATCCAGCCATTCCGATCGTTCTCACAATCCAGCCATTCCGATCGTTCTCACAATCCAGCCATTCCGATCGTTCTCACAATCCAGCCATTCCGATCGTTCTCACAATCCAGCCATTCCGATCGTTCTCACAATCCAGCCATTCCGATCGTTCTCACAATCCAGCCATTCCGATCGTTCTCACAATCCAGCCATTCCGATTGTTCTCACAATCCAGCCATTCCGATTGTTCTCACAATCCAGCCATTCCGATCGTTCTCACAATCCAGCCATTCCGATCGTTCTCACAATCCAGCCATTCTGATCGTTCTCACAATCCAGCCATTCTGATCGTTCTCACAATCCAGCCATTCCGATATTTCTCACAAACCAGCCATTCCGATATTTCTCACAATCCAGCCATTCCGATCGTTCTCACAATCCAGCCATTCCGATATTTCTCACAATCCAGCCATTCCGATATTTCTCACAATCCAGCCATTCCGATAGTTCTCACAGTCCATCCATTCCGATCGTTCTCACAATCCAGCCATTCCGATAGTTCTCACAGTCCATCCATTCAGATCGTTCTCACAATCCAACCATTCCGATATTTCTCACAATCCAGCCATTCCGATAGTTCTCACAGTCCATCCATTCCGATCGTTCTCACAATCCAGCCATTCCGATAGTTCTCACAGTCCATCCATTCCGATCGTTCTCACAATCCAGCCATTCCGATAGTTCTCACAGTCCATCCATTCCGATCGTTCTCACAATCCAGCCATTCCGATAGTTCTCACAGTCCATCCATTCCGATCATTCTCACAATCCAGCCATTCCGATCGTTCTCACAGTCCAGCCATTCCGATAGTTCTCACAGTCCAGCCATTCCGATAGTTCTCACAGTCCAGCCATTCCGATAGTTCTCACAGTCCAGCCATTCCGATAGTTCTCACAGTCCAGCCATTCTGATAGTTCTCACAGTCCAGCCATTCCGATAGTTCTCACAGTCCAGCCATTCCGATACTTCTCACAGTCCAGCCATCCCGATACTTCTCACAGTCCAGCCATTCCGATACTTCTCAACAACATTGTAACCCAATACCTCATTTTAAACACTAGCATTTCAGCAATCACAGTCTTTCTGCACTTTATTTGAACAATCAGAAACAGCAAATTCAACACCTAAATGGCTTAAAAAGCATTTAATCACACTTGTCTAACAATCAGATAGTACCCCAAAGTATTTGTCACAAATGAGCTCACCCACAAAGTCAGTACAGATCAAAAAAGCCAGCAGGTTCCCTCTGCAAGAGATATGCAAAAAACACAAGATGATTGTTTTAGCCTGTTTAGGCCCTGTCAGTGCATGCCTCTCTCTGTTCCCCACCATGGAAAAGGACAATAACATAAGCTGAACTAGTATAATATGGCCTCAAGATCAGCAGGGCTGGAAGGTATATTCCACTGAGTCCAAATAGGCCTAAAGTGTGGCATAAATGGTAACCCCAAAAATGGACCGCAGGGGAAAACCCATAAAGAACTTTACAGCAATAAAATTAAGTAAAAGAAAATTGAGACATAAGTCCTACATTTTCAGAGAGCACCCACTGTTGAGATATATAGAAAAAAAAAAAAGGAGAAAGAATTCGAATAAGAAAAATAAGTTCTATTCTTACCGCAGCCAGGGCTATGAACACAGTGGAATTTGAGTGTATAGAAGATTAAAGGGACACTATAGGCACCCAATGAGATGAAGTGGTCTGGGCGCACTGTTCGTGTCCTCCTAGCTATGCAATCTAAAACGTTGCAGTTTTAGAGAGCCACTTGAGGCGCTTCCTGCGGTTACAAGGAGTCTAACTCCAGTAAACGATGCTGGATCTCGTCATGCTTTTCATGAGGACACCCAGTGTCTTATAAATCCCCATAGGAAAGCATTGATTCAATACTTTCCTATGGAAAAGGCCTAATGTGTGCGTGGCACTCGCTGCACACGTCCATTAGGTTCATCCCTCCCAATGACATTGGAGGAGATTAAGACGGAGCCAGTGCCGAGGGACATTGGTGCTCGAATCAGGTAACGGTTTAAAAATGTCTAACCCTTTCATTGCCGCAGGGAGAAGCTCACAGGGGCAGAACGACACTACAACGTTGTATTACTAACACTATAGTGTTTCATTAATGAACCTCCACTGCAGCAGGTACAGATGCTGAGGAACAAGGGGTTTATGGAGTTAACCAGAAGAGATTGGCCTGCCGTAGGGGCTATTGATGTCAAAATGTTGCCCATATTGTGAAGATGGGTTTCCAATTCTTGAATGCTATGCACCAGATGGGCAGTTTCATGATGCAGTTATAGGATTTGGATTGCCCATCTGTATGAAATGTCATTAGACCAGAGAATTTGCAGCAAAGGCCACATGAACCTATGTCGGGTAAGAGTATTCCTTGAGGGCTCCGGGAATATTGAGATTAAGCAGCCTTTAAACGTAAATGAGTTGGCTGACATGAGCATGGCCTTACCTTGAATGGATTGCAAGCAAACGATCAGGTCGGTGACTGCCCTTAGCGGTGATGAGGCTTTTTTTGGTCAGCATTACATGCCATCTAGACGTGTGGAAATGCCTTGCTTAGGTGATAGTAGGACTACAACTATTCTGCAGATAAGGTGTGGCATTTCAGTGGTGCCAATTTCTGAAATACCCCTGATTTTATTGTTGTAGCATCTTCGTTGATCCTCTAATGTGTCTACTTTGACACTAGTCTCATGCTGGGCCTGTTGCAGTTCAGAAATATAATGCTCTACAAACACCAGTCTGGATGCATGGGAGCTAGATGTAGCTTCTAGCAGTGTGATCCAAGAGGCAACTCCACCAATTGCATCCTTAAAGTGAGAAATTGTCTTTGGCTATGTTAGAGCGCAAGTTAACAAGCGTGCTTTTGCTTGGAATCGGATCAAGGTCCTCATTTGGTGAAGATTTAGCATGAATCGATTGGCTAGAATAAGCCTCATCACCATGGTCAACAGTAATGTCCTCCGAAGAGGAGGATCCCTCTCCATGAGTCCCCAAACTAGGCCAAGTGTCCTTTTGAGATCACCTGAGTAAGTCCCCAATATCCAGTCTGATAGAGTCTATGTCAACTTTCATTATATAGTCCCTTTCATATATTATATGATATATTCCCTGTCCACTTATTTTTGCTACCAATATCCAAAAGAGAGAATTCAGGGATGGTATATTCTTGGAAAAGCTAAACTGCCTGAGAGTTTTTGCAGCTTGTTATATAGCAAAACATGGGGCTCAAGTCATGTGCATCTGGTCTCAATGCAAGCTCTGTACCTCTCTCTGCCACTTCCAGAATTTGAATCTATTCAAGGCTGTTCTAGGGGCAAAAAGGTGTTCAACAGAGTTCTTAAATGGTGTACATACATACTTTGGATTTATGTACGATTTGGTACTGAACAATAATTTAAGATAGATTTAAATGATGTCACTTAATAATTATAGGCATAATATATTTGCATTCTTTCCTTTCAATATCTGCAGATTATATTTACTTTTAATATTTGCTCTTTTTTTTTTATATTCTGCTTTAGCTTTTTATTCTTCACAGAAAAATGCAAAAAAAAAAATATAAGAATACAAAACTTAAAAGGTTAACATACAATTATTTTTGCCGAAAGCAGAGTAGTGCCTTACAGATCAGAATAATTTGTCATGTTAATTTAATCCAGCCTTGCATGAAATATGTTCAAATACGCAGTAAATGTTCTCTCGGGCCAGTTCTTCAAGCAGCTAGTGATATTTTTCCATCCGCCATTGGAACACTGCTTGCTCTTCATACGATTTACAATGTACAAATACCAGGAGCTGGCCTAGAATATGGCTAAAATGTGTATAGATGTTTATAGAATGGCAATGACTGCGTGAGAGATTATGTAAACAGGGGTACTCTGTCTTTAAGAAAAACGAGAGTTCAAATAAAAATGTAAAAAAAAAAGTATAGAAAAAATGGGACAAAAGAGAAATAGGCAAATGAAAAATGAATGTTTTATATATATATATATATATATATATATATATATATATCTAATGCAATATGTGCAGTGCAAGTGCCTCTATTGCTGCTATAGAATAGAATGGCTGGCACTTGCTCTAAATTATATACTCTGTACCATGCAAAGATAAAGATATAAATAAAAATGAAATACTGTAATATTGTAGCAATACAGTATATGGAACTGTAAGCTAAGATGTATCACAATGTAGCAACAAGTGATAAAAAGCAATGGTTCCAAAACTGGATAAACGTGAAACACCAGTTTATTAGATAGAAATATAATAAAAGATATAAAAATATTTATATTGTTAAAAAAAATATACTTCAGGAAAAGTTCATACAGTTCAGTTGTTACCAATCATATAGGAGTTAGACGTATGCAGAGACCTTCGGATTATGCCTGGATGGATATGGACTGAGTCTCTCAGTTGCCGCTTGTGTTGAATATATGTAAAAATATATGTCAAATAGAAAATACTATTTTTGCTAGGGGTAAAATTTTTCCTAATTTTTATAATAGAAAAAGTATAAAAAAAACAGACAACTTCTGTTGTAATCCTAGGTTTGCTTATATAAAAAAAAATGGTACGCTTCTAAAGTAATCGGTCAAACTGCTTAGAACACTTTGAAAACTTACCTGGTTTCACCAGTGCTGTATCCGGTCTTCTTCTGCAAGAGAAGCCGGATGTGTCTGATCAGCCTACACATGGCTGATACAGGACTGCACTCATTGGCTGTGACCTATGCACAAAAATATGTGGCCCTAAATGTCCCTCTTTATTTGACTGGTGCTAACCAGATTCTCCGTCAATGATAATCTGTAAGCAGTAGCGGAAGCTGCAGGTGCTCCACTGAACGCAAGTATGTTGTTAAATTGTTTTAGCCCAGTTACTGTTACTGTTTTAAAACATACTCTGGCAAGGTGAAAGGGCACTGTAGTGAGTATTCCTTTAAGGGATTAATTTATTTTCTTTTACCTTTTCCAAAAATTTTTATCCTTGGCTCTCTACATTTTTTGTTGTTGTTTTTTTTGTCTATTAAAATATTGTTTTTACTGATACTATTGTCATGAAATTTGTCCTAACCGTACAGAAGGCAGAGCAGATAGAATTTTCTAGCACAATGCACTTGTGTGATTTAGAGCTTTCAAATGAACAACCAATGCTTGAGGCACAATAAAACAAAACAAATGTCTGCTGTCATAGGGAATTGTTCTAGAAATAGAATAGCCCTTCCTTGCTTCACTCTTTTTTACGATTACCTCCCGCAGTCACGCACAATGAAAAAACTGGAAAATAGATACTCAAAGAAAAACTAGTTAAGCCATTTTTTTTTTTTTAGAAAGCATACATGTAGTAATTTCACACCCATAGTTTTTGCTCAGCGGTTCCACCAAGCCACTGGGTAGGGGATGACCATCGTCTGGCCACCAGCTAAGATGTAGACTAATCAATCCTTTTTGTTGGATCTTTTGCTGTGAGGGAAAACTGGCCAACAGTTGGATCAAGCAAAACTGTACACAGTGACCTAGAGAGCAGTGACATTTCCCGATCAGGTCACCAGTAAATATGCATGCTCATCTGAAACAGCCTTTAACATGGTAGGTACGTTTGGGTCAAGGTAACTCAAATCCGCTAATCTGTTTACCCCCTCCAGCGGTTTGTATATACAACAGCGTGGTATTGATCCAAAAACTATATATAAAAAAAAAAAAGAGAGAGAGAAAATGGTATTATACAAAATTAACCAAAAAATAAGGCAAATGGTGGCTTACAAAAATCAGGTTTTGTATATTTTGTTTTCCTTATATCAATGTTGTTTTCTTCCTATGCAGCTCCTCCTCATCTTTTCTCCACTTCTACTCACATAGCAATATCCAGGAATACACACAATGTAAAATCAGTATAGTAAAGTAATTTCATAAAAAAATATTTCACACTTTCTTACACTTAAACTGAAGTAACCATGTTAGCTAGTGAATCTTTCAGGATCCTTTTGTCTGGGTTCCAGGAAGGGTCATACTGGCAGGGTTA
The DNA here is from genome assembly GCF_036172605.1 of Pelobates fuscus. Taxonomy (NCBI): domain Eukaryota; kingdom Metazoa; phylum Chordata; class Amphibia; order Anura; family Pelobatidae; genus Pelobates; species Pelobates fuscus. The sequence continues at coordinate 81,126,734 of NC_086326.1, read as the reverse complement.
TTCACTAAACTCTGAATGGTCGGTACTGAATGGGGTAAAACCATCCGGTGCTGTGTGCGGTCATTCAGAATGTAAAATCTTTTTTTTTTTATGTTATTTAGCAATTTCTAGATTTTGTCTAGATTTTGTAACATGACTCCCCTCTATATACCGTGTAAACATGGCTCCCTCTATATACAGAGTAACATGGCTCCCTCTATATACAGAGTAACATGGCTCCCCTCTATATACAGAGTAACATGTCTCCCCTCTATATACCGTGTAAACATGGCTCCTGTTTATATACAGAGTAACATGGCTCCCTCTATATACAGAGTAACATGGCTCCCCTCTATATACCGTGTAAACATGGCTCCTCTCTATATACAGAGTAACATGGCTCCCCTCTATATACAGAGTAACATGTCTCCCCTCTATATACCGTGTAAACATGGCTCCCGTCTATATACAGAGTAACATGGCTCCCTCTATATACCGTGTAACATGGCTCCCCTCTATATACCATGTAAACATGGCTCCCTTTATATACAGAGTAACATGGCTCCCCTCTATATACAGAGTAACATGGCTCCCTCTATATACAGAGTAACATGGCTCCCTCTATATACAGAGTAACATGGCTCCCCTCTATATACCGTGTGAACATGGCTCCTCTCTATATACAGAGTAACATGGCTCCCTCTATATACCGTGTAAATATGGCTCCCTCTATATACAGAGTAACATGGCTCCCTCTATATACAGAGTAACATGGCTCCCCTCTATATACAGAGTAACATGGCTCCCCTATATATACAGTGTAAACATGGCTCCCTCTATATACAGAGTAACATGGCTCCCTCTATATACAGAGTAACATGGCTCCCTCTATATACAGAGTAACATGGCTCCCCTCTATATACAGAGTAACATGGCTCCCCTCTATATACCGTGTAAACATGGCTCCCTCTATATACAGAGTAACATGGCTCCCTCTATATACAGAGTAACATGGCTCCCCTCTATATACCGTGTAAACATGGCTCCCTCTATATACAGAGTAACATGGCTCCCTCTATATACAGAGTAACATGGCTCCCTCTATATACAGAGTAACATGGCTCCCCTCTATATACAGAGTAACATGGCTCCCCTCTATATACAGAGTAACATGGCTCCCCTCTATATACAGTGTAACATGGCTCCCCTCTATATACCGTGTAAACATGGCTCCCTTTATATACGGAGTAACATGGCTCCCCTCTATATACAGAGTAACATGGCTCCTCTCTATATACAGAGTAACATGGCTCCCCTCTATATACCGTGTAAACATGGCTCCCTCTATATACAGAGTAACGTGGCTCCCCTCTATATACAGAGTAACATGGCTCCCCTCTATATACCGTGTAAACATGGCTCCTCTCTATATACAGAGTAACATGGCTTCCCTCTATATACCGTGTAAACATGACTCCCCTCTATATACAGAGTAACATGACTCCCCTCTATATACAGAGTAACATGACTCCCCTCTATATACAGAGTAACATGACTCCCCTCTATATACAGTGTAAACATGGCTCCTCTCTAAATACAGAGTAACATGGCTACCCTAAATGAAAATCCCCCCACCCATCAAAGGTGACTAGGGGTCCCCAAGCCCCTAGTCACCCACCCCCCCACCCCCCCACCCAAATAAAAAAGCCCCTACCTACCCCCCTCCCCTAAAAATTAGTGAGGGGGAAATAAAATTACTACCCTGTAAAGTAAAATTCAACTTACTATTCAACGTCTTCTTTTTTCTAAAATCTTCATTTTTCAGCCCCAAAAAAGGCCAAATAAAAAGCCATCATACCCGTCGAACTTAAAAATAAAAAAACCCGAGCGCAAAAAAAAATCAATCCATCTTCACCCATGGAGGGCTCAGCGCAGACTAGGGTATTAACATATACCCTATTGTTACAATTGTTACTTGAAAAGCATGAGGAATGGCATTGGGGTACTACATGCTCATTTGTTTTACCTCCATGCACTACAAAAATAAAGAATTTTAAAAAAATAAATAAATAAATAAATAAAATAAAAATTATTTTTACAAAAAAATGTATGCAGCTTTCAAATGAATCTAAAATGGATGCTGTCCAGGAGGTGGGAGGGTCTGGGAGGGAGGGTCTGCTGCTGATTGGCTGGAATGTGTCTGCTGACTGTGAGGTACAGGGTCAAAGTTTACTCAATGATGATGAATAGGGGGCAGACCAAACATTGCATATGTTCGCCGTCCGTGGCGAACGGGAACACACGATGTTCGCCAGGAACTATTCGCCAGCGAACCGTTCGGGACATCACTACTGCTCAGTGCTAAATACAACTCTGCAAGCATGGGAAAGTGGTAAAGCTCCAGCTGTCAAAGCATTGTTGGAGTTGCACAACAGATGGGGATATATCTTTTGGCCACACTTGAAATTTGGGAGGCCCAAAATAATTATTGCACAAGGGCTCTCTCAACTTTATGTCCACCACTGCATTGGGAGTGGAGGGTGTGATTGCATGTCAGGGAGTCGGGCAGGTCAATAGGTCCAATCAATATTAAAGATGGCCCTGGCAGAAAGACTTGATGGGCAGGCAAACTCAACTAGGAAAATAAGTGAAGGTCCTGGGAGCGTGTGCAGGAGACTTGTCATTGTGCATTCATATATTTTAGAGAGCTGTTATAGCTTCCTGCATGCTCCAGTAAAACAGATCGCCAAGCACACTACGAAGGACGAAAACTCATCAGATTGCTATCAGGCTGTGTCCTTGTGAAATTTGAGGATAACCATATGAGGTGGCAACAACATACAGACTGTGCGTCAGACAGAATAGTGTGTATAGCTGCTCTGTTATTTTGTCTATACTTTCAGATACAAAGACTTTAGTTTGATACACCAGATATCCCAAAAGAACGTTTTATTGGAAAATAAAGAAAACCAATTTTCCATTCTTCCATTCTTATAAATGATACATTATCTCATAAAACCCAGATCAAGATAATGCTGGGAAAGATAAACAAACATTTCGGGGCTTTACAGCTTCTACTAAACATTTCAAAAGTTGTTCTAGAGTCAGCAGTAATGCCATTATTCTTTTTCGTGTGCGTCATCTTGAAATACAATTAGGGAAACAATAATGTTTGCCAAATGCTATTCCCTGTGTTCTTGTGTCCTTTGTCAGGCGTACACAGTACGCATGTTACTGGAATAAATAGTCCAGAACTTTTTTTTCCTTGTTGAAGGAAAAATAAAACACGTTTATATTTATGGACATTGCTGAAAGTGAAATAGTTCAGGTCCTCGCAAATACTTTTCCAAAGCTCATCTTCAAACTGTAAAACGTCAGAGACTACCATGCCTTTTTGTTTTTATTTTCCATATTTACTTTAATTACAGTTGGCCTGTTTTCAATGTTTCATTTTAGATTGCGATGCAACTAAAGCAGCCTCGGGGATTACCGGTTTGATAGATCAGACGTTTTTTTTTTTAGAGCAAACACAATTGCGGATATAAAAGAAATGCTATAGTTTTGTTGCTATTAGTTTTAGATGCATTAAAGGAACACTCCAAGCATTATAACCACTACAGCTCGTTGAAGTGGTTTTAGTGCCAGGAGCGCCATGCTACAACTCTACTACCCCTTCTACTACCATTGTAAGCAGACAAACCCAGTCCTTACAGGAATCTACCGGGTGGTGGTCCCAGCCTCTATCACCAATGTTGAACAGTCAGAAGCTCCTAAGCACAAGCTTCTGTTGGCTCTCCCAAACTAACTCATTGGCTGAGAAAAATCAGCTGATGCTCCCAATAAGCTAGTCCTGAACAGTGAGGCATATCTCAGAAATAGTTCCTGATGAAAAGTTTTTTTTCACAAGTGCTTCACCTTTCACAAATGCAGTTTCCTTGGGGTCAGATAAAGCAACAACATATATAGGTTGGCATTTCTCGGTTAATTTCTTTTTGGAAGGGTAGTGAGGTTAATTTGATTGTCTGTCATTGTTTGTTCAACCGCAACCATCACAACTTGAGCAATAGTGACCTAATCGGCCAGATTCCACCTGGACACAAAGCCAACCAGTTGGTAATGATTCATACGGAATCCCAGTGAATTGTGGTTACAAAGGCAAGTACCTTCACTGCTTTATATAAATAATATTCCTAATGTGCGTTCTGATGGTTTTACATGTGTTTTTGTTTTCTAAAGTTCATTGGGATTCAGTTACCATTTGTCGTCCTTGTATGATAAGCTTACTAAACATTGTTTAGAACCTAAATAAACAGCAATAGAAGTATTGTCTGGATCGTTGTTCTAAAATCTAGAAGAAACAAACATTCCCTTTACATTGCATTTTACGTAATCAGACAGTATGATACAAATTGTTTATTCAAACATGGATGATGCTAGTTTTCATTTTATCACTATATCGTCCTTTACATTTCAGATGGTGTTCACACCTTGACCTGTGCGCTGATGCTCTTGAACACAGACCTGCATGGCCATGTAAGTACAATCACAATACTATAATGATATAAAGCGTTCGCATTTCCGTAAATGCAGTTTGCGCTAGTAATACTGTTTTTCGTGCTCGTGGGGTTGAACTACCTTGTACAAACCCACTGCCTTTTCCTCCCACCATATATTGTTACATAAACAGCTGCAATCTTCTATTGTGCAAAACAAATTATGAGCTACGGCGAGTAGCCACTTTGTGTTTAGTGGAATCTGTAGTTATTCTATTTTTCTTTTCTCTTGGGGTTCGGTGTGGAAATACTCACCAAGTACCACCATCTCTATTTTATCGACCGATCTATCAAAATATTTGTTCAGACAAATCTGTTCCGTTCCCAATCATAAATATAGAGCATTTATTCAAGCATGTTGAGGGAGAGGGGGTCTATTTTTTTCCCTTTGTTTTTTTTTGGATTTGCTTTCACAATTTCATGATGTTTTCAGGTGTTAAAATACACCACTAATCTTTCATTCATTCTTAGGATGAATAAAATGTTGTCATAGACTCGCGTTAAGGTTATGCTATGCCTGCCTAGGCATATACTAAACCAGGGCTGATTTTTGTCCTCCATGCTTATAATATTCTGGGAAATGGTATAAAAATTGTATAAAAATGGGCCAATCAGTGTACTGCAAAGTATAAATTATATATATTTATATATATATATATATATATATATATATATATATATATAAAATGAATTCATATATATATATATATATATATATAGAATATACAAAAGGAAGGCTTGCACTCACGGTCTGTATAATGAAATATCTTCTTTATTCCAAAATTTTTAAAACATGATATGTCATCGACGTTTCAGCCATCTTTTGTGGCTTTCATCAGGATCAGTTTAGCACAAAATACCTATGTTAATCATGGCGTTTATATAACCAAACAAACTGATAATTAAATCATTGAAAACACTCACCACCTGTAGCATTCCACACCTGGCGTCTCACTAACTAAAATGCGCATGTGTGGATATACCAAAACCGGAAGTAGCGATCTCGCGTCACCATCCGTTGCCAGGGATACCCAAATTGATTACAAGCTCCCCAGCAACGAGGTGACGCTCCTGAGCGCCCGGGTGAATGCCAGATGATCAAACAAATTAAAACATGATAAAACAACCTCATAGTATGTGTCCTCAGTCCACAAAAGGAACAGCATGTCTACAGTAAGGATCTTAATACCATATTCACAGTACTGTCATACAATCAAAAATATCTATTATAAACTGCTATATACCATAGACCATACTGCTATATATCTAAAGTATTAGAATGTGTATAAGAATATATTCTAACATACATATATATAAATCCTGCAGGGGGCAACATTGATGCAAAACGCTTCTTAAAGATACAGTACAATATATTCCCATAATGAGTAAAAAAGTGCCATGCAGTGCAAAAAATCAATTCCCTGCTGTGAAGTGCGTATATATAAGCACTAAATGCTAAAATGCAACAAATATATGAAAAAATAATAATTAGTATTTATATAATATAAGTGTAACCATTTAGTGAAACTAATTGTTGTTATATACAATAAAGTGATAAATGCTATTATGTACAATAAAGTGTATACAAATCAACATACACTATATGTGCCTGTGAAGGATATTAATATCTATATATATACATTAAAGTATTTTCAGCGATTCATACAGTGATACTAATTACCATTATGTGCAAAAAAGTGATATACGTCTACATCCTGATGTGTCCATCAGATTATATGTTTACAACGTGATTGAATTTGTTTGATCTACTGGCATTCACCCGGGTGCTCAGGAGCGTCACCTCGTTGCTGGGGAGCTTGTAATCATTTCGGGTATCCCTGGCAACGGATGGTGACGCGAGATCGCTACTTCCGGTTTTGGTATATCCACACATGCGCATTTTAGTTAGTGAGACGCCAGGTGTGGAATGCTTCAGGTGGTGAGTGTTTTCAATTATTTAATTATCAGTTTGTTTGGTTATATAAACGCCATGATTAACATAGGTATTTTGTGCTAAACTGATCCTGATGAAAGCCACAATAGATGGCTGAAACGTCGATGACTTATATCATGTTTTAAAATTTTGGAATAAAGAAGATATTTCATTATACAGACCGTGAGTGCAAGCCTTCCTTTTGTATATTCTATTATTATCTTTGGCTATGGCTTTGATGCACCCGGCATTATATCAATACTTGAAAGTGTGTGTGCAGGGCACCAATGGAATCAATGTAATTAGAAGCTGACTTTTAGCCAAACTTCTAGCCCATGCACCTACAGAGTGTTTATTGTTCGCCTGCTGTTTGGAGAACAGAGCAAAGAGGCTGATTGTAATCAGTGAAAATTTTGTTTCACCATGGATCAAACAGATGATTTTATGTTATATGCAGGGGGTTATGCAGAGCAAGCAAAAACCCTCTACTTTACTCAAGATGAAGCACAAGCTATACTCTGGGTGCAATCCAGTACAGAGTTGCCATGCAGCGTAACAAATAAGGATGTATATTTCCAACTCTTAAAGCTACAGAGGAAGTGAATAGACCTGGATTTACATGGACTTACACGGATTGTTCCTGTCCGACGACACGCAGAGTTGGTGACAGAGGAAATATATTGTTACAGAGCGAAACATGTTGGATTCATGAACTGGATATAGTGGCACCATGGGGACTGAATGATTAGCTAACATATTCACCCTTTATATGAGTTATAGTCTAAGCATTTGTAGGCTTTTTGAGTATCGTTATCTTTTAACTGTGTGGATGTCTTTAAGTAACAGCATGAAGCAATAGATCTACCTTTTTTATAAACATGTGTATGGGGGTATTAGTTTTATTTGAGTATTCCCGTACATTTACATCCTTAGATCAAGCATATTGAAACACAAAGGGGTGTAAGGCCCTGGTAAGTTTCTTTAAAAACACAACACATTATTAAGAATAATCTAATCTAACAGGTGTAAGGGGATGTCAGAGCAGCACAATTTTTAATCCCGATAATATATATTTGGTTAGATATGGTGCAGTGCAGTTGGTCACTTTAGTGTACATAACAGCACTTCAATAACTGTGTACACATATAATCTGATGGACACATCAGGATATAGACGTATATCACTTTTTTGCACATAATGGTAATTAGTATCACTGTATGAATCGCTGAAAATACTTTAATGTATATATATAGATATTAATATCCTTCACAGGCACATATAGTGTATGTTGATTTGTATACACTTTATTGTACATAATAGCACTTATCACTTTATTGTATAACAACAATTAGTTTCACTAAATGGTTACACTTATATTATATAAATACTAATTATTATTTTTTCATATATTTGTTGCATTTTAGCATTTAGTGCTTATATATACGCACTTCACAGCAGGGAATTGATTTTTTGCACTGCATGGCACTTTTTTACTCATTATGGGAATATATTGTACTGGATCTTTAAGAAGCGTTTTGTATCAATGTTGCCCCCTGCAGGATTTATATATATGTATGTTAGGATATATTCTTATACACATTCTAATACTTTAGATATATAGCAGTATGGTCTATGGTATATAGCTGTTTATAATAGATATTTTTGATTGTATGACAGTACTGTGAATATGGTATTAAGATCCTTACTGTAGACATGCTGTTCCTTTTGTGGACTGAGGACACATACTATGAGGTTGTTTTATCATGTTTTAATTTGTTTGATCATCTGGCATTCACCCGGGCGCTCAGGAGCGTCACCTCGTTGCTGGGGAGCTTGTAATCAATTCGGGTATCCCTGGCAACGGATGGTGACGCGAGATCGCTACTTCCGGTTTTGGTATATCCACACATGCGCATTTTAGTTAGTGAGATGCCAGGTGTGGAATGCTTCAGGTGGTGAGTGTTTTCAATTATTTAATTATCAGTTTGTTTGGTTATATAAACGCCATGATTAACATAGGTATTTTGTGCTAAACTGATCCTGATGAAAGCCACAATAGATGGCTGAAACGTCGATGACTTATATCATGTTTTAAAATTTTGGAATAAAGAAGATATTTCATTATACAGACCGTGAGTGCAAGCCTTCCTTTTGTATATTCTATTATTGTCTTTGGCTATGGCTTTGATGCACCCGGCATTATATCAATACTTGAAAGTGTGTGTGCAGGGCACCAATGGAATCTATATATATATAAAAACATACACACACAGTGATCAGCCATAACATTATAACAACTGTTAGTGAATAACATTGATTATATCGATACAATGGCACCTGTCCATAGGGTGGGATATATTAGGCAGCACGTGAACAATCAATTCTTGTATTTTATTCATTGAAAGCAGGAAAAATGGGCAAGTGAAACGATCTGAGTGACTTTGACAAGGGCCAAATAGTGATGGCTAGACAACTGGGTCAAAACCAAAACAGCAAGTCTTGTAGGGGTGATCCCAGTATGCAGTGGTTAGAATCTACCAATAGTGTTGCAAGGAAGGACAGCAAGGAAGCCGATGTCAGGGTCATGGGCACCCAAGACATATTGATGTACGTGAGTATCAAAGGGTAGCCCATCTGGTCCAATCACACAGAAGAGCTACTGTAACTCGGATTGTTGGAAATAAAATATGCTGGCCATGATGAAAAAGTGTCAGAACACACAGCGCATCGCAGTTCACTGCGTGTGAGGCTGCATAGGCACAGACTGGTCAGAGTGCCACCGAAAGCACTTTCAATGGGCACATGAGTGTCATAACTGGACCATGGAGCAATGAAAAAAGGTTGCCTGGTCTAATGAATCACATTTTCTTTTAGATCAGGTGGATTACTAGGTGTGTGTTGTTTACTTGGGATAGAGATGGCAGTCGGATGCACTATGAGAAGAAGGTACACCGGCGGATGCAGCTTAATGCTCTAGGCAATGTTAAACAGGAAAATCCTGGGTCCTGGCATTCACGTGCCACTTTGACAACATGAATGCGAGGACACGTGGATGTACATTGTCTGCAACAATCTCTAGGTACCACCTACTTAGAGATTGTTGCAGGCAACATAGACCCCTTCATGGCAATAGTGTTCCCTGATGGCAGTGGCCTCTTTCAGCAGATGAATGACATGTTTTGTCTAAAAAGTCATGAAGGTTGGTTCAATGAATAAAATACTTTGTTAGCTATTAATAACTATAGCTATTAAATAGTAAATTGCCAAAAAATAAATAAAATAAAAAAATTGACTGGGTGGACACCTTAATGAACTGTGCTAACCATGCCTATGTCACATCACGCTGGTGTGGTGCTGTCACGTATTCATCTGCACATAAAAATGTGATTAATGGCGTTTACTGTCCTGACAGGAAACGTTGTGCCGAGCAGCAATCAATCCACAGGTGGGTTTGTGCTGAGCAGCAATCATGCAAATAGGAACCTGGTAACTGCCTTTGAGGTCAAAGGCCAGTTACAACCAATCAGATCCACAGGCGGGGTATTTCGGCCCAGTTCTCCTCTTGCTCTGTGCCCTGTCGTGGTTTCCCTTGTGGTTGTCCGAGAGCGCGTTATTGATTCTGTTTTTTCTGGTTATTTGACTTTGGCATTGATTTTGACTTCCCTGTTTTCTGGCATCCCTGACCCCTGGCTTTTCCTTATCGTTGTGTCTCTTTCTGTTTCCCTTGACCTCAGCTATTTCTGACTATTCTTTGGTACGTTAGTCCGGCCATTCTAAGGTCCGGTATATGTTACCTATCAGTCCTCTGTGTTACACAATTCTACATGCTGGATCATACTGTAATCCTGACAGGTGCTCACTGCCAAAACATAGCATCTGTGGTCCTTTCTGATTTTATTTTGTAGGTTGTTTACTTCAATTAGCTGAAGTGGTCTGGGTGCCTACAGTGTCCCTTTAACCAGCCAAGGACTGGTCCTTTAACAGAGAGCAATTTACACATCGGCGTACATACCTCTTTACAGTCCATATTCTGTTTTACCCTTCGTGGAGGTGGCCATCTTTAGGTCTTATTTGCCATCTTTGTCATTTCTGCTCAGAACACCACATCTGTAAAAATCTATACACGACGTGAAATGGCAGGAAGCGGCATGTTGAAAAGCTCGTCACTTGAGAATGTGTCCATTTAAAAATGCATTTGTTTAGGTAAACATAGACTATAATAAATACAATCTCTAATTTTAAAGAAAACAAAATGATACGTTTCTTTTACCATCCATTTTAGGGTTCGCTATAAACAGATTTATATTGAATTAATTAACATAGATATTATTTTATAAGCATCACAACACAGCTAAGTTATAATTCCAATTTATATAAAGCTTATGAAGAATGCAATCTAGCTGCTTTCAGGCATTTTACACCAATGCTGTGATTTGGATTAGTACGTTATTAAGTTTGGATCTGTTTATGTTCTTACCCCATATATCTTTATTTTTAGAACATTGGTAAACGGATGTCCTGCTCAGAGTTTATTGGTAACCTGGAAGGTCTCAATGGAGGAAAGGATTTCCCCAGGGAACTTCTCAAGGTAAGGCAAAATTACAGTTGGCACGGGTGTAAAAATTAAATAATAATGCTGGCATTGTTTTATTTATTTTTTTACAATTAAATGGCTTTTCACCCAAAAAAGTTACAAGGGACCTAGTGTTTACTATAAATGTTATTGTCTAACAACTACTTGCATATCGCTCATTACAGTTCAATCGCTTTGAAATAACCTCTGCACATAAAGTTCAGATTACAGGTTTTTTTTTTATTATGGGGAGTTTACGTGCTCGAATTGACGGAGTATATGAGCTCCTACCACAAACCGACAGCCATTGTAAGGACTAAAAGTTGCATAATATATTTCAATCTCTGACAAATGTATAGCACTATCACTGCTTTGATCACTTTGTTATAAACTTGGGCCCCAGTTTAATATTGCTGGACAGGCTTTACAACATTATTTAACATTTTCTAATACACTTTTAAAATAATTGAAATATTTTTCATAGTAATTACATATTTTAATATATATATATATATTAAATTGGATTAGCCGTATTAGTCCAGTAGACAAGATGCCAAAATACCAAAGTATTGCAGTATGCAATGATACCTTTTTTATTGGACTAACATAATATTTCAAAGACAAGTTTCGAGAGTTCCCTTTCTTCCTCAGGTCTGAACTCAACTCTCGAAAGCTTGTCTTTGAAATATTATGTTAGTCCAATAAAAAAGGTATCATTGCATACTGCAATACTTTGGTATTTTGGCATTATATATATATATATATATGTTGTTGTTTTTTTTGCTTGGTTGTTTTTTTTTGCATCTTTTCCCAAGTTGTGTTTTAAATCTGTTGTATACAGCAAACACAGACTCAAAGCAATCCATGTTTAAAATGGAATGAGGCAAAAATGTGATTCTTTGTTAAAGGGACACTGTAGGCACCCAGACCACTTCTGCTCATTGGAGTGGTCTGGGTGCCAACTTCCACTACTCCTAACCCTGTAAGTGTAATTATTGCAATTTTTTATAAACTGCAATATTTACATTGCAGGGTTAACTCCACCTCTAGTGGCTGTCTACTAGACAGCCACTATAGAGGTCTCTTCCTATAAGGACAGGTAAGTGACTGAAGGGGTTTTCACCCCTTCAGTAACTGGGGATTGGTGGGTGGGAGGGAGAGGGACCCTCCAGTTTCCCTTTAAACTAATTTGAATATGCCCACCCAGAATCCTTTTTTTTTTTTTTTTACTCTCCCCTTGTAGCACCATCTTCTGCATTGTTTGCTTATTAATTTTTTCTCTCTACCCCCCACCCCCCTCATTCTGTGATATTTACGACCCTCTGCGAGAGTGGTGTCTATTTTCTAGGACCTCCAGCGTCGCTCAAATCCCCATAGGAAAGCATTGAAATTAGTTTTCAATGCTTTCCTATGGGGAGACCTAATGCGCATGCGCGGAATTGCCGCGCATGCGCGGAATTGCCGCGCATGCGCATTAGGTCTCCTCGGCCGGTGGGCAGGATCAGTCTCGCCCGCCGGCCGACGGAGCAAGTAGGAGGAGCGGCGCGGAGGAGGAGACAGCGGCGAGGGACATCGCCGCTGCCTCAGGTAAGTGACTGAAGGGGTTTTCACCCCTTCAGTAACTGGGGATTGGTGGGTGGGAGGGAGAGGGACCCTCCAGTGCCAGGAAAACGGATCGTTTTCCTGGCACTGGAGTTTCCCTTTAAACTAATTTGAATATGCCCACCCAGAATCCTTTTATGTTTTTTTTTTACTCTCCCCTTGTAGCACCATCTTCTGCATTGTTTGCTTATTTATTTTTTCTCTCTACCCCCCACCCCCCTCATTCTGTGATATTTACGACCCTCTGCGAGAGTGGTGTCTATTTTCTATCAAACCTGTGTCCTATCTGCACTCATGTCGCTTTAACCCCTGTATCACAACTCAACTTTGAATTCTATGTGTTGTCTTGCTCAGAAATGCTTTAGAATTGAGAAAGGGAGGTTCTCCCGAAAGCTTGTCATTAAAAAATTCTGTTAGTCCAATAAAAAAGGTTTTACAAGATACAAATGTTATCTTTTTTTTTACATATATATATATATTTTTTTTCATAGATTGTTAGATAAATAATTTTAAATATTTATCCAAAAACATAAAATCATTTTGAAATTATATCTAAAAATATTAAATTGAGGCCTTAGCCTCTAAGGCTATTAAATAAAGTAATATGAGATGCTTTTATTCCCAATTTATATCTTCTTTGTGTGAAAATCTTATTTCTGTCGATATAGAATTTTAACATTTTATCACGTTAGAATGTGGAATTAAAATGGATTCCAATATTATGCAACACTATTAAAATCATATACCGTATACCGTATATACTCGAGTATAAGCCGAGTTTTTCAGCACATTTTTTTATGCTGAAAAACCCCAACTCGGCTTATACTCGAGTCAATTGTCTGTATAATAGCAATTTACATTGCCATAATACAGACTGGGGTATGTGGGGTCTGCAGAGCGTTTACTTACCTCTCCTGCAGCTCCTGTCAGCTCCCTCCGCGCCGGTCCGTTCAGCACCTCTGTCAGCTCCCAGTGTAAGTCTCGCGAGAGCCGCGGGGTCATAGTGCGGCCGCGAGACTTACACTGTGAGCTGACAGGGGAGCTGACCGGACCAATGCGGAGGAGGAGGGAGCTGACAGGAGCTGCAGGAGAAGTAAGTAAGAGCTCTGCCAGCCCCCTCCTACACAGTGCCCATCCACTGGACCACCAGGGAGTGAGAGCCCCCCTCCCTGCCATGTATCAAGCAGGGAGGGGGGACGAAAAAAAATGAAATAATAATAAAATAAAATAAAAAATAATAATAAAAAATAATAAATAAATAAAATAAAAAATAATAATAAAAAAAAATATTAAAATAATTAAAAAATAATAATAATAAAATTGCCCACCCCCACCAAGGCTCTGCAACACACACACACACTGCACTCACACACACACACTGCACTAATACACACACACTGCACTCATACACACACACACACACACACACTGCATTCATTATGTACACACACTGTAAATAAATATTCAATTAATATAATTTTTTTAGGATCTAATTTTATTTAGAAATTTACCAGTAGCTGCTGCATTTCCCACCCTAGTCTTATACTCGAGTCAATAAGTTTTCCCATTTTTTTGGGGTAAAATTAGGGGCCTCGGCTTATACTCGAGTATATACGGTACTCTATTGCATAAATCCATAAGTCTTTTTTAGTTTAACATCCAGTCGGGCATCTTTATGTAGATAAGGAGGATGCTGAATGCATGGATTTAAAATATATTATTCTGAGCTAATCACTTGTGTGATATTACTCTAAGGTACATATTATTAAATAATGGAGCCCTCATTAACTGATCATGAGTAATAGAGAGGTAAGGATAGTGTATACTCCTTCAAGCCCACCGATCACTCTGCACTCATCTCCTAAAGTACCAGTAGGTGCAGGTGTCTCCATGACAATTGCTCCATATTTAGAACTTGAGTCAGAGTTTAGTTTACAGATAACCCCACTGCTGTATATCTCATTAAACTGATAGCAACTTATCGCAGCAGGGGTCTGTGATGAAGCCACTAGATATTCTTAAAAAGTACCCAATTTAAATCTGTCATTGAAACACTGGACATACTCTAAATAATTATCTCCCTGTGTTTAAAAGATGAATGATGCACAGATGTATAAATTTGGTCTTTTTCATTCAAATGCAATAGTCATTTGGGAAGTGGAAAATTCATCAGACTCTTCTTTTGCGTTGGAGTTGCCAGCTGCTCTCACTGTGACTCACTGGGCACAGATCTTACCAAAATTCCCTCTATATTTTGTTGTGTTACATTTGGTTACTTTTGCTAGACTAAAAAAAAAAATCCAATATCTCTTATTATGAAAGCGGGTGCAGTATGCAGGTATTTTCCAAGATCTGAAAAGTCTTATGTGTGATAGTTCATCATTTTATATTTGTTGGTGTATCACATGTATTTCAACGATTGGTCATAAGGGGAGCTTGAGATAACTTGCAGACATTTTTTACCTTAAAAAGCAAATTCTGTACTCCCTCTGTGGAATGCCTTTAAATTCATGTTTGGTTGAGGATTATTTATGAACAACGCTTGCACAAAGATGTTTTTGGGAGGTGGTGTTTGAAAGGCCACGGGGTTGGCCTCAAGTAATACTGAGAAGGGTTTGAATGCAGTGGGTGCAGGTATATGCTACAAGTTTGGGTTATATGGTGCAGGCAATTAGGCCAAGGTACCATGTTTGCAACATGTTTGGGATATTTGTAGTTGAGGTTGGTTTGGAGGCTGTATTTTTATATTTTGCCATTGTCTATCAGGATTAAAAGTCCAGTCGAATGGCAGACATTGATAATAGCCAAGTTAATTGTATAATATTGGCAAAAATGTTTTGTGGGTTAAGCTGATTAAATCATCTCCTCTTTTTTTTAACATTCTTTATTTTTGTCGTGTAGATCAAAATAACATACAGGCAGGCAATGTCACAATGGCAGAGTTTAGCACGTGCGATTTTACATAATTAGATATTGTCTTTGCATACATATCACTTACACACTTTTTTTTTTTTGATGGTAAGAGAATAATCAGAACATACTTGTGGAAATGGTGAAAGAAAGTAGAGTCTTATTTCTAACAGATTATGCAGTGAGAGAGGTCTAAAATGCTATATGTTAGAGTTGTAGGTTGTATGCAAAATGTAAATTCCTTACAGGTTGCAGTAATGTATGTGGCATAATTTCAACATTACGAACTTTGTGGACAAAAAGAGAAACAAGTGCATAGGTTTAACATAACGGCTTTAAACATGAGACTTTTCAAGTGATGAAGCCCAGTGTGTTAGTGTTACATTGCTGCAGGTTGTGCTTCTTACTGCCAGAGTTCCCTAGAGAGGGTATGTTATGTCTGGTGGTATTTGTTGTGGATAATGGTGTATTTGGGGTCGTAATCAGGGCTTTTTGACTCCCATAGCTTCAGGAGAAGGGTGGGTCAGGCATGTTCTATCCAGTTAGTTGTGGTGGTTAGCGGTTGATTTAGTGCTTATGGGTCTATATAGTGTCAGGAAAAGTCATTTGCACGCGTGTGCGACTTGGGCTGTGCTGTAGGGCTATACGCGTCTCTGTCCGATCGTCATCGGTTATGACTAGTTTAGTTTAGATCTGAAAGTTTGTGGAGTGGTGTATGACGTCCCTCCTCGAGCCAGTTGCTCCATTTCTCTCCTTGATATAGCAGAGCAAGTTACCCTACTCCAGGTGGGGTATCGTTGGCAAGCATGGTAAAGAGGGGGGAAGGAATGTTGACGAGCATGAGAAGGTAGGGGAGAAGAGGAAGAAAAAAAGGGGAGGGGTGTAGGAGAAGTCTCCCCTACTCTCCGTGGGTGCCGGTCCACCGCCAAACACCTCCGCTCAGGGCATCTCCCCCCCGGGGCGTTCCTAGGTCTCTCATCACCTCCTGTAAGGTCAGCTGGTGGTAGCTCAGTGTCCGTTGATCTGTGGCGGTGCATCTGTTCAGTACCTGAGAACAAGATCATATTGGTTGTGTGTCTAGCCATGGGGTCCACTTCCGTAGGCTCCGTTCTGTGGTGTCCTGGGGGGCCGTCGTTAGGGACTCCATCTCATAGAGTGTTTCCACTTTCTCCATTCATTGCTGGATTGTGGGTGGGTCCACTGAGCGCCACTTTAGTGAAATTAGTGATTTGGCTGCATTCAGGAGGTGTCTAGACAAAGATCTCTTGTATATGGGTAATGGTAGTGTTGAATGATGGAGGAGGACAGCGAAGTGCTGGAACGGGATGTTGGCCTCCATGATGTCCGTGCTCAATTTATGTATTTGTTTCCAGTATGGTGTAATTTTGGGGCATGGCCACTAGATGTGTAGGTCCGTTCCCATCTCGATCTCACATCTCCAGCAGTTGTTGGGTATGTTGGAGTTCATTTGGTGGAGTCTCACTGGTGTCCTGTACCAGCATGTTATAGTTGAGTTCTTGGAGCTTAGTGCTGAGCGTGCCTTGGTGGGTCAAGACGTGTATCTTTTCCCATTGGTGGTCTGTGAGGGTAGTGTTTATAGCCTGTTCCCAGTGGGCTACGTACTTTGGGGGTGCTCTTGCGATGTTGGTCAGCAGCATGGAGTAGAGGATGGTGATCCCCGTAGGAGACTTGTCCTATCCTCACAGGTTCTCAAAGGGTGTTAGTTCTCTTATCTGATGGTATCGATATCGGTGAAGGCTCATAATGTCTCCCTCTGGGATCAATTTGTGTGTTGGTTTGAGTTTTTCATTTGCGTGCCCTCGCTTAGCATGGATCTGTTACTCTGAAATCTGTCATGTCTCTGCTGGAGAGCTCTCCAGCAACTTCAGGGTTGTATGTAAGGGACGTCAGGAGGGAAGGGAAAGTTGTGAGTTGGTGCTTGATTCTCAGGCATGTCCAAACCTACACCGTTGTGCCTATGAAGGGGTGTTCTCGTATCTCTTTCTGTCCTGTCGGATTGGTCTTCCAGAGTGAAAATGGGATCTTTCTGCTGGCTTGGGCCTTCTCCAGGGCGATCCATATCTTATGGGTGTTTTGGTAGTGCCTGTCCGTGATTTGTAGGAGGTGGGTCGCTTGTTCATACTGGCAGATAGATGGGAGGCCCATCCCTTCGTGCCTTTTTGGGAGTGTTAGTTGCTTCCTGTTGACACTAGTCGTCCCTGATTTCCATACAAATCTTGTTATGGCCGTGCTGACTGATTCGAAGAAGGCCTTCGGTATGGCAATTGGAATTGTCTGGAAAAAAAAAAGAGTCTTGGCAGCAGGTTAAGATTTACGGCATTAATTCTACTGAACCACGGTATGCATAAGGATTCCACTTTGCTAAATCAGAGCATAGTGTATGGAGTATTGGTTGGAAATGTTCTTGGTACAACTGGGAGGAGTCCCTGGTGAGCCAGATACCGAGGTATTTGACCCGGGTCTCGCACCAATTGAAGGGGAATTGTGTGCTTAAGTGCGTAGTCTCCATTCTCGGGGAAGGGTGACAGGTAGACCCTCAGACTTGTCCACATTAAGTTTCAGGTTGGATAGTCAGCCATATTCTTGAAATTTCTGATGGAGGATCGGAAGCATGACCATGGGGGTCTTTATGAAGAAGAGAAGGCCATCTGCATACCTTGCGACTTTATGTTAAGTGCCCTTGAACGTGAACCCTGTGATACCCCCATCCCGTCTGATCGCCTCAAGAAAGGGTTCTAGAGAGAGAGCAAACAGAAGGGGGGACAGGGGAAATCCCTCCCTCATGCCCTTCCGGATTTGGAAGGGGGAGAGAAGGAAATCATCTCCTCTTATTTAATATTTAGACTTTCTCTGGTTGTAGTACAAAGCCAAATTGACAGAAATTCAGTTGTTCCTGACATGCCTGTTGTTTAATGTTTTGTTGTTGAAATACATGTACAATTAGTTTCTATGTCCTGTTAATAAATTTTAGATTATGATAGCTTTAATGAAAAAATTATTTTAATTTTAATAATGACAGAAGCTAATATTAAAGGGACACTCCAGGCACCTAGACCACTTCTGCTCATTGGAGTGGTCTGGGTGCCAACTCCCACTACTCTTAACCCTGCAACTGTAATTATTGCAGTTTTCTATAAACTGCAATAATTACATTGCAGGGTTAACTCCACCTCTAGTGGCTGTCTACTAGACAGCCACTAGAGGTCACTTCCTGGGTTCTAGCACAGGAAACCTGTGCTAGAGCGTCGCTGGACGTCCTCACGCTGTGTGAGGACCTCCAGCGTCGCTCAAAACCCCATAGGAAAGCATTGAAATGATTTTTCAATGCTTTCCTATGGGGAGACGTAATGCGCATGCGCTGCATTTCCGCGCATGTGCATTAGGTCTCCTCGGCCGGCGGGCGAGATCAGTCTCGCCCACCGGCCGACGCAATCACTGGGAGGAGCGTCGCGGAGGCGGAGACAGCGGCGAGGGACATCGCCGCTGTCCCAGGTAAGTGACTGAAGGGGTTTTCACCCCTTCAGTAACCGGGGATTGGTGGGTGGGAGGGAGAGGGACCCTCCAGTGCCAGAAAAACGGATCGTTTTTCTGGCACTGGAGTTTCCCTTTAAGAATTTGTTCTTTACTGAAACCTTCAATAGCAGAATTATACCCAAGCAATAGAAACAACCAAGAAAAAAGAAAATCGCATCACCAAATGGAACCAATGAAGAATCTGCAGATCAGCATAGATTAGGTCCAGGAAATGAGGTCGATTTTCATAGTGCAAGAACATAAACATTTGTGAAAAAAACTAGCAATAAAACCTCCACAAGCATACAATGAACACGACAACATATGCAAAAACCCAAAACAACACAGCATATAAACATAATAAGAAAACATCATGGCAGAAAATGTGAGCACATAAAAGACCTAGAAAACAGACATGGAAAAAAAAATCCAAAATAGATAAATTCCAAGAAACAATCACGTAAAAAAGGGCGTACAAGAAAGGGAGGGAAAACATTTGCCTCCTGTCATTATTAAGCTTATTTCATCATGAAAGCTAGAATAATCAATCATTTTACATGACAGGAGGTTCGAAGTAACGCAAGAATGGCATGAGGATCAGAATAAAAATGAAATATTCCAAAAATGAAATAGAAAGGGTAACAAATATCAGAGAAAAGCAACTTGGTATGACAAGATGCGGAAAGTTAACACCTTCTGGTGACTGAATGTTTAAGACCTGACTGATTGGAACTAAACACGGAGGTGTAAATTTAGCAAATATACAACATATATAATGGAATGCAGCTGTGAATCTGCAAAATAAATAGTGATATAGTTTAATACAGTTAAAAAACATAGACCTATCTGAAAGGCACTCGCAAGATAGAATGTTAATAACACGCCTGTAGGTGCCCCTACCAAAATTCTTAGGGACCTAACTGCTGGCACCTTTGCCCCAGACTGTTACCTTCATGCCAAGAATGAGTATGTCAGGACTCAGGATGGGTATTAGGAAAATAGATTGATTTAAAGTGAATTTCAATCTGATACTGGACTTCCTCAGGGACAAAAAGTGTAAAAAAGAAAAAAGCATAAAACAACAATAAATGTAATACCCACATTGTGTGTGTGTGTTGCAGAGTTGAGGGGTACAGGTAGCAAATGTGTTTTTGTTTTTTTGTTTGTTTTTTTAATAAACCCATACATTAATAAAATCTTCATCCCCTCCCCCCCTCCTTCCTTCTTACCTTTAGTGACGGAAGGGGGGGGGGGGGGACACAGCCAGCCTTGGTGGTCCGGTGGTGGTAAGTTCTATTGTTCTAAGTTCGACCTGTCCTCTCACCTGCAGAATGCTGTGTGGAGCGTTGCCATGGTAATGCGCGGCAACGCTCCACACAGCCTGCTCGCAAAGGGTCCTTGGGCCGGTGAGGGAGATCTCTGATCTTCTCACCAGCACGAGAGGGCATAGCGCCTGACCAGGCCCCTGCTGACAAATGCCCACCAGGTGGCTGTAAGTGCATGGCCATCCGGTAAGCTCAATTTGTGTGCGACTCTGGTGCAGCCACAATGATGGTAATTCCACCACTTCTGATTCTAAAATAAATTGTTGCAGGCATCAGGTCCATGGGGCAGCTGCTTTGGGTCCCCCAGGAGTAACTGGGCACGGGGCAGCTATTCCATTTGAACCGCGTTAGACAGCCCTGAGCGACTGTCACAGTGCAATGTTTCTAAACAATCCATAAAGTGATACTTCTCTTTAATGGCTGGTTTAATGGCTGGTCTTGAACAAATTTTACAATTACTATATATATTGGTTTGGTATTTTATGTCAAAACACTCCCACAATACTCCTGAGAACTTAGTATTTCGAAATGATTTATAATAATGTCCATTTTGGACTGTAACTAGATGCCATCATTTTAAAAAAAAAAAAAAAAGAAAAATTGTTTTGCAACTAATTTTCTTCTAATCTACAACAATCAACATATCGTACAGTTAACATTTTGTCAAATAGAAACTGAGATTTAGAGGGACACTATAGGCATCCAGACACCACTTCCTCTCATTAAATTGCTCTGGGTGCAGCGACCCTGTGCCCCTTAGCCCAGCTTTGTAAAGACTGCTTCTAGTGCCGGTCTTTCATGGATGGGGGGTGAGCGTGCGGGGGCAAAAGGGCACTTTATTTTTAGGAATACATCTTTGTATTCCTAACACTAACGTGTTTAAGTGTGAAATATTTCATTTACTCCATTTATATGTGTAGCTCTTAGCCTTCTTGGCTATTAGTGTTACCCTTTCTTCTTTGATAGGAGGGGCACAGACAGATTGTGTCTGGTGCGTAGAGATCACATAGGAGGGCTGGCAACATTTGGCCTGGAGTGGGAGGGTGAAGTACAAAGCTGTGGCCTTTTTCTATGCACAAAGCTGAGAGATATGTGGATGATCCTGTTAACATGGAATTACAATCTTTGGTTTTAACAGATGGACACTACTGGAGTTGCAATTTGTGACATCATGTATCCCTGCAGACTCCATCAATATGACCTCTACAGCATGACACACAGAGTATTCACAGAGATTGGTGCATGCGTAAGAGACAAACTGTGTCCCATGACTTCATTGCCAATAATGAAAACTGTTGTGAATGTCATGAACACTGTATCATCTCATCCTGATATCCCTGGTAAACATATCCAGGGACATCATATATATATATATACACATCATAGTCTAGCAGCCTGGTTATCATCAGCTACTGCAATCCACTGGGAAATCCCCAGTAGGCCAACTCAGGCCTGGATAACTTTCAGATTGCAGAACACAGGTAAATGCACAAACCTATCGAGTGCTGGGCTTGCAAATGCCGTCGTTCCTGTAGTATTCTATGAGGCGAAAACCCAAAGCATATCCTGCTAAAGGAGCAGTTTGCAATCTCTGTATGCTAGTGGCCAGGGGCCAGATAGAACTTTTGTGCTTTCGTGGTGGACTTTTCTATTTCTTATATCATGTGGTCCAGACCAGGGGCTTATTAAAAGGGACTAATGAAAAGGGACTAATTAAAATTATTTCGAAATATTGGGCAGACTAGATGGCCGAATGGTTCTTATCTGGCATCACATTCTATGTTTCTATGTAGACAGTCTTCCTGTCTGATGTATAATGTTCTTCAAGTATACTGTACACTGTTCCTTGATGCACTATTGTAGTAATTTTACTTGTACATTAGCTTTTACATTCCCTTTTCTCTTCATTTAAGCTACTTTGAGTCTTTTGGCCTTATGGATTCCAATAAAGCTTGCATACTGCTGGGACCATTTTCCCAGGCCTTTACTTACAGCCTGATTCAGAGTCTGTAGCAAAACCACAAATGACAGAAAAAGAGTGCAAATGTTAAAAGCCACATTGTTATTCTTAATGCCTAACACTATGCAGCCTGTACCCAGCAAGTGTGCCTTGGCAACCATGCCTCACAATGTAGAGTAAGAGCAAATGTCATGCACGCGAAAGTCATTGATAAACACTTTTTTTAATTTTAATACTCAAATGTCACAGAATTTGCTTCAAACTCTAAATCGTATGTAAAGCACCATCCCAAAAATTCAAGGAGCACATTTTTTCCTTCAAACTTTAACCCCTTAAGGACACATGACATGTGTGACATGTCATGATTCCCTTTTATTCCGGAAGTTTGATCCTTAAGGGGTTAAATTGGGTTAATAATGTATGTGCTTAATAGTATGACAGAGGGGTAAATTACAGTCCAGAATCGTTAACAAGGCCGAATGTTCCATTAGGCCGAGTGCCTGACCACTAGGGGATTGCCTGTTTTCAGCACTCGTGTGTTTTAGGGGGCGGGGCCTGACCGCCATGCTGACTGGTCGCATGATGGAGAGACTATTGCAGAGTTTAGCCTTTTCGCCTAAAATTACAGGCTCACCGCTGTAGTTTGGGCTGTGAAGCTTCATAGGGTGTGCAGGTGGTTGTTGGTGCTACAGCAGATTCCAAGATCAGGGTTTTGGGACCTCCTGAGGGCGACACAAATCTTTGGAGACTGCGGCCTACTCGAGAAAGTAATGGGGCACACAGCCGCTGCCCTGGTCACGCCTGGTGCAACACAGCAATTATTTGATACTCCTTACAGGCCCCATGCACAGGTGGGGGTTATCCCGGTCCCCACTGGAGGGAGCCAGCATTACGCAGAGCAATCCCGCAGGCAGTCAGATTATCGCTTTCGAACCACATAATGGTGACATCTCTGCCCACCCCGAACGAAGCACCGCGGGCTGCTTGTGGGCGGCTTTACAGGTAACTACAGCTTCCACCCCTCGGCCTTACCAGCAATCTGCAAAGAAATCTTGGCTCCTCAACAAGCACACCTGACTACCACGCTGCCTTCCTGGGCTTTTAGCCCCCAGAGGACAAACCTCAAACTACAGCCCTGAGCTCCTGAATGGAACAACTTGCCAGGACCACCGTTGCCCCCCTTTAGTGGATTCAGAACCAAGAGCACAGGTTGCAGGCTCAAACGGAACCTGGTGCTGGTGGTGTGGACCTACAATCATGGCGGGACTCTACTCCGGCTGGAGGCAGGAATTGGCCTGGTCCAGAGGATTCTGCAGACTTGTGTGCTTGCCATGGCCGATGGACTCCCCTATGTGCCTCCAGTAGTCTAAAAAGCATTTTTTCGCATCTCTTTGACTTTACTTTTTTTTTTTAAATTTTATTATGCACTCTCTTCTTATGATTACTACTTAACTTGGGCACTGCTTAGCATCCTGTTGGGCATTTCTAACGCTATAGCACTCACTACGCCTAGTGTTTCTACTGTATCAGTGCATCGTACATCTGCTAGGCACACAGCCATAGCTGCAGAGTTCACTATCTAGCATTAAAAAATGTATATGTAGTTTGTATGTATTGTAATTTGCACTGACACAACCGGCCACTTACTACTGCAACTCAGCATTTATCTACAGATAAAGCATAGTGATCTAACTTGTAAAAACACAGCTCTTAACAAGACCGTAGTCTGGTATGCTTAACTTGCATAAGCTCACAGTTCTACATACTCAAACTACTCTCTATGCCCACAAATCTAATTCTGAGATCCGCATAGCCGTGCCTGCCTAACTAGTTTACTTTTTCGTCTTAAAAAAATGAGGCTGTTTACTCGGGAGTCAACCCAATTTTACTATCAATTTGTATTCTCATCTTATGTGTATTTCTGTCTCAACTCAGATTTCCTTTTTGTTTTCTGTAATGTCATATTGATACCTCAATAAAATAATGATTGACATTATAATGTGTTTTTTAAAGCACCTCTTCCCCCCCCCCTCCCCACCCCACGCAGGCCCAGACACACACAACATATTACAACTATTTAAACACAGACACATACACACACACTGGAAATATTCACAACTTGACACACAGATACCCACACTGGCACATACACACATACTGACACATACATCCAAACACAGATGCCCATACTGGCACATACACACAGATACACACTGACACACAGATACACACTGACCCACAGTAGCAGAACCACCGGGGTCGAAGCTGCAACCGGGCCCGCCACTCCAGGGAACTCGGTCGCCCTGTGGACCCCTGCGACCAGGTGCCCGCCGCCATGTGTTGTGGCCCCGGCCCGCACTGTAGAACCGACGGAGCCACGTGTCCAGTGGCCCATCAGATGGCCCATGCTGTTAGAGCCACCAGATGTCAACAAATTTCCAGGGGGACCCAGTCAGCAGTGTGGCGGGACCGGGCCCAGTGTGATGGCATCAGAGCTTGGAGGTAGTGGCTGCCACGGTCACTCCTCCCAGCTTACACACAGTGCCATGCGGGAGGAAGGAGAGGAGGGAGTCAGAGTGGGAACTCTGACTCCCATCAGCCTGAGCCACCACTGGACCCCAGGGAAGTTACCCTCCTGCATCTAAAAGGTAGGAAGCAGGAGGGTGACTAATGTGTGTCTGTGTGGGTGTGTGTGTATCTCTGTATGTGTGGGTGTGTGTGTATCTCTGTATGTGTGGGTGTGTGTGTATCTCTGTATGTGTGGGTGTGTGTGTATCTCTGTATGTGTGTGTCTCTGTGTGTGTGTATCTCTGTATGTGTGTGTGTGTGTGTATCTGTGTGTGTGTGTGTATCTGTGTGTGTGTGTGTGTGTGTATCTCTGTATATCTGTGTGTGTGTGTGTATCTCTGTATGTGTGTGTATCTCTGTATGTGTGTGTGTGTGTGTGTATCTGTGTGTGTGTGTGTGTATCTGTGTGTGTGTGTGTGTGTATCTCTCTGTGTGTGTGTGTGTGTATCTCTGTGTGTGTGTGTGTGTGTATCTCTGTGTGTGTGTGTGTGTGTGTGTATGTGTGTGTGTGTGTGTATGTGTGTGTGTGTGTATCTCTGTGTGTGTGTGTGTGTGTGTATCTCTGTGTGTGTGTGTGTGTATCTCTGTATGTGTGGATCTGTGTGTGTGTGTGTGTATCTCTGTATGTGTGGATCTGTGTGTGTGTGTGTGTGTGTATCTGTGTGTGTGTGTATCTCTGTATGTGTGTGTGTGTGTATCTCTGTATGTGTGGATGTGTGTGTGTATGTGTATCTGTGTGTGTATCTCTGTGTGTGTGTGTGTGTATCTCTGTGTGTGTGTGTGTGTGTGTGTGTATCTCTGTATGTGTGTGTGTGTATATCTCTCTGTGTGTGTGTGTGTGTGTGTGTATCTCTGTATGTGTGTGTGTGTGTGTATATATCTGTGTGTGTATATATCTGTATGTGTGTGTGTGTGTGTGTGTGTATATATCTGTGTGTGTATATATCTGTATGTGTGTGTGTGTGTGTGTGTGTATATATCTGTATGTGTGTGTGTATATATCTGTATGTGTGTGTGTGTATCTCTGTATGTGTGGATCTGTGTGTGTGTGTGTATCTGTATGTGTGTTTCTGTGTGTGTGTGTGTGTATATCTGTATGTGTGTTTCTGTGTGTCTGTGTGTGTATATCTGTATGTGTGTGTGTGTGTGTGTGTCATTCTGTGTATTTGAATGTTTGTCCCTAAGTGTTTGTGTATCTGCATGTGTGTCTGCATGTATATATGTATCTTTGTGTTAGTTTGTGTGTCTGCATTTGCATGTGTCATTGTGTATGTGTGTATGTGTATCTGCATGTGTGTCAGTGTATGTATCTGTACGTGTTATATGGTGTGTATCTGCATGTGTGTCAGTGTGTGTTTGTATATCTGCATGTGTGTCAGTGTATGCACGGTTGTGTCAGTGTAACTGTCACCTCCCCCACACACACTGTCAGCCACCTTCACCCTGCCACACTCACAATAACTCCAGCAATCCTGTCACTCACCCATGCCATACTCACCTCACATCGCTCTGCCATATTCACCCCATTACACTTACCTTCTCACGCACTGTCACACTCACCCCCCCAATTCTTTTACACTTATTCCATCACTCTTTCACACTCACCACCTATTACCGTGCCACACTCACCCTATCTCATTAACCGTTCCAATTCTGTCATACTCAACCGCCCAACCATGCCACACTAACCCTGTGGGACGTGAATGAGACACATGGAGGGGCTAAGGGGCTGGGGGGGGAGGGGGTGAAATGAATAGGGTGGAGACCCAAGGCCATTTTCGCACCGGGGCCTCATGGTTTTTAGTAACACCTCTGCTGACACATACACACAGGCACATACACAGATGCCCACACTGGCACATACACACACTGGCACATACACCGATGCCCACACTGGCACATACACCGATGCCCACACTGGCACATACACAGATGCCCACACTGGCACATACACAGATGCCCACACTGGCACATACACACACAGGCACATACACAGATGCCCACACTGGCACATACACAGATGCCCACACTGGCACATACACACACAGGCACATACACACATGCCCACACTGGCACATACACACACAGGCACATACACACATGCCCACACTGGCACATACACACACAGGCACATACACACATGCCCACACTGGCACATACATACATGCCCACAGATACACACTGGCACATACACACACTGACACATACACACACTAGCACATACACACGCAATCTGACAAACATTGCAGCCACTCCAACCTCTCCATGCTGCCTGTGATGCTGCTGCTGCATCCTCCTCCCCCCCCCCATGCAGCTATCTCTTTAGCTGGGAGGAAGGGCACCCGACCGGGCCCTTGTTCAGAATTAACAGCAATCGGGTCGCAGGACTGTCATCACGGCATGACAACCATAATGGTTGTCATGGGCCTGGAAGTCCTGGGGGGCCCGACTACTCTGGCAGTCAGAGCCCCACATTCCTTATGTGTACATATATATATATATATATATATATATATATATATATATATATATATATATATATATATATAAATTTACTTTATGTATACTGAGGGCCCCCTACTACCTGTAAATTGCAGAGGGGGGCCCAGCAACACACTCTGTCTTCCCTTTTCAGCTGCTCTGTGTCTAACTTTCCTGAGCCCTGCAGGCCGTCAGAGAGCGTTGCCATGGGTTGCCATGGCAATGCTCCGCACAGCACGCAGACCAGTCTCGTGAGAGTTAGTCAGAGAGGAGCTGGAAAGGGAACATAGAGCATGCTGCTGGACCCCCCTCTGCAATTTACATCGGCTGGCTCCCTTCACAATGCGATCACCCCCTTCCCTGCCAAGGTAAGAAGCAAGGAGGGGGGAATAAAATAAAATATACACAAATAAATAAAATACTTCCCCTCCCCCCCTTTTACACTCACACTGGTAATGCATCCTTACAAGCACGCACTCTGCACTACACACACACACACACACACACACACACACACTACTTTCACTAAACACACTTCATTCACTACAAACACACTACATTTACTATACACATTTTGCACTCGCTACAAACACACTACATTCACTAAACACACTTTGCACTCACCACAATCACACTACATTCACTCTACACATTTTGCATTCACCACAATCACACTATATTCATTATACACATTTTGCATTAAATAAAATCACACTACATGCACTATACACACTTTGCATTCACTACAAACACACTACATTCACTATACGCACGCTGGATTCACTACAAACACTACATTCACTATACAAACTCTGCATTCCCTACATCCTACATTCACTATATGCACTCTGCACTCACTACACTATACGCACTTGGAGTTCACTACAAACACACTACATTCACTATACACACCCTGCAGTCACAATGCACACACTACATCCACTACAAAAACACACACTCTGCAGTCACTATGCACACACTGTATCCACTACACACACACACTCTGCATCTAATGCATACAAACATTACATACATTACACAAAACGTACAATCTGCATTAACTATAGACACTGCATCCCCTATACACACTGCATCCATGACACACATATTGCATCCACTACCCACATTCTACATCCACTATACACACTGCATCCATGACACGCATACGGCATCCACTACACACATTCTACATCCACTATACACACTGCATCCATGACACGCATACCGCATCCACTACACACATTCTACATCCACTATACACACTGCATCCATGACACGCATACCGCATCCATTACACACATTCTACTTCCACTATACACACTGCATCCATGATACGCATACCGCATCCACTACACACATTCAACATCCACTATACACACACCACATTCAGTATACACACACTTCATCCTTGTGGACAGACTCAGGGCAGGCCCTATGGGTGGATTTGGGGTCGGGCCCCCGTGGGCACAGATCTTGAGCTCTGTCAGGTGCCCCAAAATGTCTGATGGCATCCATGTGGGTGAGTATTGCGTAGGTGGGAGGGGTGCAGTTATTAGGGGCATGTTAAAATGTGTAATATCCTGGAAATCAAACACACAATCTGACACACATTGTATGTCAGATTGTGTGTGTGATTTCTGGGATATTACACATGGTATGCGGGTGTCCAGAAGCAACATTAAATATGTGGGAGTCTCCTGGACTTACCAGGAGACTTGGCATGTCTGCTATAGTCACCAAAACAACTTTAGTTTAACAAAGCAGTTTGGGAATATAGACTATACTACTGCCGCCTCAAAGCTCAATTCTCTGCCATTTAGGAGTTAAATCACTTTGTTTATACATCCATAGTCACACCTCCCTAGTGTTGTGATAAATGCCAGATTCTTGTACTGGATAGGTTGATACAATAATAAATTCTCCACTGCTATTAAGTAGGTTTAAGATAAAGGTTTTGGGAACTTTACAACATTAAAGAGATGCTATGAGCACCAAAACAACTTTTGCTTATTGTAGTGGTTTTGGTGTATAGACCATGCACCTGCAGTCTCACTGCTCAATGCTCTGCCCTTGAGTTTAATCGCTTTGTTTATGCAGCCCTAGTCACAACTCCCTTCATATGGCTTGCACAGCCTTCCTAAACACTTCCTGTAAATATAGAGTGTCAGTGGTGTCTGCCCCGGGTGCCACACATTAGGGGGGTGCACTTTGACAGGCATGGCATTGTGTGTGTGTGTGTATATGTATGTATGCGGGTATGTGTATATATATATATATATATATATATATATATATAGTTATTACATTGCTAAACACAAATACACACACCAGTCAAGACATAAGACTTGCTTTTCCCACAGAAATCTCACTTTAACTGTGCCCTCCCGACTGCAAGGGATTCTGGTTAGGTGTATGCAAATTAGCTAAACAAAGAACCAAATTTTTGGTGTGTGTGTGTGTGTATGTATGTATATAATATATATATATAAATATATATTGCAGTTGGGGACCCAGGCGTCTCCATGTTTCATCTTCAGCAGCGGCATTGCTATAACAGAAGACATTCAGCTGCTGAAGGTGAAACATGGAGACTCTTGGTGCCCATCTTCATGGACAGCCATGCTGTGCCAACGGACCACCAAGGAATCTAGTGTTCCCTCTAGCCAGGGAGGGGGTAATAAACAAAAAAAACTGATCACCCTCAAGCACGTATCACACACTACAAACACAAACAATACATACACTATACAAACACATACACTTGTTATGTTTTAGACAAAAATAGAGGAACACAACTGCAGAATTAATTGGTGGTACTATACATTTAAGAAAATAAAAGAATTGACTGTGGATTCCTTTAGAAGATTTATTTATCTTCAATGTCTTCTATAAAGAACTTAGGCTGTAGACAATAATAATTGCTTCTAATAGCAGTTTGCATGCAGCATTAAATAAAAAGAAAAATTGTCTTGATTGAATAATAGCAACAGTTGTAGCAAACAAAAGTAACAAAGTCCTTATTTACTTTGAACAGGGGTTAGCATGCAGCATGAAATTGAATTGCTTGAGAATTGTAACAAATTCAAGAGAAAAAATAAGTATTTACAATGTAAGTTAAGTGTTTCTTTTGTTAATTAAAAGTAGCTGGATTAGATAGAAAATATTGGTACTTAGGTTTTCCAGGTTAACTCTGTAGATGATGTTCTTGGTTGGCTCAGAGTGTTAGAAAGAGTCCAGCTGTATTACTAATGAAGGTTCGGCTTATTTGGTAGTGATAGAGGAATTCCGGTGTCAGTCCTGTCTGGGAATGGAGATGGCAGCGTGGTCTAGGTCAGAGCAAAGTTTCAAGGAGAGGAGAAGGCAGCAATCACGTTTAAACAGATCCGGTTCGGTACACAGTAAATATTATGACAGCTCAGCGTGGTCTTTGAGGTTGAGACAGAATCACTCAGCAGTTTGAATTTGGCGGGCTCCCCTATAAGGCAGGTGAGTGTTGCGTCATTTAAGTGGGAGGAGCTTACTTCCGAATGCAGAAGTAACCCCGGGGGAACGGAGTCTTGGTAAGTTCTGACAACACTACAGAAACACACACACTACAGAAACACACACTGCATCCACTATACACACATTGCAAACACTGTACACACACTTATACCTGTGTCTGTATCTGTGTTTGAATCTAAGTGTGTATTTGTATGCATGTCTATATGTGAGTCTGTGTACATTTGTATCTGTGTGTCTGTGTATCTGTATGTGTGTCTGTATTTGTATGTTTGTCACTCTGTGTCTGTGTGAATGTGTGTCTATGTATCTGCATGTGTTTCTGTGTCTGTGTGAATGTCTGTGTATAAGTAGGTGTGTCAGTGTTTCTGTCTGTGTGTCTGTGTGCTTGTCAGTGTGTGTATATGTGCATACATCTCAGCATTCTGCCAACATTACACACAAATAAACCGCTGCATATTTAAAAAAAAAGACGCTAAACACAAATGCATGCCTGAATTCAAATGCCAACACTACATTCAAACCCAACCCAACATTCACTCCCACATACTCCATACAAAAACATGCTTACATTCAAACACACAAATGCTGTTCAGTGCTACAACATTTGTGTCTGTTTTTTTACATTTTAAAGTTTGGGGTTGGGCAGTGGGAGTGCCAAATTTAGATCTGCCACAGGTGCCAAATGCCCTGGGTACACCCATGGATAGTGTTAAAGCTTTATTTTGCACAGTCTGTTTAATTTAGAATTTCTTATCCCCTGCTCTGTTAATAGCCTTCTAGGCCCTGCGAATCCTCCTGTGTGTGTGTGTGTGTGTGTGTGTGAATAAAGTTCAATTTACAGAGGAGGAGAAAAAAACGCCTAAAGCAATTTAATCTGCTTAAAAATTAAAACTATGATTTTTTTTTTCTTATAGGCAGTGCCAGTCACATCCGGGGGAGGTGTGGCTAGGGCTGCATGGACAGAAACAAAAGGGATTTAAATCCTAAATGGCAGGAATTCTAGCATTGTTGTGTTATTTGAATTACAGGCCAGATTGCAATGCCACGACGGCTAGAGCAAGCACATCAGGATACATAGTGAGACGGTTGCATGATATTTCGACATTTCAACACATTTTATAATAACATAAGGACAAGCTAGATGAACTCTGGATACAAGACATAAAGAGTACTCTCTATGTGTAAGGGTACTATAAAGCGTGCAAGGCTAATATGAGAGAGAAAACCGCTGGGACTGGATAAACTGATGAGCTACCACTGGACAAAATGTCAAAAATGAGTAGTTGGTTAAATGCTAGTGACTACAGGTTAAAGATTGTGTCATAGAAAACTAAAATCACCACTAGGATTTGGCATATTGGCAAGAGGGTGTTGCAGATGTATTTAAATAAAAGACAACAGGCCTAAATAAAACAAAAGTAAAATTATGCAGGTCATAAGGTGGGTACAGATGTCAATGTGACTCAACCATGTAGTAGTAGCACACCTTCCAGCAAAGGTTTGGTTGTCAGCCGACTCCTATACCTGTGGGTCCTATCAGATATTCAGAGAGTCCACCGTGTTGATCAGCTGCACCGTGTTGATCAGCTGCACAACTCAGGGCCCACCTCCAGCCCCAGGCATCAGCAAGGGCCTTCCTCTCCACAGAGCTGGCCTGTGTGCCTAGAGAGATTACATTCTTATCTGACAAAAAACTCCAGATGATCTTTGTGGTACATTGCAGTGGAAGCTTTTAGGTCTTCAGTCTAGGCAGGTGGTTTAGTGGGTTCAAGCTCCGAGTGGCCCTCAACACTTGTGGGCCCATGATGAGAGGAGCAGGAGCGTGAAGTTTTGCTTCGCCCAGAGAACACACACCTGGCCTCTGCATTTAACCCCCTCGGACAGTACTTTCAGGCTGATGAGGTGATTCAGCTAATCACTCTTACAATCGGGCCTAAAAGCCTGTGAATATTACCTTTAGCTTTTGCATGGTGGACTTGTGGAAATCAGGCTGATCCCTGCTTTGCAGTGACCAGTTGAGTGACGCTAATGGAGGCCTGACCACCATCTAAGTAAAAGTATCATTCAGACAGACAACGGAGTCATCTCCTGCAACATGAGTGGCAGCGTGGAATAGTCAAATGGAGACCAGAATAACCCCCACTGGTCTAGGGGGGAGGGTAGCAGCATACAAATTCCAAGTATCCAATCTCAGAACTCTGAGAGCAGCCACCTCTCCTTCTTTTCTGTGTAAGCCACAAAACCTTGAGTCGGGTCTTCCAGTTGGGCAAGGAAGCTCCAATGAGGTTTTCCATTAAAACACAGTCGCGCCCCCTGTCAGGTTTACAGTATGATCCAGCATGTAGAATTGTGTAACACAGAGGACTGATAGGTAACGTATACCGGACCTTAGAATGGCCGGGCTAACGTACCAAAGAATAGTTAGAAATAGCGAGGTCAAGGGATACAGAAAGAGACACAATGATAAGGAAAAGCCAGGGGTCAGGGATGCCAGAAAACAGGGAAGTCAATATCAATGCCAAAGTCAAATAACCAGAAAAAACAGAATCAATAACGCGCTCTCGGACAACCACAAGGGAAACCACGACAGGGCACTGAGCAGGATGAGAACTGGGCCTAATTACCCCTCCTCTGGATCTGATAGGCTGTAATCGGCCTTTGATCCCAAAGGCAGTTACCAGGTTCCTATTTGCATAATTGCTGCTCAGCACAAACTGTCCTGTGGATTGATTGCTGCTCGGCACAACTTTTCCTGTCAGGACAGTAAATGCCATTAATCACATTTTTATGTGCAGTTGAATACGTGACACCCCCTTAGCGTAAATATTGCAGATAAGCATGCATTGGGAAGTGAAAAAAGGTATTGCTTCACTTTAAGTACATTTTTGTTTTACATACATGCTCTGGTCCCATTATGTACTTAAAAGTGGGGTATGCCTGTATTACAATCTGACATTTAATATATATCTAACAGCTAAACATGGTTCCAATGCAGTCTAAATCTACCATGTTAGTATTCCAGTTGCAACAGTTGTAACGTTCTGAGAGAGAGAGAGAGATTTTGTTTTTTTCTATTGGCCTAAAAATATATAAAAAAAGAGGCAGAAAACACTCCCCTATCCCTCTCCAAGCCCTTTAAGAAACATAATTTGTACTTCATATTTTAGAAGAGCCACAGGGTGCATAACATATTAAAATGTTAACAACTTTTTTCAATTCAAGACTATTGCAGGTAATAAATAATTCATGTGAGTAAAGAATAAGCACATAACAAGGCTCGCAGAAAGCCTAAAATGTTTGGTTCTTGAACATTCAGGAGCAGACAAATGATTTAAAATAAAACATTAATAATTCCATTATACACTTTGTGCAAGGTGCATTTTAGGTCATTTATGTGTTCCAACAGTTATCAGCCATTTTTCATACACAACCACCAGACCCCTAAACAGTATAGCTTGCTGAAATGCTCTGTGTGGTGTGTGTCCTTGTTTCATTTTACAAAAAATGCAAATTTCAATATAAATTGGCACTTTTATTAATTAACCTTGTTACACCCCCTGACTTTCAACCGAAAACAGGTCCTTTTACTTCCAGGTTGTTTAGCTCTGTGGAGTTAAACTCAAGAGGCAGCAATTGCTCAGAGCACGTGCCTTACAATGACTTCACATTGAGCTGCATTGGGAAGACTATGATTGGATAGCCACAGAAAGTCTGTGCTGGATTAGAGGGGGAGGGCTTGCAAAGGCAGCCGACGAGATCAAGCTGTTTTTAAGTATATATCCCTATAAAAATGCATTTTTTTAAATACATGCTTTCAATTGTTTTGTTTTATTTATTTAATTATTCGTCTGTTTATTTTATTTGGGCAGTGGAGTGTCCCTTTAAGAAAATGTTTGAAAATAATCATGACGGTTATGAAGCTTTTTCTTTGCTGTACAAATTTGTAGTCCTATGCATAATTAAATTCATCAATGTTTTCATTTGGGGTATAGCTAATAAAGCGTGATTGTTTTACATTACATATGTAAGGATGTACAAATGTGTGGTCATTGAAGCATTGAGAAGCCTCATACCCACTACAGGTAAGCATTTTCTCTTGAAATTCGCTACATTTTAGAAAGTAAGGAAGAGGAGCCAGTCTGTTTGAAGTGTTTCTTGAATTCACATCTGGCTACTAGTTAAAATGAATAGGCCGATTTGCTAGAATTATGTCTCTCTCTCTCTCTACCATGGCTTCAAGTAAATGATATTTATGTAGCTGCTGCTGAAGGGTAAGATAAATTAGGTGTGCCTTGGCAATCTTCTCTTATTGAACAATCAAATCTTTAAAAAAATAAAATTAAGTTTAGCAGACCCTCTTTTTGTGCACTGAGCTTTGTTGTGTAGAAGGGAACAGCTGAACGTCTCTATAGAAGGAATTTGTGTCAATACCTCATTTGTTTGGTATAACATAATAAAGTGATACAGTTCTTCCTTCTAATAATTAAAATCGTATTGTTTAGATTTGAAAGCAAATTGCTCTATTGTGTGCTGATGATAATTTCTTAAAAGGAAGCATACAATCAAAAAGTCCTAGACTGATTAAACATGACTGTCTACATAATTCAGTTGGGAAAAAAAACCCACTAAATGTTCCATGAGTCATTTTGACCAAATTAGCCTCCTAGATGAATCAATGCATGAATTGAATAGTTTGTGACAAATTATTAAATGAAGTTAATTACTCTTGTGGTAATTATTTTAAAGCAGCACATTTCCTAATGATTGATGTTCTGACAACAGGAATTCACCTAGGTGCATTTTCATGCTATTGTATGCTTTGTATTAATATATAAAAATTTAGAGATGCACCGAAACGAAAATTCTGGGTCGCAACCAAAAATTCAGGATGCCCTTGGCCAAAAAACAAAAATGTCTTTTTTCCCCAAATTATTTTAGAAAAATGTTTTCTATAATTTTATTAATATTAGACTTTTTAATTGTCAGCAACTTACAATGAATTTCATATTTTAGGCCATAATAACTAAACTAGGGGGGAAAAAAACAATTGTTTTCAGTTTGGCTAATTTGGCCTCAAATAAGAAAATTAGTTTAATTTCAATTTCACTTCCTCACAATTGACATGTTAGTAATAACCCTCAATTTATTACTAGGTCAAAGAGGTAGCTGTTGTAAAAATGCAACTCCCATGATGCTCTATGAGCCTACAGGGTGAGAAAGCATAATGGGAGTTGTAGTTCTCCAGCACCTGTCACTCTGGGTTCTATATGTGCTGTCCAGGTTCGGCCCTCTCACTCCCGCTGCTGCTGCTCTTCTCCCCCAGGTCAGCAGGGGGCAGGCTGCCGTCTCACTCATAGGCCGGTGTTTTCTCTACCCGGGGAGGTTGCGGCTGCCGGGGATGTCACCCAGTAGGGTGGTCACCCTGTGCTGGGACAGGTCCCCCGAGGAGCTGAATGACCTCTGCCTGCACCATAGGTGGCTCCCAGGTACCCCAGCCCATCAAAGCCCTTGTGCCTGCGAGGCTGCATGCTCTCCGGGACAGCTTCACAGGCAGCATTTGTCGTCAAGGTGGTCGCTCCCGCATCACATGACCACCCAGCACCTGCCTAACGCGACACCTGCCAGAGAGCACACTGCGACACAGGGGTTACAAACACTAGAGAACACAACTCATGGCTTTGTAACGGAACGCCTGGCACCCCGGCCGGGTACTTTTTGTTGACAGATGTTCTTAGTGCTTCCCGAGGGCTCCAAGCACTCCACCAGACACCATAACCCCGGCAAGCCCCAGGAACTGCCGCAGCATGGTTGGGGTCTCGTCGTCTCCACCCACTCTGGACGCAAGACCAGGGTCCAGCTTCTAGTAGGTCGACCTCTCTTAAATCCAGAGAACAGGAACAATCTCTTACCAGAGCTTAGTGATTATACCCTGGGGAGTATAGTGATTATAGCAATCCCCAGAGTGTAGTTCTCCAATCCCCCAAACAGGAGCGAAACTTCATGAAGGTACAAGATGATCTCATTTATTGAGCACAAAGGCATTTCTTTTATACATATTTTCAGGCCAGAGGCACACCCTCTGGACCTGATGGTAAACTGGGACAAAAGGGACACAAACCAACAGTCACAATAATTAGTACAGCAACACTCCCACATACTGTCATCAATCCCTCACCCCCTGCCTGTGATATAATTAAGCTAACTAATGGAATAGCCTAATTATCCAAAGGCAGAAACTATCCACTTTTACCCAAAACACAGAAAACACCCCAAAACTCCATACATACCCACAAATCCTACATCCCTGGGTAGCCCAGATCAGAGTGGGGGTTCAAAAGTTTTATGGAAGTCACCTTTTGACCGACCGCAAGCATGGCTTTCATGCCCAAAATAGTTCCACAGATTTAGGCTGTGGGGACGGTCTATCTTCTCCTCTATCCTGGAGATAATTGGCTTAAGTGGCTGTGGTAACCTAATTATCTCCAGGTACAGGAAATATCTCTAAGTCAAAACTGTTACAAAAACCATATAAAAATACATAACTCATATAATACAATGTTTAACCTATATGTCCAACATATCCCCAGATAGCTTGGATCTGAGCACTCAATATGTCCGAAAAGCACTCAGATCTCACGAATACAGTTGGATCGCCAGGGGGTTAAACAATAGCAAGGGCTGATTGGAGATTGAGGACGGACAAAGCAGCCAGTTTAAACTGGTCTGGCAGTGTCCCTGGGACAACGCCCTGCTGGAAAAATGGAATTGTAATTTAAATGTAATTTTTAGCACATTTGGCCCATTTCAGCCAAAATGGGAAAGGCCTATTTTCGGCCGAAATTTCGATGCATCCCTATAAAAAATGCGTTTGTTTTTTTTGCCTTGTTTTTGTGTGCATGTGATGTTTACATTGCAGAATTCTGGCAATAATAAAGAAATGTGTGTTTATTCATTGATACTATTCATATCACTTATGTAAATATGTATTGAACTCTTACTGACAAGAATCCATTCTTCATTTTTATTTTTATTTTTTTTAAAGTTGTTACTACTGCTAACTGTTCATTTGAGGGTTTTTTTGGACTTTTATGTGTACAGTTTGTGAGTACTTTTGAAATACTTTTAAATCTGACTTATAGGCAACTGTCTATTCTTTCTCTTTGTTGTTCCAATCAAATTCCCCGATATGGTGAAAGATGTGCCCTACACATGGGGGTTCATATATTGCTCTTGAGTTCAAGTATTGTCTTAGAACTCTTATGACTTTTTTAATGTTTTTTTTTATTTTCTCTACTTATTAGTGGTTAAGGGTTTCAGCAACATCTACTGTTCATAGAAGCAAAAAGAAACATCGAATGTGACTACAGATAAAAACCATTCGGCCATTCTTGTCTGCCCGAGTTTCTAAATACTTTAATTAGTCCCTGGCCTTATCTTATAGCTAGGATAGCCTTATGCCTATCCCATGCATGCTTAAATTCCCTTTTCACAAAAGATTAAGAAAAGATCTGAGAAAACATGGCTTATGAAAACAGTAAGGAGATCTGTAGATAATGCTCAAAGCTCTGATATATGCCTGGCTGAAGCCACTGTCCCCAGTTGAACTGAGATGGTGATAAAAGCAGACAAATAGAATTTAAAGACTTCAAAACTTATACCAAAGGCAGATCCCATTGAAAAGCAATGGATACGTCTTTAGGACTACTGTCCTAAAGGCCTAGACTCGTGTAGATTATAGGAGTATCAGTGTGTCCTTAGCTGAAGGATACTGATAATCCACCGATTAGGTCGAGACTAAGAAAAAAATACAAATCATCATTGAAAAGGGGAGTAAAAGTAACATGCTACCTGGCTTGAAAAGAGGTATACGTAATTGCAGAGGAGAAACTTACCCTTACAATACCCATGTCTGAAGAACTGGTCCGTGGTACAGAAGGGCTAAAACTCTCTGGAGATCCCATGTAATTCCATGCCTAGACTTTAGAGAAGGGGGATCCATGGTCTGTGAGGCCAATATAGCTATTAGGATGGTGGGCATATGTTTTTGGCGTTCCAGGAAAGGAAATCAGGGAGGAGAGAGTGGGAAATGCATAATCCAGGTGGAATCGCCATATGCCTGAAAGGGTGTCTATATTTTAAGGGACACTACAGTCACCAGAACAACTACAGCTTATTGAATTTGTTCTGGTGAGTAGAATCATTACCTTCAAGCTTTTTGCTGTAAACACTGCCTTTTCAGAGAAAAAGCAGTGTTTACATTACAGCCTAGTGATAACTTCACTGGCCACTCCTCAGATGGCTGTTAGAGATCCTTCCTGGGTCATGGCTGCCTAAAATGCATCCAAACATTCAGTGCCTCCACCCTCTGCATGCAGACACTGAACTTTTCTCACAGAGATTCATTGATTCAATTCATCTCTATGAGGAGATGGTGATTGGCCAGGGCTGTGTTTTAATCATGCTGACTCTGCTCTTGACCTGCATCTTTGTCAGTCTCAGACAATCCTATGGGAAAGCATTGTGATTGGATCAGGCCACCACTTCTGATGATGTCAGCAGACAGTTTGCTTTTTCTGAGGCAAACAGCATGCAGATCTACAGCTTCAGGTTTGAATACAGTGAGATGTTGCTATATTTATTGAGGTATGATGGGCCCAGGGAGGCTAGATGGTGGTTTTAACACTATAGGGTCAGGAATACATGTTTGTGTTCCTGACCCTATAGTGATCCTTTAAAGACTGAGGATCAGAATTCTGACAGAGGTACCATTCCCCAGGTCTACTACCACCCAGCTAAGTTCATCACGATATTCTGTTATCCCTGAGATGAATAGCTACCAGACTTAAAGGTTCTATTGAGCCCATTACATCACAGGTCCCATGTTATTCATCATATTGTGAATCCAAGTATCCCAGTGATGATAGAATACATAAAACTGCAGCATGGATCACATGTACCCAGAGAGAAAAGATTGATGGTGAAAATGCTTCAGGGCTCTGAAGATGGCTAGTAGATGTAGGAGATTAAAGGGAGATTTAGCCAGAGAAAGACCATATTACTTGTGCACAGTAGATCTGACAACATGTTTCTCAACCCCAATGGCTGGTGTCTGTAGTGAAAGCAGACCAAGAAATCTCTGTCAGTGGGCAAAAAATATTTCTATGTTATTTATTTTTTAGTATCCATCATATCAAGGACTGACGTACACTGGTTGGAATCCTGGTTTGGCTTTAGAAGAATGCCTGAAATGTAGAAGGAATTCCTTGAAATATCCTTAAACTCCACTAACTGTGCCCCTTGGAACACATGAGCTTCAAAAAATGTATCACTTTGTCTGAGGAAACCTAGACAACCAACATTCTCTGCCATTGCAAAAGGTCTTTCCTTTGGTCCTGAGGAAGTCAAACTGTGCCCTATTCAGTTGATAAGGGTACCCAGATGTGAGATGGACTGGGAGGTGAGACTTGGGAGGTATTGATCTTCCAACCATGAAGAAGAAGGAACTAATTCAAGGTAGACAATGGATAAGAGAGAGCTCTCGCTGTCTGCTAGGATACTCATATTGTCCCGGCAAAGGTTGATTGCTATACCCATTTCCTGAAAAGAACCCTATAGGCTCCCAGACAACTTTAACTCGCTAACTTTTGGTCACCTAACTGATGCTACACATCCTCGCGCTGTGCATGAAGACATGCAGTATCCGTTAAATGCCCATAGGTGAACATGCGCGTTAGCTCTCACCCCGCACCCCCCATGCCACATCAGGTGACATCGGGGAAGCGGAGCACCGACCCATTGCCAAGGGACATCAGTTCTGGAATCTGGTAAATACAATAAAGGATTTTTTAACCCTACAATGCGGGGGAGGGGCGAGGAGGACACGAGAGATGGAGGAGCCAGAGGGAAACCATAGCATTAGGAATACACTTTTATACTCCTTACTTTATAGTGTTCCTTTAATTCTGCTATAAGAACCACCAGAACATGAAGAAGAACTGTGTGGTAGTACTGTGACCTAATGGAGAAGGGGAAAATGTCCTTCCTTCGTGGCAGATCTGATGTTTGAAGAGGCATCTGCAGACGAATATTCAAGACCAAAGAACCCTTCAAGAAGAGACAGAAAGGGCCATGTTTCTGGTTCAGACATAAATCATTTCAACTGAAGCCTCTGAGTTAAAAACAACTGTATGCTCAATTCTGCAATCTCTTGACAATTGAGGATCTGCTCTGCCATCTCTGGTATTTTGCTAGAACTTTTATCCATAAATAAATATCCCAAAAAATAGAGGTTATTGCCACCGCAGGATGAAAGCTTATGCCAGCTGCTACATATGCTTTAAAAGGTTAAAATCTATACTCGAGTCCATAGAGCATCACCAAGAATCTGCAATATCCACAACTAAAGTGGTATGTTGGCTAACCTTACCACTGCAGTGACTAATTGGGGGCAGAGACCAAGAAGAAACATCAAGTCTTAAATGATAACGACTTGAAATTCTCCCTTGTGCTGAAAGCTTTTTCCATTTGTTCGGAATAAGTTCTTTTAGAGTGATACAAACATGGAAAGCTTCTTTTTCTTCTTGTATCAGAGAAGCAGTAGCTTGAAAATGAAGGCTCAAGATTCCATATATTCAAAGTTCTACAACACTCATCTGAAGTAGAAATGAAATGGTCCACACAAACAGGATCCAGACAATCCGAGAAAGACTGAACATTTCACATCTGAAGAAGAAACTAATTCACTGAATGCATCTTCCCATAGATCTGCATGATGACTCATCTTGAGGACATACAAGTGAATCAGGGTATATTGGCCTCTGCAAACTTGACATTCTTCCTGATGCACCGAAAAAACGCCTGCTAAAAAGAACACATGATGTCTGGATCAGGGGTAGACAGGCCTGCTGATGCTCTCAAACAGACTGCACAGATATTTTTTCCCAGAGGCGGCTCTCTAATTAGGCGGTTTAGGCGGCGGCCTAAGGCCTCACGCTGGCTGGGGCCTCGCAGCCGCCTAAACTGCCTGAGGGCAGACTGTGTCAGGTCCTCGATCAGTGACCGAGGACCTGACACCAGGAGGGGGCCCGACGGCTTGCCCGTTATGCCTCCGGGTGCGAGGCCCCTCCTGGCTGCCCGGCCAGCCATCAGACACTGGTCTGCAGCTCCACAGTGAGCAGAGCTGCAGACCATGTGTCTCGCGAGAATTGGCCAATCAGAGCGTTGCCATGGGTTACCACGGCAATGTTCTGATGCTCTCGCGAGATTACATGGTCTGCAGCTCTGCAGAGCTGCAGACCGAAAGCAGTGGCCACCGGACCACCAGGGAGTAAAGGTAGGTTCACCCGCTCTTCATCGCCCCCCGCTCCTTCTCACTATCACCCCCCCGCTCCCTCTCACTATCACCCCCCGCTCCTTCTCACTATCACCCCCCTGCTCCTTCTCACTATCACCCCCTGCTCCTTCTCACTATCACCCCCCTGCTCCTTCTCACTATCACCCCCCTGCTCCTTCTCACTATCACCCTCCTCTCCCTCTCACCATCCCCCCACACCATCACCCCCCCTCCCTCTCACCATCACCCCCCCTCCCTCTCACCATCACCCCCCCTCCCTCTCACCATCACCCCCCCTCTCTCTCACCATCACCCCCCCTCCCTCTCACCATCACCCCCCCTCTCCCTCTCACCATCACCCCCACACCATCACCCGCCTCTCCCTCTCACCATCACCCCCCCCGCCCCCATACACACAACACACTTCAAGCAGCTACCCCATACACATAGACAAAAACGCAAACATGCTCACAGAGACATACATTCACACACACAAGGATACTCTCTGTCAGACACACTCTCAAGCACAT
The DNA here is from genome assembly GCF_036172605.1 of Pelobates fuscus. Lineage (NCBI taxonomy): Eukaryota > Metazoa > Chordata > Amphibia > Anura > Pelobatidae > Pelobates > Pelobates fuscus. The sequence goes on along the minus strand of NC_086326.1, from coordinate 81,083,950 downwards.
ACACAGGTAGACAGTGCATCAATGTGTATATGTGACACTTTTTTGTTAGTGGGGCCTCTTGTTTGCGTTTCGCCTAAGGCCTCATAAAGTCTAGAGCCGCCTCTGTTCTTTCCCTCAAAGACTTTCTCATCACACGAACCATTAGATCCTTCCCATAGGATCTACTGAGAGGATTGCCTTTAGATGAACTGGATCATTTATTTCCTAAAGGGAATAATAAAGTGTAAGCTCTCTACTGTCTAAATGAGGTCAAGAAAAAAATAACGTGGCTTACCTATGACTTATGACAAATTGTTTAAAGTAAATTCATCCAATTCATATTTGCACTCCTGATAATAAAAAAAAGTAAGAATAAAATCAGCTGCCTTAAAAGGGTCGAAAATAAAATTTAAAAAAACTGAGAAAAGGGAGAAATTGCCTTTAAATGCACTACACCTTTACAACTGACCAAGCCAGCAGAAATAATAAAAGTAAAAATAAACTGCTTCAAAATAGGTCAAAGACCTTACCAAAACACTTCATAAAAGCTTAAAATAACACCTTGATGGAAAAAATAAATAAAAGTTTGACACTTAAAAGGTGCACTAGTACGTCATTGCATTTAAATGTTTTTTCCTCATTTCATTATTTCATAAAATACCATCCAATGTATTAGAAACTTTCAGGTATACTAAGAACCTCGGCAGCGCAAAGACTAATTGTATCAGGTAGCGTAAATAGATAAGTAAGATGACTAGCCCATTGTATAGCGATACAATGCTGGCGCTATATAAATAATACAATAATAATAATTAGCCACCAACATTCCTGTGTGTACTACTGTATGGATGACACATTGCAGTGTGTGGTTATGCTAAGAGTCCTAAAAATGTCAGGAATGTGCAACATCTGGTGTCAGAGTTGGCTTCAGAATGACCTGTGTCATCGTTAAAGGGACACTATAGTCACCTGAACAACTTTAGCTTAATGAAGCAGTTTTGGTGTATAGAACATGCCCCTGCAGCCTTACTGCTCAATCCTCTGCCATTTAGGAGTTAAATCACTTTGTTTCTGAATCCTAGTCACACCTCCCTGCATGTGACTTGCACAGCCTTCCATAAACACTTCCTGTAAAGAGAGCCCTATTTAGGCTTTCTTTATTGCAAGTTGTATTTGTTTAAGATTTTCTTATCCCCTGCTATGTTAATAGCTTGCTAGACCCTGCAAGAGCCTCGTGTATGTGATTAAAGTTTAATTTAGAGATTGAGAAACAATTATTTAAGGTAAATTACATCTGTTTGAAAGTGAAACCAGTTTTTTTTCTCTCTGTCAATCATAGCCAGGGGAGGTGTGGCTAGGGCTGCATAAACAGAAACAAAGTGATTTAACTCCTAAATGACAGTGAATTGAGCAGTGAAATTGCAGGGGAATGATCTATACACTAAAACTGCTTTATTTAGCTAAAGTAATTTAGGTGACTATAGTGTTCCTTTAAGTGACGTAACAGCTGAACAGCAAGCCACAGCTGACACCTGTGCTTAAAGGAATACCAGAGTGTCAGAAATACAAGCTTGTCTCCCTGACACTGTGATGCTGGAATGCAGCAGATATCCCAGAGATCTCCAGATATTAAAAGTGATGGCTGAGATCATCGATTTTGATGATCTCAGCCAATCCACTGCTTTCCCATTGGAAGGCTATTGCGCATGCATACCGAAATGCTGCACCGTGCTGCGCCAATCCACATATTTTTCATAGAGATGAATTGAATCAACTAACCTCTATGAGGAACTGTCAGCGTCTCCATTCAAAGGAGTAACACTGGAAGCACCTCTAGTGTAACTATCCAGCAATGTAAACACTGCCTTTTCTCTGCAAAATCAGTGTTTAAAGTGCTAAGGTTGCAGGGACATGCTATAGACAACAGAAGAACTAAATTAAGTTGTAGATGTTATGGTGACTATACTGTCCCTTTAAGTCATTTATTCTACTTGTTGAACTTATTAAGTCGTCAGTTGGTTATTTTTTCCTTCCTCTCTCTTTATGATCATGAAAGAGTGACCTTATATAGCTCTGCCCGACTTGATATGCTGCAAAGGATGGCAGAACGGCAGAGAGAGTGTCGGCAGTGTAATAATGCTAGAAAACATTTGAACACATAGCGATTACACAGCAAGGAATGCATCGTTCCCATTTGGCACTCTACTTTCTGCAGACATCAGCTACAGAAATAAAAGTCAAACAGGTCAACAAAAAGCAAATAGAGACAGTTCCGTTTTGACAGGCGAAGTGATAAGTCATCTACTTAAAGTGTAGAACTTGCAAAAACTGTTATACCATATTTACAGACATGCAGGCTGTTCAGTGATGGCAACGTTGCAAGTAAAGGCATATGATATATATATATGTATGTATATTGTGATAAAGTGAAGGCAGAGAGGCCTTTTAACCCCAGGGGAAGTACGTGTAGTTTGTGTGTTGCACAACACAAAGCTATGTTTAGTTATGGGCCCCTGGGGTGGAGCATTTGGAGAGAAGGGTGGGACAATGCTCCACTCCACAGTTTAGTGGTTTTCCTGGGAGACATAGATCCAGGCCAGGGTTTTTTGGACGGTCTCCAACCCACTGCTCAGCTGCAGATAATCAGCTGTAGCAGTGGGAATAGACCCCTCCCTGGTAGGCAGCTAAAGGGGGATTGCTGGCTTCCTCCCAGGAAGCAGGTAGGAGAGAGGCTGTTCTCTCCAGTGTGAGAGTGAGTCAAGGAGACTGTGCACAGGGAGTGCAAAAGGAAAGCAGTCAAGGCTGGCTTGGAGCACTGGGAGTGCAGAAAGTGAAGCAGTCAAGGCTGGCTTGGAGCACTGGGAGTGCTGAGAGCAGACAAAGAACTAGGTTGGTGAAACCAATAATTTTGTTATAGTTTAACCCCTGAGAGATAGGGAATCTGAAGTGAGTTAGTGCTCAGACGAGCTAGGCATTTTGTTTAAAGGGGAAACCTGTTATATTTATGATTTAGTTGTGTTGCTGTGTGGACTTGCCAATAAAGTTGCCTGGATTATATGAAAACCAAAGGACTGTGCCTGTTGTTTACCCTAGAGGACCGTGCTATCTACAAACAAGGATCACAATATATATATATATATATATATATATATATGTGTTAAAAGGCCTGAACTTGTGGAGGCCTGAATTTGTGGGAGGAGTAAGTCCCCTACTTAAACTCCCAGCCCCTACTCACCTCTGCCTTTCAGCTGATTGTTTTGTCCCCATAGCAACCAGCACTTCCTGTCCAGCTTCCCTCCAGAATTTTTTCCTGTTTCCAGCAGTCAGACGTCCTGACCAGTCCTCCGTCCGTTTGAGGCCTTCCACTCGGTTCCCGGTCAAGGTACCCGGTTTCCGGTCACAAGACCGGCACGTTCACGTAAGTTAGGCGTAGGAAATAGCGCCCCGCTATTTCCCGCCGTTCGGGCCTAAAAACGTAGGGGTAGGCTCCCTCTATCATATTCGTACAAATACACGCTTTTTTAACCGATTTCAGTGTTCACGCCAAAACAGACGAACGCTCGGCACTTTATCACTGCTTTTACATATTCGTACGGAAACTACCGAATCTATTATTATTTATATACACAGTAATATTATTACGGGCATTCTCTTATTTCCGTTTGGTCACCCAGGACCAATCTATTTCGTACGATTAAAACACAAAAACACCTTGCTCTAAATCCATATTCGGCTAGTTCTTATTCAAATAGGCTACAGTATGCACTAAGTTCTATTTCACGAATTCTACTTTTCTTTACGTATATTCCCTGTTCGGTCATATTGCTACTGATACCTTTTTTGTCAGTTTGGGGATATAATTAGCTTGTTTAAAAATCTGCCTTGTGATTTTCTTTCTATGTTAACCAGTTAATTTGTTTTACTACTTTTTAAAATATCCACATCTATCATAAACGTACGGTTTCTATACACTGTGGCAGGATGGCCAGGCTCGTCACAAACTTCAAATGCAACAGTCAGGATAAAATAGTACTGCAGTTTATTGTCACTTTCCACAATATATACAAGGTTGTGCTCTCCCACAAAATAAAACAAAAAGAAAATAAATCCTACTCCAACTTGGAGACTTACTAAACAACAGTGTTACTAACTATCCAACTGGCCAGCTAATCTAGTTCCCAGTTTTAAACGAAATGAAATACAGCACTTTAAGCAGGTTTCACACAGTACCTTTGTCTCAGGCTTAACTGCCTCCTCTCTCCCAGCTGTTAGACTCTCTGATATCTTAAGAGGCTAACCTTTTAAAACCCTAGTGCTGGTTAATTACATTCACCTGGTATATAACATTCAAGGGGTGACTCCCACCAATTAACCCCATCATGCTGGGAATAGAGCACTCCAATCTATTACTAACATAGAAAGCCTCTATGACCTTGCCACAACACATATTTACCTATTAAACACTTCATTTTGTCACATATACTAATAAATACTGTTTATAAACACAATATCCGGCACATAAACGTCTGTACTATTCATTTTCCATATAATCACGCTGTCACATATTTTTGGCTTTACAGACTGCATCGGTTTCTCGCTTTTTCTGCGCTAAAGTTGTTTATTTCAAGGTCTTTTATTACAGGAACAGGTATTGTATTTTATCACTTTGCATTATAAAGCCATAGGACTAAAATGTTTACATATTGGGTTTTATTACTTACCTCCACACCTGTCGTTAACTATGGAATTTTTCTTCGGTTAACCCTTAGCTCCAGTATTATTCTAGGCTTCCCCCGGTTCTACACAGTTAAACCGTTTCGCATAACGTAATTTCTTTATGTCAAACCAAGGTATAGTTCACAACTCGTTTGTTACTACACCTCATATAAAACCTATCACGGTCTCAAGTTCATTACTACTTTTCCACAGGCTTACGCCCACGGTACGTTAATTCTTTACTATTATTTCTACTCAGACATACGGTCATACAGCCATCAGGCTCCGGAAAACACCAAAACCTGACCCGGTACTCAGCCATACCTTCAGGTACTTACGTCTATACCCAAATACGTCCAATCGTCACCCCAAGGCCTCATCCAGCCTTCTCACAAATATCTATTTCAGCCCAGTCACACACTTAAACCTTCCAGATCCCTCAATGCAGGATCTCACGTTGCGCCCCTAACAAACAACCTACTCCCAATTCAAATCATACGCCACCACGATACGCATAAATACGTCAACATCTGTCTTAAAGCCTCAGGACTCTTCCTCAAGGACCGCATAAGACGAGACTTACCACACTTATTACCACCAGAAGGTTCCAGATACCATTCGCAAGAAGTCAAGGTTAGTATCTACACAACATTCCAGACCTCTCACCTTATCCTTAAATATACAATCGAACTGGCTACAGGGTCTAGGCTAATGCCTTAGCGCACCCTATCAGAAAACTCGTCCCAGCGAGGCCTTCCATCCCCCCCCACCTCAACACGGAGGTACGGCCCCACGCCCAAATCATAGTTACAAGCCTCGCATGCCCTACTACAGGGCGCTAGTCAGGGCCTCACCTGTCACGGCCACACGTTTTGATTTCTCTCTACTGTCACCGAGAGGCCAACATCCCGCCACCACGTCTGTGGCAACTACGTCATAAGCCAAATCATAGGTAGAGCCTCTCACCGCCACTTGGCATTAGCAGGGCCTCACCTATCCAAACATTCAACAGTTAAGTTTTTCGCTTTGGCATCTAGCATTACAGTCCAGTTCTTCCATATACACCACCCCACATACCCCGCCTACTTACCTTACGCCCCTTCTAATATATCTTTCACATAATCATTCCTTTTAGAATGTCCCAAGAACCTATTCCAACCAAAGAATTGACAGAAGAAACTCCATTCACGCCTACCAGACCCGGGTCTCCAGGCGAATCACTCACTCTTTCAACCCCCACGTCCTTGAGAGCATGGACTAGTCCCAAAATTACGGCCGAGCTTAGGCTCAGGGGAATCCCCTTTCCGGCCACAGCTAGGAAGGCTGAACTTTATAGGCTACTTACTCACCAAGCCCCCGAGCCCAGGCCAGGGACTAGCTCTCAAGGACAACCACCAAGCAACAGCACGGCCACCCAGGATACCCTGGCAGAGATCTTGGCCAATCTACAGACCCTCAATAGCAGGCTATCTAAGGTGGAAAGCGCCATCTCCTCCCCAGGTACTACCACGGTAGTCCCAGTCGCTTTCACGGCTGTACCTACTATACCAACATGCCCTCCTATACTCCCCCCTCCAGCACCGGGCACAGCCATTACACCATTTGAGTCACCAGCACACTCCATCCCTGACTCTATCAGGAAAGATATCCTAGGCGGGAAGGATGTGTGTCTGGTGTCCTTGCTCATAGCCTCACAGGATGTACTTGAGAACAAGGCATTCAATTATGGTGATATCTCTGTGGTGCTCAAGACAAGGGATCCCAGGCTTAATCATCTGGTGGATTATCTCACCACAGGGTTCACTAAAGGGTTTCTCACGGGTATTGTAGCCATTCCCCCAGGTACACTAGAATGCCCTAATCTCCAGTCAACGTCACCAGGTGTCACTCCGTTATCCACTACCTCAACGACTTTTTACTAATAGAGCCAGGGTCACCTTCACCCACAGCAATCAGAAGCACTACTGCACTATTTTCCACACTTGGAGTCCCTTTGTCCACAGCCAAAACTATAGGCCCCACAACTAAATTGACCTTTCTGGGGATAGAACTGAACTCGGTTAACCTCAGAGCTAGCCTCCCCCACGACAAACTGTCACGTTTGAGAGGGGAGATGACTTGTTCCTGCGGAATGATGTTTGCACTAGAAAAGAACTTCAGTCCCTTCTCGGATCCCTGAACTTTGCGATGCACATCATTCCGTAGGGAAGGTCTTTCATATCCAGACTCCTTTGCCTGCTGCACGGAGTTCCGGACTCTGGCACAGTTTCTTTGGACCCCCACGCCAAGGCTGACTTAGCTATGTGGGGGAAGTTTTTGAAGGACTGGAATGGAATCTCCATGTTTATTCCCCCTCTCTCCACCTCTTCACCCATCATCCACACAGACGCAGCAGCCAATACCGGTTTTGCAGCCATTTTTGGGAACCACTGGTTCAGGGGCCATTGGCCCACTGATACGGATGCCTTGCCAGGATTCAGAGAGACCTCAGCACTATTTGAAATTTATCCCATTGTGGCGGCCGCACACACCTGGGGTCATCTCTGGTCTGGCAAGGCAGTCAAATGCTACTCTGATAACTCGGCAGCTTGCGAAATCGTGAACAAAGGGCGATCATCTTCCCTGACCATCATGCGGCTGATTCGCAAGCTGACCTGGTTGGCAGCATCCGGCCAGTTTCACTTAGTTTGTTTTCACAACACGGCCGCTGGCGCTCTTTCTCGTTCTCAATTTCAGGCATTTTCTCAGGCACTCCCAACGGCTCACCTACAACCATCCAGGACACCACGGTTCCACGATCTAATCCTGGATTAAGCACACTCTTGAACCACGCTAGAGCACTCACTCACCAAGCATTATCACCAAACACGGCTATCACTTACAATAGGGCTCTTAATATATTTAATAAATTCACAGCAGAGTTCGGTTTACAAGGTGACTTCTCTATTCAAACCATGGTGGCTTTTGCCTCTTTTTTCCACCTACACCTTAAACTATCTCACAACACCATTAAACTATATCTCACGGGGGTCCAGCACCACAGCCTCACCTTTTTTTTCCTAACACACCTTTCCTGTCTTCATACCCCGTCAAAAAGGTTTTGAAAGGAATATCAAAGGTTTCACCTCCACTCTCTACCATTAGATTACCTATAGATGGGCCTATCTTCAGGTCACTTAGCAATCTCCTTGACACAGCCCCATTCGACATCGGCACAAATACGGTGATCAAATCTGCTTTATATCTCGCTTTCTACGGTTTTCTCAGACCTAGAGAGTTCACCGTAATTTTTCAAGGAGATACGAAGCTAAGACTTAAAATATCACACCTCACTAAAATAGAGGATCACTACCAACTTTCGATCCCTACAACTAAAACCAACCGGTCACTACACCCTACTATAATTCCTCTCTTCCCTACTGATAATGCCTGGTGTCCGGTAAAAGTACTAGACCACCTACGGTCAACTTTGCACGGTCACCTACTGGACTCTTCGCTCTTAACACTACAAGGGCACCCGTTAACCACAGCAAAATTGATGGTTCATATCAGAATTCTGTTATCTAAGCTCGGACACAACCCGATTGCATTCTCTAGGCACTCCTTCCGTATAAGAGCCGCCTCTGCAGCCTCTAGCACTAACACACCGGTCCATATCATCAAGAGACTGGGGCGGTGGAAATCCTCCATATATACTGCATATATTCCACAGCCGGAGAAAGAGCTTCGCCAAGCTTTCAGCAACTTGGTTTTGTAAAAAATGCAATTAAGTGTGTATTTCTCGAATTTATCTTTTTGCCCTCTTTTATTTACAGGCCCACTCGTACGTTGGTTTCGGCACACCACAACCAACTTTGCTCACAGTTACTATCCATTACGTATTTAAATTCCGAGCACAAGTTAAAAGGCCTGAACTTGTGGAGGCCTGAATTTGTGGGAGGAGTAAGTCCCCTACTTAAACTCCCAGCCCCTACTCACCTCTGCCTTTCAGCTGATTGTTCCCACCCACCTACACCCTGTTATAATTACATTCTCCTTGGTGGGCCCTCTTTTATTTACAGGCCCACTCGTACGTTGGTTTCGGCACACCACAACCAACTTTGCTCACAGTTACTATCCATTACGTATTTAAATTCCGAGCACAAATAAATATATATATATATATATATATATATATATATATATACACACATATATACATAAACACAGTCAAATATGAAAACTGTGTCTGATCACATAACACAATGTGTTCTATTCTCCAGTCTGGCAGTCAAATTGTAACCAGTAGGTAACAGGCTAGGGGTAAAGTAACAAATGATATAACAAAGAAAATAAAGAAAATAAATCTAACACACCTGACTGGCTTTGTTACTGACTCGATTATCAGCAGTCACAACAGCTCATGGATGTAACAGGTGGAATAAATCAATAAAGAAAAAAAAACCTCTATATCCTATATTGAATCGCAGCCTGGAGATAAGGGTAAGTATACCTAATATGCACAGGCAAACAATGGAGCAATCTACAAAGTTTCTATAATAACAAACTGCCACTGAAAAATTAGATTGGTCCCCTCCCCACACCAGCCGTTGGGTAGAGCATATTCATAAGATATTAAACCTACTTAACCCAGTCTTCCTGCCTATGTTTACCTAAATCCCCATCACACTCTGCTAAAGTGGAAATAAATTAATAAATGAAAGAGCAAAAATGCCTGACTTGTGTTTTGGCACTAACATTCACCTTCGTCTGCGCCCATTATTAATAATGTGGTACTTTGCTTGTTGCATTCTCTATTTTCTATGTGGATTCATTTGTCAAATTTATTTTCTCCTCCATCCTCAGCTTATAAAAGTTGTCCTATTTTTCTTATTTCTAAACCTGTAAATTACTTTGTTTACTCTGCTCTTCTGAGTCCAAAGTCCTGCTCATATATCCCCTTTATTGTTATATCATGTTTAATAGCAAAACTATGCTATGCAAATTAGTCTTGCTCCCTTTGTCTATTTGGACACAATGTGTATCCTTATCCAATGTGGCAAGCAAGAAATCTGTGTTTTTGTCAAACCACTCACTGCTCTCCTCCAGGTGGCTTTTTCAGTCCCATTATGACATCATAACATGGAGGTGCCATTTTTAATTATTGAAGTGGATGGAGAAATTACAGCACGGTATAAGCTTTCTACATGCTGTGCATGCATACTCACTTATTTGTAGTGCTATTTGAAATTAAGGCAGAATGGCAATTACCATATCTCCTAGTCACTTGGTCAACGTGTAGGCAAACATTGATAAAGCATGCTATTATAGTAAAGTAATAATGCTGAATGTGAGAAACTGAGGTGAGATATTGACCAATGTTTATAACATTTCCTGTCCCTAATTCAATGAGCTATCTGGGGTATTAGTTATCGGATATGGAACCCACAGGGCAAGTAACATTAGTTACAGGTCTGATGGTGCTTAATCTTGTTGATTTCATTAGACAACCAAAAATTGTCTACAATCTGAATCATACGTAAACAGCGTTTATGACATTAATATACGCTTAAAACTTACTCTGGCATCCAAAGTGAGGTTGCTAGACTCTTTGGAGCTGGATGGGTTAACAGTGGTAAGATTCATTTTCAAAACAGAACAAATAATTGTCCTAGCTATTAATGCTGGCATTGTTTAATATTTGAACAGCTTGGTACTTGATTAACAAACCTCTCATGAGCATTTCTCTTAAATTCTGAAATGCATTTGTTATTTAAATTACTATGAAATAGATGATTTTATTAGTTGAATGGGAGTACAGAAATCACAATAAAGACTGGTGTTTATCTCTTAAGGGCCAAAAAAAAAATAGTAGCCATTGTTACTAGTGTTCATATTAATATGTGCATTTCCAGCCTTCTGATATATGGTGGCGAAATTAAATAGAACAAGGCTACAGTCCGCACCCACCTTTCCATCAATGTGACTGCTTGGTAACTTAATATACATGATAGCAGCAGAAAACGAAGAGGAATAATTTCACTTTAACCCCTTAAGGACCAAACTTCTGGAATAAAGGGAAAAGGGAACTTATGGAAAAGGGAATCATGACATGTCACACATGTCATGTGTCCTTAAGGGGTTAAAAGGCTTGCCCTGAAGACATCCGCATCGCTTTCTAACTCATAAAGTGTCTAGTATAGTACTGTAGCTTTATGTACGTGGGAACCTCTGGCTTCTCCACTTATGGAGACAAGGAGCCAGAGCATTTTGAAAAGCATTGCACCGTTAATGAGCTATCTATCATGAACCCATGCTGTGTCAGCTCTTTTATATCGTATATACCTTTCTTTGTAGACTACTCTTTCTTTATGCTGTACTTAGCAGAGAGATTTTAAAGCGGAATTGTCCCGTTCCCTCCCCACACAGAATAGGTATTTCATAAAGAGAAATCTTTATGAATTACTCATTTTGACTGTGTTGGAATTTCACTGAAATATCTATCCATTCATGATCTACTAAGATAAATTAAGGACTACTTTGTCTCCGTATTTTTCCTACTTCTGACATTTCTAGACACTGGGTGTAGCTACTGCCGTCTAGAAGTGTCAATCCCCCCACCAGTGACAACTGCATGAAATTTGCTGTCTCTATAGTGGATCCCGCGGTCTTGTGAGACGAGACCCTCCATAGATTTCAATGCTGTAAACGGGTACAGGTGTAGCATCCATTTCACCATTAGGGGTATGCCCGGATGATGACCGTACAGCTTTAACTGTACCATTTAAATCCTGGCAAAGTGTAATAAGGGGAGGGAATTCATATTATTTGTTGACAGATTATTCTTTTTGAACATTTTTGAAAATATGGCTTGGACCATATGTTATTTTTTTTTTTTATTCCATACCTGATCCAATATTTATTTTTTCCTTGGAAAAATAAATGTGTAGGGTATTTTTTTTTTTTGGTAAGCGAATGGGGGGGAGGGGGTTAACCCCTTCCCTTTCCATTCTACGCCCTTATGTGTTTATTTGTTTTGTTTTGCGGGCAGCTTTCTAGGCATATATATATATATATACAATGTATATTGCTTTAGTGAAAATTGTAGCACAATGCAAGATTGTATCGTAGACTGATGTATGTCAAGCTGTGTGATGTATACTTTGAACAAAATACTTTTTTTTTTCTCTCATTTGGTGGTGTATTGCACATAATATTATGTACTGTACTTTCATGCTGTACTTTTCACGCTTTCAATAAACCTCTATAAAATATATTGTGTGTTTTATTTACAGTACACACCACAAGTATATTGTTCAGTGACAGCTTTGGTTTTTAGATTCTGTATGCAAAGCACAATAGATGGAAAAGTATACTAAGACTAAAAAGGAAATGTGCACAGTGCCATTGTCGGCTTATTATGATCGTATTATATCAAAAAACTTTGGATCATGTAGGATTTGTAGTCCTTTTATATGAATTCCCTCTGTTTGGGAGGGCCAAAAGTAGTCTTGGGGCTTATTATCATGATTATATTGATAAACCCCATCACACACATTTGTTGCAAATCACTGCATTTAAAGTCTTTTTGGTGGTGACTGTCCCATAGATACACCTATATGTGGTAGGGAGGGTATGCTTCAAACTATACATTTTTGTTTGTTTTGGGGAAAATTTGCCTTGAAATAAAGTGAAATGAATAGACTTGAGCATTCAGTTTCAAATGCATCACAATTTCTCAGAATTGTTGGGCGATCGGCAATTCGTCTGGGTTCTGCAACTCCGTAACACGCTATGAACATATCAAAAAAACAAATTACATGGACCATGGATGAGCCATTTCATTTCTTCCTTGATTCAGAGTTCCATCCATGGCACTAGAAAAAAGGGGGAGGAAATGGATGGAGAAGGTGATTTTGGGTGGAGCAATTAATGGTTTGCCATGATGGACAAGACAACTGCCCCATAATATAGGCTTTATCAAGAAATGGGGGGAAAAGATGTTTGATGGAAAACAAATGACTGATTGTTAGGGGGAATCAATAGAGGGAAGAAAGAAGAAGTAAATTAAAATCTATATATGTACAAGCTGGATTCTTCCAGACTAGTGATGTACCGAACTGTCCGCCGGCGAACAGTTCCCGGCGAACTTAGCGTGTTCGTGTTCGCCGCGGCGGGCGGACACATGCGCAGTTCGATCCGCCCCCTATTCGTCATCATTGGGCAAACTTTGACCCTGTGCCTCTCGGTCAGCAGACACATTACAGCCAATCAGCAGCACTCCCTCCCTTCCACACCCTCCAACCTCCCTCCCAGCATCCATTTTCGATTCATTCGGAAGCTGCATGCTTAGTGAGAGGAGGGAAAGTTTAGCTGCTGCTGATTAGATAGGGAAATTGATAGCTAGGCTAGGGTATTCAGTGTCCACTACAATCCTGAAGGACTCATCTGATCTCTGCTGTAAGGACAGCACCCCAAAAAGCCCTTTTTAGGGCTATAACATCAGGCTTTTTTTTTTTTCCTGTGTAATGTAATTGCAGGTGCCTGCCTGCCAGCTTCTGTGTGAGGTTCACATTGGATACTGTGCCTACTTGCCCAGTGCCACCACTCATATCTGTTTTAACAATAGGTTAAGCTTTACATTTAAAATAAATACTTTTTTTTCACTGTAATAGAAGAGCAGTTGCCTGCCTGACAGCTTCTGTGTGAGGTTCACATTGGATACTGTGCCTACTTGCCCAGTGCCACCACTCATATCTGTTTTAACAATAGGTTAAGCTTTACATTTAAAATAAATACTTTTTTTTCACTGTAATAGAAGAGCAGTTGCCTGCCTGACAGCTTCTGTGTGAGGTTCACATTGGATACTGTGCCCACTTGCCCAGTGCCACCACTCATATCTGTTTTAACAATTGGTTAAGCTTTAGATTTAAAATAAATAATTTGTTTTCACTGTAATAGAATAGCAGTTGCCTGCCTGCCAGCTTCTGTGTCAGGTTGGATGCCTTGCCCATTTGCACAGTCAGTGCCACCACTCATATCTGTTTTAACAATTGGTTAAGCTTTAGATTTTAAATAATTTGTTTTCACTGTAATAGAAGAGCAGTTGCCTGCCTGCCAGCTTCTGTGTCAGGTTGGATGCCTTGCCCATTTGCACAGTCAGTGCCACCACTCATATCTGTTTTAACAATAGCTTAAGCATTAGATTTTAAAGAAATCATTTTTTTTCACTGTAACAGAAGAGCAGTTGCCTGCCTGCCAGCTTCTGTCAGGTTGGATGCCTTGCCCATTTGCACAGTCAGTGCCACCACTCATATCTGTTTTAACAATAGCTTAAGCATTAGATTTTAAAGAAATCATTTTTTTCACTGTAATAGAAGAGCAGTTGCCTGCCTGCCAGCTTCTGTGTCAGGTTGGATGCCTTGCCCATTTGCACAGTCAGTGCCACCACTCATATCTGTTTTAACAATAGCTTAAGCATTAGATTTTAAAGAAATCATTTTTTTTTCACTGTAATAGAAGAGCAGTTAGTTGTCTGCAAGCGTCTGGGTGTCAGGCCTACTTCAGCGTGTGCTCTGCAGACCTGTGCCAGCGTGCTTTGACAGTTGCCAATCATATCTGGTGTCTCTTTAGCGTGCTTTTACAAAGAAAAAAGGTTTCCAGTGTAAGCTAATAGCAGCCAGTCAGTGTCCTTCAAGCGGCTCTGTCAGGCCTTCCTTCAGCGTGTGCCCTGCACAACCCTGCCAGCGTACTTTGACAGTTGCCACTCATATCTGGTGTCTCTATAGCGTGCTTTTACAACCAAAATTTTGTTTCCACTGTAATAGAAGAGCAGTTGCCTGCCTGCCAGCTTCTGTGTGAGGTTCACATTGGATACTGTGCCTACTTGCCCAGTGCCACCACTCATATCTGTTTTAACAATTGGTTAAGCTTTAGATTTAAAATAAATAATTTGTTTTCACTGTAATAGAAGAGCAGTTGCCTGCCTGCCAGCTTCTGTGTCAGGTTGGATGCCTTGCCCATTTGCACAGTCAGTGCCACCACTCATATCTTTTTTAACAATTGGTTAAGCTTTAGATTTTAAATAAATAATTTGTTTTCATTGTAATAGAAGAGCAGTTGCCTGCCTGCCAGCTTCTGTGTGAGGTTCACATTGGATACTGTGCCTACTTGCCCAGTGCCACCACTCATATCTGTTTTAACAATAGCTTAAGCTTTAGATTTTAAAGAAATCATTTTTTTTCACTGTAATAGAAGAGCAGTTGCCTGCCTGCCAGCTTCTGTGTCAGGTTGGATGCCTTGCCCATTTGCACAGTCAGTGCCACCACTCATATCTGTTTTAACAATAGCTTAAGCATTAGATTTTAAAGAAATCATTTTTTTTCACTGTAATAGAAGAGCAGTTGCCTGCCTGCCAGCTTCTGTGTCAGGTTGGATGCCTTGCCCATTTGCACAGTCAGCAGGGCCGGACTGGCCCACCGGAATACCGGGAAATTTCCCGGTGGGCCGTTGGCACCTGGGGCCGGGGAGACATGTGGATGTCCTGCGGCCGCATGGAGAGCTTGGATGGCGGCCGCAGGGGAAGCTCTCCTTGCGGCCGCAGGGGAAGCTCTTCTGGCGGCCGCTGGGGGAGCAGGCTGTTCTGTCTCTGCTCCCCATCCCTCGCGCGCTAGAAAGAGACCGGCGCCGGAATATGACGTCATATTCCGGCCCCGGTCTCATTAAGCTGCGCGCGAGGGAGGGGGAGCAGAGACAGAACAGCCTGCTCCCCCAGCGGCCGCCAGAAGAGCTTCCCCTGCGGCCGCGAGAAGAGCTTCAGGAAGGCTGGCTGGGCTGGAAGGTGAGCACAGGAGGGGAGGGGGTGGGGGGGGGGGGAAGTAACAAAGGTCACAGGAAGGGGAGGGTGGGGGGTAACAAAGAGCACAGGAGGGGAGGGGGGGTAACAAAGAGCACAGGAGGGGAGGGGGGGTAACAAAGAGCACAGGAGGGGAGGGGGGGTAACAAAGAGTACAGGAGGGGAGGGGGGGTAACAAAGAGCACAGGAGGGGAGGGGGGTAACAAAGAGCACAGGAGGGGAGGGGGGGTAACAAAGGGCACAGGAGGGGGTAACAAAGGGCACAGGAGGGGAGGGGGGTAACAAATGGCACAGGAGGGGAGGGGGCTAAGAGGTCACAGGAAGGGGAGGGTGGGGGGTAACAAAGGGCACAGGAGGGGAGGGGGGTAACAAATGGCACAGGAGGGGAGGGGGGGTAACAAATGGCACAGGAGGGGAGGGGGCTAAGAGGTCACAGGAAGGGGAGGGTGGGGGGTAACAAAGGGCACAGGAGGGGAGGGGGGGTAACAAAGGGCACAGGAGGGGAGGGGGGGTAACAAATGGCACAGGAGGGGAGGGGGCTAAGAGGTCACAGGAAGGGGAGGGTGGGGGGTAACAAAGGGCACAGGAGGGGAGGGGGGTAACAAAGGGCACAGGAGGGGATGGGGCTAAGAGGTCACAGGAAGGGGAGGGGGGTAACAAATGGCACAGGAGGGGAGGGGGATAAGAGGTCACAGGAAGGGGAGGGGGGGAACCAAAGGGCACAGGAGGGGAGGGGGCTAAGAGGTCACAAGAAGGGGAGGGGGGTAACAAAGGGCACAGGAGGGGAGGGGGGGTAACAAAGGGCACAGGAGGGGAGGGGGCTAAGAGGTCACAGGAAGGGGAGAGGGGCCAAAAGATGAGCACAAAAGGGGCTGAAGAGGGTACAAGTCGGAAGGGGGGCTAAAGAGGGCACAGTCAATGAGCTTATGTATATTAGTGAAATTGTTTGTCTATGAGGCTGTGTATCAATGAGCTTGTGTGTGTCAGTGAGATTGTCTGTGTCTGCATGTGAGTATGCTTACTGTATAATTAAATGTTTTACTCTGAAAGGACCAATATATTATATTAGAAAAAGCTATATATATATATATATATATATATATATATATATATATATATATATTACTCAATCATCTGGGGTGGCAAGACATAGCCTTACATATTACATGCGACAATATATGGCTGTCAGGGTACCTGTAGTCTCTACCTCAGAGGAGGTGAGAGACTTAGACGTTTATCCTCCCAGAGGGGTTGTTTCTTCCGTTCCTCGCGGTTCTCTCGGCCATTTACAAGCCGACCGCGAGGGATCCACTTCCTTATATGACGCGACGCTCAGTAGTCGACGTCATGACGCCAACCCGGGTCGACCGGTCAGTCAAGTCCCGAGCACTAATCAGGACTCGTCGGGGGCGTGATTACCCTCTAGAATCAAGGTATAAAGTAAGGCTTTCGGCATCTGCTCATTGCCCTGTCGTGGTTCTAGCCTGTCTAGTCACTCGGTGCTCTTGTATTCTAGTTGTCTCTTTGGTTCTGACCCGGCTTGTTTGTACTACCCTGTTTATCTCTGTTACCCTTTGACTCGGCTTGTCTCTCGCTTACCTGTCCTCTCGTTTCCTCGACCTCGGCTTGTTCCTAGACCATTCTCTACTTACTCCTTACGTTAAGTCCCGCCATTCTAAGGTCCGGTATACGTACCTACCACCTGTTTGTACTCTGCGTGTTGGATCCCTGTCCCGATCCTGACAATGGCGCAATGACTTATGGGGCTGGCATAGATTTTTTTTTCCCAGGGCTGCTTTGTATCCCCAGTCCGGCCCTGACAGTCAGTGCCACCACTCATATCTGTTTTAACAATAGCTTAAGCATTAGATTTAAAATAAATAATGTGTTTTCACTGTAATAGAAGAGCAGTTGCCTGCCTGCCAGCTTCTGTGTCAGGTTGGATGCCTTGCCCATTTGCACAGTCAGTGCCACCACTCATATCTGTTTTAACAATTGGTTAAGCTTTAGATTTTAAATAAGTAATTTGTTTTCATTGTAATAGAAGAGCAGTTGCCTGCCTGCCAGCTTCTGTGTGAGGTTCACATTGGATACTGTGCCTACTTGCCCAGTGCCACCACTCATATCTGTTTTAACAATAGCTTAAGCTTTAGATTTTAAAGAAATCATTTTTTTTCACTGTAATAGAAGAGCAGTTGCCTGCCTGCCTGCCAGCTTCTGTGTCAGGTTGGATGCCTTGCCCATTCGCACAGTCAGTGCCACCACTCATATCTGTTTTAACAATAGCTTAAGCATTAGATTTTTAAGAAATCATTTTTTTTCACTGTAATAGAAGAGCAGTTAGTTGTCTGCAAGCGTCTGGGTGTCAGGCCTACTTCAGCGTGTGCTCTGTAGACCTGTTCCAGCGTGCTTTGACAGTTGCCAATCATATTTGGTGTCTCTTTAGCGTGCTTTTAAAACCAAAATTTATTTTTCACTGTTATAGATTGAATAGCAGTTACTTGTCTTCAAGCGGGTGTGTCAGTCCTTCCTTCAGCGTGTGCTCTGCAGAACTGTTCCAGTGCACATTGCCAATCATATCTGGTGTCTCTATAGCGTGCTTTTAAAACCAAAATTTATTTTTCACTGTTATAGATTGAATATCAGTTACTTGTCTTCAAGCGGTGATGCGCAACCATTATTGCTAGAGGATGTAGATAACAGGGATATGTCTCAGGCAGGCAGCATTATTAAACACATGGAGGTACGGTGTGATGATGATGATGTTGTACCCGCTGCTGCTTCCTTTTGTGAGTTGTCAGATACAAGCGAAGCGGTTGATGATGACGATGCGTCCATGGATGTCACGTGGGTGCCCGCTCGGCAAGAAGAAGAACAGGGCGAAAGTTCAGATGGGGAGACAGAGAGGAGGAGGAGACGAGTTGGAAGCAGGGGGGGGTCGTCGCAAGGAGCTAGTGGCACAGTCAGACAGCATGCATATGCGCCCGGGGTCAGCCCGACAGCACGCCAATCAACGCATGCTGTGTCCACCACCAGAATGCCGTCATTGCAGAGCTCAGCAGTGTGGCATTTTTTTTGTGTGTCTGCCTCGGACAACAGCGATGCCATTTGCAACCTGTGCCAAAGGAAACTGAGTCGTGGGAGGTCCAACACCCACCTAGGTACAACTGCTTTGCGTAGGCACATGATCTCACATCACAAACGCCTATGGGATCAACACATGAGTACAAGCAGCACGCCTACTCTAAGCCGCCATCCTCCTCCTGGTCTAGCATCTTCAGCAACGTCAACCACTGCTGTCCTTCTTGCCCCCTCTCAACCATCCGCCACTCCGTCTCCCGCCTTGAGCAGTTCCCGCTCATCTGCCCACAGTCATGTGTCTGTCAAGGACATGTTTGAGCGTAAGAAGCCAATGTCACCAAGTCACCCCCTTGCCCAGCGTCTGACAGCTGGCTTGTCCGAACTATTAGCCTGCCAGCTTTTACCATACAATCTGGTTGAGTCTGAGGCGTTCAAAAAATTTGTAGCTATTGGGACACCGCAGTGGAAGGTACCCGGACGGAATTTCTTTTCACAAAAGGCAATCCCCAACTTGTACTCGATTGTGCAAAAGGAAGTCATGGCATGTCTGGCACACAGTGTTGGGGCAAGGGTCCATCTGACCACTGATACCTGGTCTGCAAAGCATGGTCAGGGCAGGTATATCATCTACACTGCGCATTGGGTAAACCTGCTGACGGCTGACAAGCAAGGAATGCGTGGCATTGCAGAGGAGTTGGTGACACCGCCACGAATTGCAGGCAGTCCTGCTGCCACCTCCTCTACTCCTCCTACTCCATCCTCTTCCATAACCTCCTCGGCTGAGTCCTCTTGTGCTGCTGCGTCTTGCTCCACATCAACGGCACCCCCCCAGCTTCCCAGGTACTATTCCACATCCCGGATACGGCAGTGTCACGCCGTCTTGGGTTTGACTTGCTTGAAAGCAGAGAGTCACACCGGACAAGCACTCCTGTCCGCCCTGAACGCACAGGTGGAAAAGTGGCTGACTCCGCAGCAACTGGATATCGGCAAAGTGGTGTGTGACAACGGAAAAAATTTGATAGCGGCATTGAAGTTGGGCAAGTTGACACATGTGCCGTGCATGGCACATGTGTGTAATCTGATCGTACAACGCTTTGTGCATAAGTACACAGGCTTACAGGACGTCCTGAAGCAGGCCAGGAAGGTGTGTGGCCATTTCAGGCGTTCCTACACGGCCATGGCTCACTTTCCCGATATCCAGCGGCGAAACAACATGCCAGTGAGGCGCCTGATTTGCGACAGCCCTACACGTTGGAATTCAACACTCCTAATGTTCGACCGCCTGCTCCAACAAGAAAAAGCTGTTAATGAATATTTGTATGACCGGGGTGCTAGGACAGCCTCTGGGGAGCTTTGATTTTTTTTGCCACGTTACTGGACGCTCATGCGCAATGCCTGTAGGCTCATGCGTCCTTTTTTTTTTTTTCAACGTATACTAAAATTTTTAGTATACAAATGTAAAAACATATCCCATGCTTTACCCATTTTACAGTACAACTGTACACATGCAACAGAAAAGAAATTCAAGAACACAAAGCTTACATGGGCTTTGAGGTGTTTGCCAAAATGCATGTATTTGTAGCCCAGATATAACAGTGGCTATAATTAACCTATGTAAACTTGTCACATCTGGCACACTTATACATTACTAAACACAGAATAGTAGTGAACTAAAAAACAAATTAAAAAATTCTGGTATTTGAAGAATATATTCAAATCATTCGTTTTTTGCCTACATTTTGTCAATTAGTTTTCAATTCAGTACAAATAGATGTTCAGTGAATGAACAGCTTAATATGGGGTTGTTGCTTGCTAAAAACAGACAGTTATGCTTTCTTCAGAAAACAATTATTGAACATTTGAAACTCCCATAGAAAGTATGGCTTTCAACTTACTGAGACAAATTAAAATTTCAGCTTTGATGTTCAGCACATTACATGTATTTTTTTCAATATTTCGCTAAAACATAACAGTTAAAAAAAAAAAAAAAAAACGTAAATATAACAAAACTACAACATTTATGCAAAAGGTTGAGGTCCTGCAGTAAAATGTTGATCAGATAAGAAGTTAGGTGGTATTATTTGTGAAAGCGGGTAAGAGAAGAGATTGGCTGGGTCAATGGACAATGGATTTACTGGACATACCATGCCAGCCAGGGTAGGCTTCTTCTGGATACAATGGAAAAGATGGATATGGGAGACCTGCTGGAACAGTATTTGGCACATGGAGAGGTGGCATAATATTAACACCCTGACTCTCTCCTATAATTACAGAGAATTCTCCTGGGAACTGAAGGCCATTGCTCAAATTTTGGAGCATATTCATGATCTCAGGCATGCCAACTTCCTCTCCTGTATCCTCAGAATTCTGATTCCACTGCTCAAAATTTGGGAAACCTGGAGGAGGGAGCCCTTGCTCGGCCATTTGTCTCTCCTCTCGTTCAACATCTGCTAATATGTCAGAGAAAATATCTGGCGTGGCTGTAACTTTAAACTGCTTTATAGAGAACATGTGAAGGAATCCCTTCCTCACACTTGAGTCTGCTGGATCTGTGAGTCTAGTATCTGGATCATACAATTTCTTGTTCTTCTTTTCAATGCATGAAGAATGTTGATTGTCATTAGTTATATGGTGTTTCCATATTTTCTCTGGTTTCTTGGTAATTACCCATTGGCTTAAGTCAGCATCACCTGGGGGGTTTATCAGCCCTTTGCATATAAGGCAGTCCTGATCTAAAAGGTGGCTCTTGTGTTGGGATGTTGTGTCCCTTTTCTCTGAGATGCAATCCTGCTGAGAATCCTGAGGCTGCCACACGGAATCAGACAGATCCTCTAGGGTCAAGTTCTGATCGGGCACGGTATCAATTTCAATTAACCCCTTGTGTGTCAGCTTTGTCATCTGAATCTGGTATGGCTGTCTTTCCTCTTTCTCGATTAGTTCCAGTGCATGTTTTCTCTTTTGAATTCTCCAGTTGGCCAGCTCCTGTGCAGCCATTTACGTTGCACTCATTAGAACCAAACACTGTGGGGTGATTTCACCAAGGACCACACGACGGAACAGGATCTGATTTTTAGGGTCCTTCAAATTGAAAAGGAGGCTCCGGTATTTATTCTTATATCTGCTGTCAGTACACAGGAAAAGTTTAAATATTTCTTGTTCTACGTTCTCTGCAACTCCACGCACCGACTCATCCAATACGTGAAGATCTGGGGTTTCTCTGACTCTCCTCAGTAGTGTATCAAACAGAGTCTGCACTGTGGTAACACGGACATCTTCAGGACATAACTCAACTATTTGCAGATAGGCAGTCTGCAGCTTCTCTTTTTCACCTGTTCTCTTCTTTCTCTTATGCGTATTCTTGTCTATATGCAGGTGATCTCTTGCCTTTCTTTTAACCAATTCGTTCCTTCCATATGGTTTCAAAAGATCTCTGGCATCATTACTTTCAACGCAAATAACGTCATCCTCATTATTCACCGGGAAGAGAGTGTTTGCACTGACTACCCACTGACTACCCACTATGGCAGTTCCTAAAATGGCTGCCATATACACGTCCACTGATAGGAGACGTGGAAGGTATTAAACTGATATGAACAATACTCCACTCCTATCAGTAGGTCCGTCCCATTGTGATTTATGCCCCCCACCGACCGCGCAGGGATGGGGGCCGGGGGGGAGGAAAGTAGGCCCCCCCATTGTGATGTATGGCCCCCACCCACCGCGCAGGGGTGGGGGCCAAGGGGGGAGGACAGTAGGTCCCCCCATTGTGATTTATGGCCCCCACCCACCGCGCAGGGGTTGGGGAGGACAGTAGCTCCCCCCAGTGTGTATCATGGGCTTTGAGGACAGGTGTCAATCCATACCTGCCAAGTGACCCTATGTAGGGGTAACAGTCCCTATTCTGCTCTGTGTCAGTGTGTATCATGGTCTCTGTGGACGGTGAACAGTCTCTATTCTGCTCTGTGTCAGTGTGTATCATGGTCTCTGTGGACAGGGAACAGTCTCTATTCTGCTCTGTGTCAGTGTGTATCAGGGGTTTTGAGGACAGGTGTCAATCCATATCTGCCAAGTGACCCTATGTAGGGGGAACAGTCCCTATTCTGCTCTGTGTCAGTGTGTATCAGGGGTTTTGAGGACAGGTGTCAATCCATATCTGCCAAGTGACCCTATGTAGGGGTAACAGTCCCTATTCTGCTCTGTGTCAGTGTGTATCATGGTCTCTGTGGACGGGGAACAGTCTCTATTCTGCTCTGTGTCAGTGTGTATCATGGTCTCTGTGGACGGTGAACAGTCTCTATTCTGCTCTGTGTCAGTGTGTATCATGGTTTCTGTGGACAGGGAACAGTCTCTATTCTGCTCTGTGTCAGTGTGTATCAGGGGTTTTGAGGACAGGTGTCAATCCATATCTGCCAAGTGACCCTATGTAGAGGGAACAGTCCCTATTCTGCTCTGTGTCAGTGTGTATCATGGTCTCTGTGGACAGGGAACAGTCTCTATTCTGCTCTGTGTCAGTGTGTATCAGGGGTTTTGAGGACAGGTGTCAATCCATATCTGCCAAGTGACCCTATGTAGGGGGAACAGTCCCTATTCTGCTCTGTGTCAGTGTGTATCAGGGGTTTTGAGGACAGGTGTCAATCCATATCTGCCAAGTGACCCTATGTAGGGGGAACAGTCCCTATTCTGCTCTGTGTCAGTGTGTATCAGGGGTTTTGAGGACAGGTGTCAATCCATATCTGCCAAGTGACCCTATGTAGGGGGAACAGTCTCTATTCTGCTCTGTGTCAGTGTGTATCAGGGGTTTTGAGGACAGGTGTCAATCCATATCTGCCAAGTGACCCTATGTAGGGGGAACAGTCCCTATTCTGCTCTGTGTCAGTGTGTATCAGGGGTTTTGAGGACAGGTGTCAATCCATATCTGCCAAGTGACCCTATGTAGGGGGAACAGTCCCTATTCTGCTCTGTGTCAGTGTGTATCAGGGGTTTTGAGGACAGGTGTCAATCCATATCTGCCAAGTGACCCTATGTAGGGGGAACAGTCCCTATTCTGCTCTGTGTCAGTGTGTATCAGGGGTTTTGAGGACAGGTGTCAATCCATATCTGCCAAGTGACCCTATGTAGGGGGAACAGTCCCTATTCTGCTCTGTGTCAGTGTGTATCAGGGGTTTTGAGGACAGGTGTCAATCCATATCTGCCAAGTGACCCTATATAGGGGGAACAGTCCCTATTCTGCTCTGTGTCAGTGTGTATCATGGTCTCTGTGGACGGTGAACAGTCTCTATTCTGCTCTGTGTCAGTGTGTATCAGGGCAGGGCTTTGAGGACAGGTGTCAATGTTAGGTGATTTCTGCCCTTTATGGATTAAAAGCAGACTCTGCATCAACTGTGCAATTTTCCATGGGAGTTTTGCCATGGATCCCCCTCCGGCATGCCACAGTCCAGGTGTTAGTCCCCTTGAAACAACTTTTCCATCACTTTTGTGGCCAGAAAGAGTCCCTGTTGGTTTTAAAATTCGCCTGCCCATTGAAGTCAATGCCGGTTCGCGAACATTTGCGGAAGTTCGCGTTCGCCGTTCGCGAACCGAAAATTTCGGGTTCGCGACAACACTATTCCAGACACTTTGACTCAGCTATTGAGGCACAGAGGCCAATAATGATTGTGGTTTTTAGCACTGCGGTGCCAGTATGGTGGTAGAAGTCTGTGTCCGTAATCCTAGTGTGAGAATACTGTACACAGCCACCACTAGTGCCATGTACACCAATGGTGATTAGAATTATTTTACTGATTTGTGTTTTCTTTTATTATTTAATTTGAGACAGATTATTTAATTTGTGATTTGCAGTGTGCAGTTCAGGTTTTTGTTTTGCTTGGAGTCATTTGCGGCCTAGGTGGGGGAAGGAGCCAATCCTTCACCACCCATCAGACTCAACCACTCAATTTACCTGAAGCTGGAGTGGGTTCTGCCTTGGACCAGTGTGGGGTTTATCATGGTCCCCATTACGGAGGCTGTCAATTACATCAGTGTGGGCCTGCTTAAGCCTGATTGTATCATGCAAGATTGTAATGTGGCCATGTGGAGAGGAGCCATGTCGACACTCGGAAGATACCCTTGATAGATTCGAAAGGCTGTGTAAAGTATTTTGGGCTCGTATACATAGAGTGATTCCTAGGGTACCTGAGACTGCGTTCACAGCCACAGCAGAGTTGTGGCCTTCAGAATCCCTTACACGGCAGAACCGCCATTTTATTTCTCCCTACAAGGTGCCCATGCCATTAGGGGACATACCTCCTTACACTGCCCACACCTATGGAGGGTTATATGGTGGACCGTCTGCTGTTGCTCTCCCAGAAAAGTGACTTGAACATCACTAATGACCAGGTCTGTGGCACATATATGTTGGCTCTCATTTGGGCCTGTGGCTGGAAGGGACTACTGCTGGGGCTCCATTCTCCATGTCACTGGTGCTTTGGGCCGCTCAGTGACCACAAAGTCTTTCAGACTAGACGCGGAGCTCAGGGCCGGTATGAGCCTATTATTGTAAGAACATGACAGTTTTTTATTTAATTAGTCACGTGAAGGACTTTGTAGTTATACTTGCGAAGTTGTTGGATTTAACCTCATCGATTCGGTCTCCACTACTCAAGATATTGTTTTATGCATGGTTGTGTTAAAGTGAAATTATACAGTGTGCACTATTATGGGTTTGGTTTTATTTCATATTCTTTTTTTCATGCATATATGAATGCTTTACTTCACAGATAGATGAAAAAAAAAATGATTTGTCTTTGGAATATATATACATATTTTCATTACACTATAAAGTGCACCTTCCTTATAGTTTTTTTTCTATTTTGAAATTTTGGGTTGGATTTGTGAGAGGAGTGTTCATGCAGCTTTTATCATCACATGTTATATGTTGATTGTGGAGCGTCTCTTTTTCACTACATGTCGGTTCACATGTTCAGTAAAGTGTCATTTGAACAACATTATAGCTTCTACACAAAGGCATCCATTTTGGTATGTTGGAAATGGTGTCCAATGCCATTAACATACATAATGTGCCTCTTGATTGGATTGGCACAATGCCATTTACAATGGTTTGTAATAGGATTATGTTGAAGGGGCACCAACACCAAACAACTTCTAAATGGCAGAGAATTAAGCAGTGAGACTGCAGATGCATGATCTTTACACCTAAACCACTTCATTATGCTAATGTGGTTTTGGTGCCTAGAATATCCTCTTAATTCTGGACAAAACAATATGACCAAGTCATGCAGCCTCTTTATCCAGAATTAAGTGTTCCTTACGGTCACACCATACATGTAGAACCTGTAAAAATGTGTAACAGAAAATGAACAGTACACACACAGCCTAAATTCTCACATTCCAAGTATAAGATGTTGGTCAAACCTACAGAAGCTTTAAATCTCATGAGAACATGTCACAAATGTTAGCAATGAGGATGATTTGCACAAGTAGCAAAACATTTACTGGAGTGTAATTGACAGTAATTGTCAGGTTTTTAAGTTAACGCATCCACTGAATCCGTGTGCCATTTCAAGGTGGTCACATCCTAGCTAGGCTTTACTATCAGGAGTTCAAGTGGATCTTCTTTTGATATAATAGAAAATAATTTGGATGTAATTCACAAATCCATGTTATGTATTATTTAAGAGAACATGTTATGTTTTTGGTCATATGACCAACTGAATATGTGGAATGGGTTGTTTTACTGTCCATTTATTACCATGGAATATAATTATTTATGTTACCAATAACTAATTTGTGATTTAAATGAAGTGTTATAACATAGTATGTTAAATGTTTATAAGTATTTATGTATTTCAAATATTTAATCTTGGGAAGCAGTGGGACAATACTAGCACTAACCATTAAGCCTACTCTACCTGAAAACTAACCCTACATCCAAATGCTTTGCAGCTTACACTAACCCTTAAACATCTTCTCTGTCCTTACACTTGCCCTAGCCCTAACTACTACGCTACTAACCCTAGACTAAAAAAAATGTTTAATATAAAAGATACAGAATGACAAAGCATGTCTTGTGGGAAAGTCATGTTGTCTCAAGGTTCTGCAGATATTTATAAACCTCACGATCTTTGGTTTCTTGTTTATTTATTCCTAATAGAATTTAAATGGTCTCTGACATTTAATTCAGATGTTTCTTTAGGTATTGTTCCTTAGACAGCTGGATATTAGACGATTGGACAGTTTTCTTGATAAAGGCTTTCATTTAGACAGCTTCTTCCATACCATTCTTTAACCCCTTAAGGACACATGACATGTGTGACATGTCATGATTCCCTTTTATTCCAGAAGTTTGGTCCTTAAGGGGATAAACCTTCCAACTCGTTGGCTGTCCTAAAGTTTCTAACGTGGTATAAATCACCGTTAATCACATAAGTGGAGGTCTCAGTCTATTTTTTACCACTGTATTCTTTCTGCATCAACTGCTGGTGGGGACTCTTTTACTGTGTCCCAGAGATTCTGTACAGACAGACAAATGTTACCCACCAGCAACCGTAAATCATCCAAGACATTCAGATTAGGCACCAACAATTATTATGTATGGCATGTGAGACTATCAGGGCACATTTTACGACATATAGCTACAGACTGTGATGAGAGTTAACCTTGAGCTCACAAGATCCCTGACTTCAGTAAAGGCTAGTGATGTCCATATGATGGTTTACTTGTGCCTTGGGGTGAAGACCATAATCGATAACTTTTTGAATCACACACTAGCCATTTTAATTTTTTTGTACAAGAATATACAAACATGGAGTGTGAGGCACCATAAAATAAAAAAAATAAATGTGAACCCCCCCCAAATAAAAAAACAAATAGACTGCCTCCCTGACCCTGAGCTTATGAGTGGTAAAAAGTTCATCTACGCTGGCTAACTCAGTGATTCTTTTTGACCCAAATTATTTATGGCATTAGTTTGGCAAATTCATTCTTAAATTTAAAAATGTTGCTCATTGACCTGATCTAGCGTATAGGAAGATAATGACACCTTCAAATACAATTTATTAAGGGTTGTGTGTCTTTTTTTACATTGGGAACCCACCGAAATGACACTGTGACCTAATTTCAGGTCCCTTTCCACGGGTCATACTGCATTACGGTCTAAAAAAATCTGATTATCACACCAAACAATTTTGAAAGTGTTCTTTACCCACCCTACTGATATACTCATGCTAACAGGGGTGGTGTTTTTTTTGGTGGGGAAGTGGATGGGGTTATTTTATTTTGTTTATATCGTCAACAGCAAAGTATCTGTTAAGTATATAATGAAGTATAATGCAAGTGGTGATTCATTCCCTTTGGAAATCTTTATTGGGACATAATGGAGCTTGATTACGCACCATTATGCACTTACTGCCAATTTGTTGTTTGTAGGTGGAAAACTTAAATATTTTTCAGAGCAAGCAAGAACAATGTCAGAATTCTAAAAGTACTAGATTTTACGCAATGATATGAAGATTATGATTTTTGTGTATAGTATATATGTTCATGAAACACACATGCTGCAGTTAGTAAACAACTGATGCCACAAACATGTTTTTGAGGGTAGTGGGTAGGGTTTGTATGCGTTAGTTGTAAGTAGTATGTGGGAGGACTGAGATAAAGTGTATTTTGATGACTATCGAAGCTTATGCGGCACTTTCAATGAAGTTCTAGGTATTTAAGCATAGCCCAGTGGCTCAGGAGCACTCGGTTTATGGTCTGTCTGTTATCTTGGTATATTTTTAGATATATTTATGTATACAAAATACAAAAACTACCGGTTTTAAAGGGAACACTTCATTGCTCAAATGCCACAAAAAAGATTTACAAAAAAAATCTGTTTAGTAGATGTACACCAAAAGAAAACCATGCATTTATTTAATTATGCATTTTTCATTGGGATTTTTTGAAGTTCTTTTGCCCGAAGCCCCTTTGCAAGCCCTCCGCTTCTAGCCCAGCCCAGACTTCGAGTATCTGTCCAATCACAGACTTTCTAATGGAGCTCAGTCTTTGCAAGGCAGGTACTGAGTAATTGCTGCCTATTGAGTTTAGCTCTATTAAGATAAGGAACTAGTAAGTTACAGGGCTTGTTGTCTGACAGTAGGGGTAGTAATAAGGTTAATTTGTAATAGTTCTCTGGAGTGCCCTTTTAAAGGAACACACCAGGCACCATAACCACTATGAGGATTGATCAGGTTTAAGAATGATTTGACAACTTACCTGGGTTAAACTGGGCACCCTTCACGACCTCACCTGGAGCAGTAAGCTCTTGCAAGAAGCTTTAGTCAGCTTATTGACTGAGACAATTAGCTAAAAGCATTGCTAGTTTTAGCTCAGTGCAGGAGCTTTCCTGTTGCAGAGAAGGCAGGAATGGGCACTCCAGAGGAGCAAAGTAAGTTGTCAAACCTTTCTTAAATGGGTTGACTGGCACCATTAAATGAATGGCACTCCTGGCACCATAGCTACTACAACAAATGTAGCAGAGATATGCAGAACGACATATGCATATTGTATAGTACAAGGAACCACTCATATCGATCTCTTCTCCCTTCTTTTTGCTCATCTCTCTTTGTTTCTAAAATCACAAAATCATTCTTTCTAACCATATAGGTTAGTTCATAAACAAATACGAATGTAGCTGTTCAGAAAGCTAGTGTAGAAGCTATACAGTGCCTTGTTACTTTTCCAATTAAGTCAGTTCTTGTTTTGATTTTTACTCTGTGTACCACTAGAGTGAGACAGTGTGTGCCAAAAAGGCAGAACACCAAGCGTTTTAGTACTAGAACCTTGTGCAATACTGTAGCAGTCTGACAAATCTAACTCAGTCTGATAACCAACAGCTATAGGGGTCTTAAATATTCTCTCAATTAGGGATAGTCTAAAGAAATGATCTCTTCCAAAACCAGAAAAAGTCTAGAGAATCCAAAGGAAAATAAGACATTAACCAACTGCAAATGATACAAAACAATAAAGCGATAATGAAAGGTGTACATGGTCATACTACAGTTTCCAGAGGGTATTCCAGGAAAAACGCAGATAGATACAGAGAATGCACTAAACAGCAATTGCTGATGCTCTAATCATCTGAGAGAGCCCGTAGTATATCCCTCACTGTTTCAATGAATTGCCTGTAACTTGGACTCTCTACCTTATTTCTGTTAAACTATTTGAGATATATCCCATATCTGTCCCACCTTCACCCCTCTCACTGAGCTTTCCAGCCCCCCTCTTTTTGTTTTGCTGCATTAGCGAGTTACTTGTCCCCACTCTCCCCTACAAAGCTTTTGCTGCTGTGAATACTAATTGCCTTTTCTGCCGAGGTGCTAGCCCTGGCTTGCTATTGGCTGCATGCACTCAGTGTAATTTTGTTCCTCCTGCTTGCCCTGTTCTGTTAGATTGACTCACTCCTTACAGAGATCACAGCTGGCCTTCATCTGCAGCAGAAAGCAGCATAGGATAGAGGGGGAGGAGGAATACTTTCTATCCACACAAGAGCTCCTTCCTGTTGTCAATGGTGACTGGCAGTGCAATTGAAGCATCGGGCTAAACAATATCATCTACTTGAAAGCAGATGACTTGTGAGCTGTGTTCACGCAATGAGAAGCAAATCACATCGTCTACTCTACAGGCATCCTTCTAGCCCCTTACATTGTGATGTTAGAAGTCCGTCTGCATCACATCTCAGTCTCGTTTCAGCTGTAAGGGCTCTCCCGTGAACCATTAGCCATAGCTGAGCTCAAATCTTTTGCAACGACGGATCCTGAAAAAAAAAAAAGAAATTTCTTTATTTTCAGCTTTCATTTCTTTCCCCTACTGTTACTCTAAGAACCGGTAGACACGGATTACCATCAGTATTTTAAATATGATTGGTGTGAACAGCATCAACAGCAGCGCAGGGCGGCTGCGTTCTCGGTCCATGTGTTCGGTGCGCTATGGCCGGAATTATAGAGGTATGGAGACGTTGTGTTATGGCTGGCCCCAGCGTTCCAGGACCCTGAAACCTGTGCTTTACACTGATCTGGTGGTGAGCAGACTACAGAATCGAAGGAAGAAGAAATCGGTAAATGACAGGAGCCGAGACAGAGTAGGTATCCCATGGGAAGCAGTGCTGCATGGCTACTGAAACTGTACGGAACCATATCCACTTCCACTCTCCTCCAATTACTACATTTTGGATATACACCTGACAGCAAGTGTGCCTTTGTCATCTGCCCCCCTCTCTCCCTGTCCGTCTGCTAGTCTCTTGCTTTCTTTCATTCATTCAATCTCTTTGATTTGCTGCAGAAAATTTCTAATTAAATGCTTTACATTAAGCATGTGTATTGATATTTAATGTATATCCTACATAATATACTATCCTTCATTGTAATGATTGGAAAACTGGGTAAACGATAAGTAGGTTGATATATGATAATCTAGGGACCCATCACCCTATTTACTAAAAAAAAAAAGCTTTGTTGTCCTTTACTTCTTGTTCTATATGTGTCGTTATGTCCATTGTGAACACAGAACCATAAATAGCATGGCCATGCTACAGCAAGTTGTAAAAATTGCCTCACTGCATGAGCCATGTGCTATCAACTAGTTAGTCTATATTAATCCCATTAATCTAATACTGTCGCTTATTGCATGAAGGAGCTTAACGAAGGATAATTGCAGTAGACCTTGTTAACGAATTTCAAACCAGCTAATTTCTGGAGAACCTCACAGATTGTTTGGCACTTTAAGCCAAACATACTTCATGCATTTGTAAATCCGTTTTTGTTTTTTTTTAGATTTGCTGTTAACGTATTCATTCTCAGCTGCTAACATATGTCAAGATATTGACAGTGGGGCTTATTTGCTAAATTTGGGATTACAGAGAATTTAGAATTACAAATGTCAGACCAAAATTGGTCATTTAAAAAAAATTGCTAGCTCAACTGATTTTGTCTCAAACATGCAAATCCACTGTCATTTATTATGCATTTTTAATTAATACATCTCAGTTTATTTCTGTTTGTTGATTTAGGCTTCTGCCAAACGAAGCACAACACTCCTAACAAAGTAGAGTCCATCCTCTAGAATTTTGCATTTCAAGTCATTGTGAGTTAAGGCATCAATTTAGCTTCCATGTTATAGACATCACATCTATCCCTACAGCTAGATTTTCGTGTGATTTTCTTGTGTGTGTATTAACCTCACTGGTCACGTGAACAGTAAGTCTTATTTTTTTTTTAAAGACTTCATTCTGCCATATAGATGTCTAATGTATTGAAGTCCTTATGATCAGCTACAGTTCCCACCAACATCTGATAATATACAGACATAAAAAAATGTATTTCTCCGAATTGTCGCATATATGTTTTACTGTGACAGTGACAATCTCACTGTATATCTTCCTAATCTTGATTTTTTTTTTTTTTTTAATATTTCGTCTTCTAAAAAGCACAAACTCTCATGCAAATGTTTTCCTTAGGAAAACTCCTTCTGGTAAATAATATAATATAAGATTGGTCTAAAAAAAACTCTACCTTCTTAAAAAAAAAAAAAAAAAAAGAAAAGAAAAAACTTAAATACATAAAATATTTTCTTTATATACCTGCTAAAAATACCCTGTTGAAATCTGCTTAACTCCCCCCTCCCCCAAGACATCTTTTATTTGTAGGCTTTTTCATTATCTAATGCTTGTGGTTTGTTTAATACTCCTGTGGTCACATGACTGCATGACGGTATTGTGATGGGAATTGTCAGTTTGGTTACTTGTCAAGTTCCCGTCCTGTATGCCTGTATTCTGCTTTGTGTGCTTCAGGCGTTGTAATCATTGTTCTGTAAAGATAGGACATGCTTTTGTTTGTTTATCATTAAGAGATTTTGGGCTAAAACAAAGACGACAGGTTATAGACAAACCAGCTCCTATTCAGTTAACGTATGATCCATGTGTTTTGCTACATTGGAAATAGGGTCATGAGGAGACTAGTATGATCGATCACTGTAGCAGAAGAATGTCAAGTGGAATTTTCCAACACAATCTTGGCCATCTGCTTTGCTTCTTGATAATTTATATTCAAGGTAGTGTCGAGGCTGTATAAATATAATGATGAATTCCTTGATGTTGTTTTTAATTTATGCCAATTTATTTGTGAAATAATTGCAGCCAGCCTGTGATTTTCAAGCTACAGCTCCCATAATCCAGTTTATTTGGAATATGACAAGAATCGTGTAAGATGCCAAGTGCAAAGCTAGAACATCCTCTTCCATTGGTAATGAATTATGCATACTTTAAGATCGGTTTATGCAGCAGTACCATAGCTATTTGTAAAATGGGTTTTGGTGACCTCCTAATGAATGCGATTGAGTCATTAAAATAGCCAGATGACTTTAGGTATAGAAATCTGATTGGAGACAGTATTCCTCTCGATCCCCCACAATCTCCCTAAAATGTTGGCAGAATCCCAATCAAACAGTAGTTGAAAGGATACCTAAAACTTGCCATTGTTTTAAATGCCAGATTGTGCAAATGGCATTCTAGATAGCATGCATACCATAAAGTCTATAGCTGTAACAATAAGCTATGCTCATTTAAACAAAAGTATAAGAAAATAAGAACACTTGGATGCACATGGCATTGGTGAATGTAGGGTAAAGTTTGTTCACATACAATTTACTGACGCCATGATATGTAAGGTGGGTAGGTACAGCAGAGTTTACAATCATGCTGCATAGTTGACGTGGCTCATGGTAGTGTCCTTGTGCTGGGGAGAAAGATTCTTTGCTTTTTTTTTTTTACAAATATATATTGGTGATGTTACATGTTAAACCACAGCTTCCACGGAATTAGTTTTGAGAAGAGTGTGAAGGTAGTTCAAAGATGAAATAGAGATCCTATTCTAGGTTCTAAAACTAGGATTTTCATTGAGAAAAAATTAAATTTGACTCACTAATATGGTGCATAGGGAACTCCATAGGACAGTTACTTGGTAAAGCCCTTTGCAGTGAATGAGGAAGAACAAAATGGAGCTTGTTTCTATAAGCAGAGAAAAAACATTTTCCTAAAAGGTTTAAATAGATACAGAGGTATACACATGGGACAACTAGTCAAGATATAATATTGTAATTTGTGATAACTGTCGGTTTGTACTTGAGATTGACTCGAGATTGACTTTGACATTTCGTGTTAGACCAGAGAGCACGTGTGACACACAACCGATAGTTAGAACTGCTGTAGGCAGAGGAGGCTCTAGACTTTGTAAGGCCTTGGGCAAAACATGGACATGAGGCCCCCACTGGCAGCCATAATAAAAAATAAAAAAGTGCAATAGATAACATTAACTGGCCAAGGTCCATGGTGCCAATGGTGAGGATTCCTTTCTTTTTTCCCCTCTGCACATGGCACAGTTTCCAGCCACTGGGTGCTGACAAATTACTCCGCATCTTCTGCCTCAACTTTCAGTTCTCCCTAGAGTGCTGCCATCATAACACTTATGGCTCCTTACAAACACAGTCACTGAGTCCTCACCATCCCACACATACTCAAGTAAATACTTCCAGACACAGATACAAAGATGCACACTGGCACAAATACATTTCCGACACACTCATGAGAATACACCCACACATACCGAGATAACAAGCAGTCAGACACCAGTTGATGTGGTCTGATGCCCAACCGGACCACATAACATTACAGGACCCCTTGCAGACTCCAAAGCATAGCTGTTCTCCATAAAAAATACTAATTATGGGCTGTACCCTCCTGAAGGTGGCCCTGCTGCCCCAAAATCTTCTGAAGCCACCCTCTGTCCCCCAGCTCCATCTCTCGCTCTCTCCCTAGCTCCATCTCTCGCTCTCTCCCTAGCTCCATCTCTTGGTCTCTCCCTAGCTCCATCTCTCGGTCTCTCCCTAGCTCCATCTCTCGCTCTCTCCCTAGCTCCATCTCTCGCTCTGTCCCTAGCTCCATCTCTCGCTCTCTCCCTAGCTCCATCTCTCGCTCTCTCCCTAGCTCCATCTCTCGCTCTCTCCCTAGCTCCATCTCTCGCTCTCTCCCTAGCTCCATCTCTCGCTCTCTCCCTAGCTCTCTCCCTAGCTCCATCTCTCGCTCTCTCCCTAGCTCCATTTCTCGCTCTCTCCCTAGCTCCATCTCTCGCTCTCTCCCTAGCTCCATCTCTCGCTCTCTCCCTAGCTCCATCTCTCGCTCTCTCCCTAGCTCCATCTCTAGCTCCATCGCTTGCTCTCTCCCTAGCTCCATCGCTCGCGCTCTCCCTAGCTCCATCGCTCGCGCTCTCCCTAGCTCCATCGCTCGCGCTCTCCCTAGCTCCATCGCTCGCGCTCTCCCTAGCTCCATCGCTCGCGCTCTCCCTAGCTCCATCGCTCGCGCTCTCCCTAGCTCCATCGCTCGCGCTCTCCCTAGCTCCATCGCTCGCGCTCTCCCTAGCTCCATCGCTCGCGCTCTCCCTAGCTCCATCGCTCGCGCTCTCCCTAGCTCCCTCGCTCGCGCTCTCCCTAGCTCCCTCGCTCGCGCTCTCCCTAGCTCCCTCGCTCGCACTCTCCCTAGCTCCCTTTCCCCATCTTCCTATCCCCCCAGGTTCATACTCTCTCAACCAGCTGGATCTACCTCTCTTCCCCACCTCTCTTCTCCATCTTCCTCTCCCCCAGCTCCATCTCACTTTCACTTTCCACCATTCCCTCAGCTCAATTTTTCATCTCGTACCAGGCCTCATATCCCTCGCCCCTCAGATCCCCATTTCCCTTTCTACTCCCATCCTTGTTTGTCTCTCAGCACAATAAATTGTTAGGCCACTTACCCTGGTCCAATGCTACTGCCTACTGCGAGCTGCATCATCTTCTCCTTCCCTCACGTGTGGTGACGAAGGGGCTTAAAATATAATTTCCTGCTCCCTCGGTAGCTTTCTAATTTATATCCACGTGAAGGAGCTGGCCAGTGTAGGCAACTACAGACCAGCTCTTTCACAGATAAAACCATCGCCCAGGCTTTCAAAAATTGGGGCAGGCGATCCTCTAATCCTTGCTGGTGCTCCCATTCCCTGCCCTGAATCTGTGGCAGTGTGAGAAGTAACTGGCCTATGTCATTCCTTGCATGTCATTCTTTGCACCTCCTATATTTATGGAGGCATGAGGTACCCGACTGGGTACCTCCGCCAAACACGCTTCCTAGCTACCGCTGGGACACCATAGGCACTTCCAGCCACTTAGCTGCTGCAGCTTGGCTTGGGTCTCGCCGTCTCTTCCCACCCTGGATCCGGGTCCTGGATCCAGCTCCCAGTGGTTAGAGCTCTCCTCCAGAGAGTGTAGCTGTATAGCAGTGATTAGAGCAAATATAGCTACCCCTCACACATTAGTCGAGACTTAATCCTGGGAGTGAACTGCTTTATTATGGGCCACACACTGCCTTTTATGCATAGACCCCTACATGGGGTTTCTCATACAAAAAAACAGGGTCTTTTCTCCCAAGATCCTCTGTGCCTGAGAGATAATTGTGTGAGAAAAACATATAATTCAATTATCTCTCAGGTACAGAAAAATCTACAATATTTTATAATACCCCAAAACAGACATACTACAACCAGGTACCCCCTCAAGTCTTACACCACCGAATAGCCTGGATCTGAGCGCATAACATATCCAAAAAGCACTCAGATCCCACGAATACAGCCGAAAAGCCACCGGGGTAAAGTTTTGACCGACCGCACACGAGGCGCCGGCCAAAAATAGTTCCAGGAAAAAGGTGGCGGCGGTCAGTCTTGGCAGTTTTGGGAGTACAAAAACAAACAAAACACTGAATCAATCCTCTGGCTCATTGGTTTATGCAAACAATCCTACCAAACAGCGCTCCCCTTACGTGTGAAAAAGAAGCAGGCGTTTAAGGTTCAGCGGTATTCGCAAGTTAAAGTGTCCGATTTTAGTTCCATGAACTCTACGATAAAACACTGCTGTCTACAACCGTGCAAACAAGATGTCTGCCAACTCAGTTCCTATGTGTTCACGCATACGAAAGGCGACTTAGAATCCATGATGATTGAGGTGTCAAGAGAGGTCAATAGGGGTTACCAGCACAGAGGTGGTCCAAAGTTCGTGGGTTTGTTTGGTTGCCGAACAAAGTCTTTTAACAGGTCTTTCACATGGCCCATAATCCTTGGGCAGGAGGCTAGCCAGCAGGCTCCTCCAGGAGCTTTTTTTTTTTATGTTGTCAGCTCTAAGTAGATAATCCCCTTAAATATAATTCGGGGTATACACATTAACAAATGTATCTGCAACAATCAGAGACAACTATGATACAGTATCTAGCATAAAAAGTATCAATGTTGCTGATTATTATATAAAACAAAATAATATCACAATCCAATGCATATGATATTATAGCAGGGTCCAAACTGTAGGAGAGTCCACAAAATTGTTGAAAACACAGACTGGTGCTTGAGATCCCTTAAAAAAGACAGAAAATAAACATAGTATAATACTGTATTTAATGTCTTCGCATAAAAAGGGAATCCCCCTCCCCAACATAAAAACCCTTACAAGAAATAGATGTGGTGCTTATTTCTAAGGACCACGTAAAAGCTTATCTGGCTGCAGTCTCTTCTATGTCCCAAATGTGCCGTCCGGTTTGCAGATGGAGACAGCGTTTGCCTCGTGCACTGAGGCAGGCTGGATGCTCTGTGAAGTCCTCTCTTCCGCAGATGTAACCTCGGCTGGCACAGGAGGCTAGACGTATAGCAACCTCATCAACGCGTTTCGCCACTCTTGTGTGGGCTTTTTCAAGATAGGTGTTCCATACACTAATCGGCAGTTCTATATCTTGCCGGGAAAAAGCATTTGAATCCTTAAAGGCATATCAACAATGT
The DNA here is from genome assembly GCF_036172605.1 of Pelobates fuscus. Lineage (NCBI taxonomy): Eukaryota > Metazoa > Chordata > Amphibia > Anura > Pelobatidae > Pelobates > Pelobates fuscus. The sequence continues at coordinate 81,046,468 of NC_086326.1, read as the reverse complement.
GTACATATTTCATGCTATTATAGCAATTGATAGTAGCAAACTATGCCTTTTTTATTCTGGCAATTAAAAACCAATAATACAGAAAATAAACAGGGAAACAGTTACAATAACTCTTTGGAAACATACTTAAACAGCTACACAAGCTAATAATATAATAATCATATCGGAAATAGTATGAAAAAAATATAAAAAATAATAATAATGATTATATAAAAATAATATAAAAATCATTCTCAAAAATATATAAGAATTGGTTTACATAAGAAACCTTGTACTAAAACACATAGATAATATGCAATAATATACAATAAATGTTCAAAGATGCAGATCCATTTTCTGTTTGAGCACTTCCTTTTCACAAAAATATATATATATGCTTTTTTTTAATTTATTTGATTTATGAGAGAGCTAAATTAGAGAAGAAAAATGTATATACAAAGTAGATGGTTGTGATGACAGGTAGTGCTAATATACACCTTATCTATTGGAGCCTAGATATTTCTTATTATAGTATGTTTGCTAGTTCTAATTCAGCATTTAAACCTAAAGGGGCCAGGGTTTTCAAGTTATAAATCCAATACATTTCTCTATAAGTAAGAATTTAGTTTAGTTCACCTCCCCTCCACGGTATTTCTATTTTTTGGATACCACTGTATTCAAGTAGTGTCGGATCACTATTATGGTGCGTTTTAAAATGACTCGAGAGGGAATGTTTATCGAATCCTCTCCTAATATTATAGACATGTTCCCTAAGCCTGATTTTTAGGATTCTTTTTGTCTGTCCCGCATATTGGAGGCCACAAGGGCACTCCAACATGTAGATCACCTGTTTTGTGTTGCAGGTGATACACTCCTTAATGTTGCATACTTCTTTCGTGACAGATGATGTAAAAGTGATAGAGTTTTCTCTTTTTGGATTTAGTTTACATATATTGCACACTCCACATTTATAAAAAACATTTTTCCTATCAGGAAGTGATGGCTTTTTTCAGGTTTATTGTAGCTATGTACTAATTTGTTTCTTAATGTTGGTGCACCTCTGAACACTATCCTAGGTTCTTTGGGCACAATTTCAACAAGAAAAGGATCCTGACGCAATAAGTGCCAGTGCTTTTGTATACCCTTCTTTAGGAAGCCAGCTTGAGTACTATAGTTGAAAACCAGAGGGCACAAATCTCCCGTGGTTTCATTTTGTTTTGTCTCTTTAGTTTTATTGGCCAAAAGTGTTGTGCGTTCTATAGTTTGAATCTTTTGAGCGGCCATATTGAGACATTTCTCATCATAGTTTTTATCCCTGAATTGTTGTTTGACTTTTTGTAGTTGTGAGTCGCATACATCTGGATCTGTGCAATTCTTCTTCACCCTCAAAAATTGACTAAAGGGTACTCCCGATAGCCAAGATGGATAGTGACAACTCGAGGTCCAGATGTAGCTATTCACATCTACACTTTTAAAAAAGACTCCTTGTTGGTCTGTATATAAGACCAAATCTAAAAAAAATCTATATCCGTAGGACTGTATTTATACGTGAAAGACAGATTATATTCATTATTGTTAATATATGCAAGGAATTCCAGTAGCTCTGATTCTTTCCCCTTCCATACGAAAAAACAGTCGTCAATGTACCGTCTATAGAAGACCAGGTTCGCCCCCCACTGGTGACCCTGCCAAATAAACAGATTCTCCCAATGGGCCATAAAGATGTTGGCATAGCTCGGGGCGAACCCCGTCCCCATAGGAGTACCATTGACTTGGAGATAAATGTCCTTTTCATACCAGAAAAAGTTGTTATTTAGTATGAAATCTATACATTCAGGAGCTCATGGCAGATGCATCTTTGCCACACATTACCTATCATCTTTAAGTTGGTGTCCATAGTATGTTTCATGGTATAAGAGTGGAGGGTTTTGGCTGAACGACACTTTCCTGGACTACGGTGTGCAACATATTGTATGTAACATAAATGGCATCATGTGAACGGCATTGGCTGATATAGACATTATTTGACAGTAAGGAAATGCCAGATTACCATGGTAACTACATACCCCAGGTAATATACAAGCAAACCTTTACCAGTGTTCAAAGCAGTCCATGAATCTTTAGTGTAGCTTAAATGCTTGCCTTCCTGAATTTGTTTTGAGACGTTCTACATTTAATGTGCCCATTCAAACATTACTACATATTAAGCCATACAGTCTTTATTTCATGAAATCCATTCACTGAATTAAATGTACTTTTATCATGACCTCCTTGGCTTTCTGTCTTCATCCTTCTTTTCCTGCAACGCTTTTTTATTTAAACTTTCACTGATTGCTCGTCGGAGCTCTCCATCCCTCTACTAATTTGTATTCCGTTTGTTGCCAAAGCAACCACTGGCGAAATGGATGCATTCATTGAGAGCTCAGGTTAATTGGACATTGTCATCAGCAAGTAAAAAGCCCTGCGAGTGACATTAATGAAATAAACTTTGGTAGAAATACATCTGCCAAAATAAGAAATTAATTTCTCAGTGGAAATGCTCCAAGCAAGTTAGAATTAAAAAACCTTTCTACAGCCATCTGAGCATGCAGTTGTAATAAATAAGGCAATAGAAAAGTTAAACATTAAGGTGTGAGCTCTGTAGAAATCCTCTCTAGGTCTGCACTGTTTCCATTCATTTCATTGATGGCAGAATCCAGTTGCATGTATATTTGCAAGTGTAAACGGTCAGTGGAACCTTGACCTGTCCGTCTGCTGTGTCTATACTATGTGCGTCTTCTTAGCTGTGTTTGGGAAAGAAGCTTTATCCGGTTTGTGTCATATGTAGTGTACTACTTTAAAAGAAGAAAAAATACCATAACAAGAGGGCATTAAATTAGAGGGGGAAAGGTTTGAAAACAGTGCAGGAAGTATTACTTTATTGAGAGGGTAGTGGATGCATGGAATAGCCTTCCAGTTGAAGTAGTAGAGGTTAACACATTGAGGGACTTTAAGCATGCGTGAGATAGGCATAAGGCTATCCTAGATACAAGATTAGGCCAGGGACTAATAAAGCATTTAGAAAATTGGGCAGAGTAGATGGGTCAAACGGTTCTTATCTGCCGTCACATTCTATGTTTCTACCCTCTTTGTGTGTGCGTCTTTCTTTGTCTTTCTTTCATGTCTAAATTACTTTCTTGGGCACTTGTTTGTGTTCATGGCTTCCCTTATCTGTCTATCTATCTTTATTCTTGAACTTAGAGAGAAAAGTGGGAGATGGAATAGTGTAGTAGTGAGTATATTGTTTACCTTTATTGTGTTTGTCAGAATTCCAATAGGCAGTTTCTCACATCAGATAAAAAAAAATGTCAGTATTCTTAGTAAGGTTAAACAGACAGTTTATCCAATAATAGTTTACCAGTATAAATTATTCGATCAGATAGCATTATTTTACCGTAAAAGTAGCTTCTGGAAAGAAAATAGAACTGAGAGCAGTATTTGTATGGTTTTGTCCCCACATGGTGGTAGAACAGTAAGCTGTGATGGTGCAACACATTGCTGCCATCTACCTTTTGTCCATATTCACGTGTAGAGATGTATTGGGTAAAATCAATACTAGCTTTGAGTTTCAAATAAACATTTTTGTATACTTTTGAGTTCATCTCCTTCACAAGTGAAATTCTACACACTGCTGCGTGTAGATTTGGGCAACTAAATAAATGGAAAATGAATAGACTTACATTGATCTTCATCTCTTTAAGTCATGATTTCTCTTTAAGTGTTACAACCATATAATCAATTTAATATTTTTAAATAAGCTTTTTAAATTATCTATTATTTTGGGCACACTTTTAAATTTTTTTAATAATTTGAATAATTCAATATTTTTATATTTTTACATACTGATCTATAAAAAATTATTAAAATATATTGTAAACAACGTATTTCCCTGCACAACATAATCCCAAACTAATACATATTCTATGAGCAAATTAAATATAGTGTATGTTAAGATATAATATTGCTACTAAATATTTCACAAACGTACATATTTTTAAGGATTTATAAGTGGGAATCTAACCCCACACTTTCGCTTCTCACATCAAGTCAACCTCCAAATCATTCTGCTTTCATCTTAGAATTTTTTTTAAAAAAAATAGCATGCCTTTTCCATATTCTGAGATTCCCCCGTAGAATGTGATCATGCATTCATTATCTCTCTTCTTGATCACTGCATTCAATTCTACATCAGTATTTCGAGTGCCATATTACCCCGTATAGTCCATTAAGAATTCCATATGCTAGACATACCTTAATCAACTCTCACACCTGAATTGCCAACCCTGGAAATTTTTATTTTTACATTTTATGTAAATGTACTCCTTCTGACCTAGCATTAAGATATATGTGATTTTGTAGCTTCCAACAAGAAAAATAAGTAAATATATAGATATAGATTTTTGTGCATTCATAGAATTTTTAAAATATACATTCTTCATAAAATAGCTCAAATTAAGGTTCTTATTTTAAAGAAACATTTGTGGAATAATAACTACAGGACACTTGGGCCCCCCCATCTCCCAAAATACAAGGTGACTGATTCTGTACATGCCACTTTACACTAAAATCACGGATCAATAATTTGATATATCAAAGCATGGTATACCCAATGAAGTAACATAGAGACCATGAAAAGAATTTTATATATGAGATTGATAGATCACACTCCATGGCTCTATCCAATGTTCTTAGTAAAGAATGGCTGGGCGCACAAGTAATGAATGGCTAGGAAACTTTTGTTTACCCAGAATGCATAGCAGCAACCTTTAATTTTTAACTCAGCTTGAAAAAGTTTGAGCTAGGGCTGCAACATTTCCAAGCCATACATCTGTTTTTATTAAAAATAAATTGTAATTTACAAGATATATTATGAGGAAGTGTGGTTTAGGAGAAAATTAATGCCATTTTAGAGTACTGGAACAATTCATAAACCACTTGACATTTGGTCATATGCATTATTATGATGCATGGAGAACTTTTCAATGGGAGTAGTTTCTATGATACACAAGTCATAGTTGTACGACCTTTAAGGTGTCAGTTAATATATAAAAAATATTTTATCAATACAAAGTAAAAGTTTGATTATGTAAATATAATACATTTTTGACAATGTGATTTTATTAAATTCTTTGAGTGCACGAATAATGTTTGGTACCAGCAGCCAATTCTATTTTGCACCCAGGTGTCATAATATTTCTTTGTTAGTGCCTACCTAGCTTTCTTTACATTTTTTAAATATGTATATATTTAGATATAGGTAAATATAGATATGTTTTGTTATCTCAACTTCTACATGGTTCCATGTCATGCTACATAGTGATAATGGGGCTGTTATGAATGTTATTGTGTACATGCATGCGTTACAGCCCCTGATATGATTTAATTATGTGGTGCGTCAGATTGGAGAAGTTGCTTAGCGACTCAGTAGATGAGAGCCCACAGAGCCTTCCTTCTACCTAGTGTTTAATCAAGCAGAGTGATTTTGCAACAGAGCTATTTTAAAATTCAGCAGGTAGAACAGTCATGTGGAGTAGGCAAACAAATACGGTGTACCTTTATTGTTCAGTGATGACAATAAAGAATAGGTGACGGGCGCCGTGTATTAACAGAACAAAACTATCATTTATTTGCCATGTAGTAATGAAATTATCTAGGTTCTGCATTGTTGGTTCTGTAACGATCAAGAGAACAAGTGAGACAGTAGACGTGTGGTCTCTGAACTGAAATGACCCTAAAGCAGCCGTCTCTGCTTAACATTGGATCTGCATCAGAAAGTTCTAACTGTAAGAAATGGGCAATCTGCAAATAATCTCATTCCTTGAAAAACAAAATTACATCAAAATCTCTCCAAGACTGTCATTTTGGAAATGAAGAAGAGAAAATTCCTGCGTATCTGTGTAAGCTGAAGAAGGGCCCAAAGTAAACCTCAGGTCCCAGATTTCAACGCACAGCCGCAGGTTTTACCCATACAGAGTAAGCAGCTCAAAAATTAGGCAAAAGAGCTAAAGAAAGAAAGAAAACCTTTATTAAGGGACCTGAGGTTTACTTTGGGCCCTTCTTCAGCTTACACAGATACGCAGGAATTTTCTCTTCTTCCTCGTTATAATAGCACACGAGGTTATGCCCCTTTATTTTACCCATCTAGTCCACTTTTTTGACTATAGGATCAATAGTGTTTTGACCCACTGGTCATTTTTTCCTTTGACAGTTTTGGAAATGAAGTGGTGGTTGGGTATGTACCGAGCTGTTGATGAAATGCATCTATTATAGCTATCGTGTCCCATATACAGTTTCGGTTGGCAAGAGTTTATGGGAAGTGTAGTCCAAAAACAACTGGAGGTTCCCTGCTTCTAAAAAAAATAAATACGATGCAGTGTTGTTTTTTCTGCATTTATTTTTGTTGCTTTAAATTTGAGATATAACAAATATTGGCAGTAATGATTGTGAACCTTTAACGATCCCTTTTTTACTTTTTGTAATTCTTTTTTTTTTTTAGAATTCTTTATTTTTGGTATGTCATTGCAATACAGAGTCGTAACGGGTTATACATTACATGGTATTTGCTTTTCACAACTTAGTTAACAAGCCATTTAACATTGCTCCGTATTATTACCCTCGTGGTGTGTAGATTGCTTATTGATGACATAAAACTTTTTTTTTCATTATATTATAACAAACAAACCGAGTAACCTTTGGCTACTTTATAACATTTTTAACCGTCGTGGAGTGAGCCCTATGTTTTGGACCTTTTTCTCTCACGGCCATAAATGGGCGGTCGTGGTCTCACCCCATCGGCGGTAATAGCTTATATTTATAGGTTACAAAAAGGAAAATGGAAAAGAAGGATGGGGGGGGGGGTAGTAGTAGTCCCCCCCCATGGTAAAAATTAGAGCTCTGAAGGAAGCTCAGCCAAGTTCTATTTGTATTCGCGCCGTGAGGAGCTTCCCCACCTAGTCTTAATCTTAGTTCTCCCAGTCCCCTGCTGTCCACAAGCCCCAAACCTTATCATATGATTTCATGGTGCCTCTCACCAGTGCCGTGAGGTGGTCCATGACCCGTGTATCTTTTATTTTTTGGCAATTCTCTACTTTTGATGTGCGTGTAAATACAAAAAGGCTCAAAGTGCCACATCAGCCAGAATAGGCATATAAAATAACATACACGATATAACATGGGCATGGCATTTGCCGAGTCTGCACAATTTTTAAATAATAATAATAATGAACATAAAATAAACAAGCTTGTTCCGACTGCTGGGTAGGAATAACTGGGCTTAGCTTGCAGGAAGACAGGAAAGTGATAATTGTGGGTACCATATTAGATTAGATTCCACGTCACTTATTAAAATACTAGGAGAGCAGGCTAGGGATGCTTGATGGAACTAATTAAGTTACTGATGGTACCCCCGTTATGTAAAGCTCATTTTGCCATCCATGTTGAACTATGATATAACACATGTATCATCGAGTAAATGAACCGTAAAAGCTCCCGAGGAGGTCCTGAGGGTGGTCGGGTGATGAGGGGAGAAAAGAGATTCAAGGCAATACACAGAGGATTAATAGAAACATGACTGAACAGTACATGTAATGGCAAAATTAAACTACGGAGTGAGGACACCTTAACTCCAATACGGGTCAGACTGGCTGGATGTGATGAGAGGGTGAGCTGAGCGTGTAGCTGGGTATTCAGCCGATGCCCACCAAAGGTAAAGTGCAGTCCCAGATAGTGGGGAGAATCAGTAGACTCCGCAGCAGGGGTGTTATGAATACAGTGCCCACATGAGAGAGCATCTTTCTTGGTTCCTTATGCTTCCTTCTGGATGGATCTTGCTTAATTCTCTCTCTGTTGGTCCTGTGCACACCCTGTTCCATTGCGGGCCCGCTAACTGCGCCCCTCACGAGCTGCCGGCACGGCTTTCTCCACCACGTGCGCTGCCTTGCACTCCGCCGCCATCTTGAGGCTTTGGTCACTGCCGGTGTTTTAGACTTCTGCTGTGGGGTGTAAGTTGGTTTGCGAGGTAAGCATCTTACGGACTGTTGTGGGGCAGCTTGGTGCATTCTCTGTTAGAGTGTTCGCCAGAAGTTGTCTAAAAATTCTGTCCAGGTTGGATAAGATGTCATGCTTTTCTGCGATGTTGCCAAGGATCCACGTGGGGTCCGCCATATCCGGTTAGTCATCTTGTTTCTCAGCTGTCCTTAAGACTTCTCCCCCTAATATCAATAGATCATGTAGTCTCCCTGGGGTGGACCAGGATCACCCCCACCGGTCCGGGGGGGGGGGGGGCACGGGGCATCTGCTCAAAGCAGATGGGTACCAGGTAGCTTCGGGCTGGGAGACCAGCCGCTTCTCCCGCCCGGTGCACACTAGGTTGCATGCTCTCGTCAGCGTAGCAAGTTAGCTTTTGTCGAGTCACGCACTGCAGAATAGGTTTGCCGGTAGATCGAGGGTCTGGTGAGTCGCTGGATTGTACACCGATCAATCTATCGGAGGCTGAAAGGTGCTTTTATCATCAAGAATATAGAGGAGCTCAATCAAGACATGTCTCTCCTCCATGACAGTCAGGCACCGCCCCTCAACAATCACTTGTAATAGCAAGATCTACCAATGTAAATTGCAGTTATTCGATTAACTGAGTCTCTACCTCCAGATTTTGTTTACCCTGTCTCTTCTCAAACTGATCACACCCACTCATAACTGGAGAAATTACGCCTTTCTGTTTGACGCTGTAAAGGGCACACTAAGTACAATTTTAGAATTGAATTTTGTACACCCTAAATCTCAGTGTGAGGTTTGCTTACTGAACACATATGGATCTAGATGACACAAGAACAAAGGATTTTCAGGATTCAGTGAAGTCCAAGTCATTTTATTCCTTATCACACAACTTACTCAATTTGATCGCAATTCCTGTATATTTTATTTGTCCCGTTATTGGGGGTACTGGGATGTTAGCAGCAGTTATTATGCACTATTAATGTATTTGATTTGTAATTTGCAATTGATAGTATTCCCTTTTGTGTACTTAAAGGCACATGTTCAGTATATAGACATAGACTTTACTTGCACACATCAGGATTTTGTGAATGGCAACATTTTGAAACAGGCCTCAAATTTGCCTGATATAAAATGACTTACTTTTAGAGTGCAGAATCTACCATCAGAATATCATCACAATAACCTGCTTGGATTAGCCTGCTTTTATTTTGGACAACTGATCCGATAATTTGGTAGTTTTAGGAGAAAATATTCCTTTTACCAAAAGGACAGTGCAGCAGATCCATGGAATAGCCTTCTCAAAAAAGTTTTAAGTTAGAAGCTAAGAATTTCCACTTACTAGTAGCCATCGGGGACTGAAAATATGACTCTGGCGAGTACAAATTTACTGCTTGTGAGTTTGATATGAATCCAGGCTTGCAATGAATAACATTTTAGGTCTAGGAGTGTAAAACTTGAAAATATAAGCCCTGTTGAAAGGATATACCAAGTACCATGATCAAGTTAGGATTAAGTTGACACTCTAAGCCAATTGAACTGTCTAAACTTGGTATGCATTGGTATTAACTTATGCTTTAGCATAGTTGTAGACCGTAAGAACTGCAGGTATTCTAAAGAGATGGGTTACCAGAGGACTTCACCAGAGGACTATAGTTTAGTGGTTATGGTGGTATTTAGCTTGTCCCAAAAAAAAAATGAAAAAAATAAAAAAATTAGCAAATAGGAAATCATCATTCAGATGATGATTTTTTCTTTTTGTGGCAAAATTAAAAATTGCTTCAAATTGTGTTTTTGGTATTTGTTTGAATCAACTGCAGTAATACAGATCTGTGATAGGCTGAACTTAATGAACTTGAGTTTTTGTTTCCCCCAGCATAAATTATTATGTAGCTAAGTAACCATCTCATACGAGAGACTGTTTCATCTTCTTGGAACATGAACTCTTTGCATGCACATGTTGACGAACAATCACGAATTATTGTGTGACTTTCCAGGAGGTTGGAGTAAACATTGAAAGAGGAGATAAATATACATGCTTTCATCGAAATCAAGCATTTTATGAAACCGTGCACCCACACACTCCCATTCAAGCCTAAATGAACGGGCTTTCAACAATCATCGTTTTTCAAAACTTCTCTGCACGCACGCTTTTAACGTGTCCAGCACGAAAAGAAAATCTGTCATTAAATAGGTTGTATAGTCTCCAAACAGCCAATGGGAAAAGGAAACGGCTCCTCATTGTCTTTCAATACATGTGTAATGGAATGGATGGGTAATGTCATTCCCTAGAAGAGAGAGCCAATAGTTATGTCCTGTTTCCCTAACTCTAAGACTGGGTAAAGGAGAAATTAAATATTCAGAAGAAGCAAGATTTGTTTTATACAGTTGTAATGTCTGAATTTAATTTAAATAAATTATTTTGGTGGGTTCTTAGAAATATTGCCCATACTGGTGGCATAACGGATAAATCCCTACCTGGCAATCCCATAACTGCTGCTAGACATGCATCTGCTTCATCTGATCAGAAATGCGATCCTGTGGTTATGTTTACCTATTATTCGTTCAGAGTTTGACAATAATATCAGACAACCCATTCCATTAACTTCCAGTATGTGGGCACACTATTTTTACAGTTCCATAATTTCCACTGGCACTTGGAAGGCCTGTACGTTTTAAACTAAACAAGTCATCATTACACCGGTTTCTATACTGATCACTGCATTAGGAGTTAACTCAGAAATGCTTTTTTATAAAAAATAAAAAAAAATTTGTTGGTATGTTTTAGAGGGGAGATATACAAAATAAATCTCACGTAGACAACAATATATCATGCTAAGATTTACAGGTGGCAGTTGTCTGCTGATTGGCTTTATAGTTTGTATGCTACATGTAAATTATTAACGGATTTATTTATTTTATTTTTTATTCAGGCATTATACAGTTCCATAAAGAATGAGAAGTTGCAGTGGACAATGTAAGTAAGCTTTTTTCACAATAAAAAAAAAAAACTAAGCCTTTCGTCTGGCCTGCCATTAATCCTATGTTCACATGTGCTTTATCATTTCTATAATCCTGACTGACTGTTTGATTTACTCTAATGCACATCTTGGCGTCCTATTCTCTATAGCTGGCTGGTGTAGTAGAGGCTTGATATTTACCAGGTCACACATTGAAATTAAATATCAGATCAACTAATGTGTCTTGCCTTACTGACTCTTTAACAATGATAATTATACATTTTGGAGCGCTCAAAAAGTGGGAATTATGTTGCTATGACAATGATAGCAACATAAATTAATATCAAAGGTGTTTTTTTTTTTTTTTCGTCTTTATGCAGGTGGCTGAAATAAAGGCATAGTGGAAAATTATAAAGGATTTCATATTTCTTTATACTTCTGTCTGAGGGTGATTGGGGTGATAATCCCGGGAAGTCTGCTTGTTGATGCATCTTAGCGCATTTAGTTGAAATGCTAAACCAAGAGATGATTCAGGCTATTTGCTCATTTTATAGAATTTTGCACCACAATTGCTCATAATAGTGTTGTGACAAAGGTCTGATTCTTGTACTGGAGAGGTTAATACAGTGAAAAACTCATCACTGCTATTAAGTAGGTTAAAGATACAGGTTCTGGGAACTTTACAACATTAAAGAGATGCTATAAGCACTAAAACAACTTTTGCTTATTGTAATGGTTTTGGTGTATAGATCAAGCCACTGCAGCCTAACTGCTCAATTCTCTGCCATTTAGGAGAAAAAACACTTTGTTTATGCAGCTCTAGCTAGCCACACCTTCCTTATTGTGACCTACAAAGTCCTCCTGAACACTTCCTGTAAAGTCATTTTTAATGTTTAAAATTCCTATATTGCACATTCTACATTATTTAGAATGTATATCGTGCTTTAATAGTCTGATAGAGCATGCATGAACCTGTGTGTGTAGTTAAAGTTCAATTAACAGAGCAGGATATAAAATCTTTTATTAAGTAAACATACTGTACTGATTGAAAATGAAATAATTTTCTTCATGGAGGCTGAGTGAGTCACAGGCAAAGAAGGTGTGGCTAGGGCAACATAAACAGAAACAAAAGTGATTTATTTCATAAATGATAGAGAATTGAGCAGTGAGATTGCAGGGGCATGATATATACACCATAACTGCTACATTAAACTAAAGTTGTTTTGGTGCTCAAAGTAGCCTTTAAATTTACACCAGCAGTATTGTATACAGTTCGTTGTGTGGAAACAAAATGCGCCCTTATATTGGTACTTTGAAAAATAAAGGTTATAGTTGTTGAACAATGGCACAACAATCTTCACATTGAGATTAATAGTAATTGTTCACAGAAGGTTGATAGTCACACAGGCGAGCATGAATGTAAAACAAAAGGAACAATGAAGGTACAATGGCGGAGTATATCTCTATATCAGGATAGGGAGAGATTTGTGGAGCTTCACACCAGCTCTGAACTGTTGCGCTTGGGTGCAACAATCCCCACCTGAGGATATGTGGAATATCTTCTTGCACTCAATTTAGTCCTCACCAAAACCTGAAACACAGAGCAGACAACAGGAGCAGTATATAGTGTAGTATGTAAAGCAATTCTGAATAATAATGTAATTTATATAGTTTATGCATCCACATGTTACAGAGCTCTGAATGGCTCCAATAGATCAGCATACAGCGGTACAATCTCCAAAGTGCTCTTCATAGACAATATAATTCAGTGGAAAAAGGGAATATTACTTACATATTTCTGAGCAATTTTCTAGGAATTGCTCAATCCTTAACCCCTTAGTGGATAATATTGCAAGAAGATATTCCACATGTCCTTAGGTGGGGATTGTTCCACCCAGGCACAACAGTTCAGAGCTGGTTGGAAGCTCCACCTAATGTAAGTGGCTCTCCACATATATTCCTGTCCTGACATGAGATATACTTTACCAATTGACCTTCTTTGTTAATTTTGGTGTACATACATGTTCATCTGAAGTGCAACTATCAACCTACTGTGCACAAATACCATTAACCCTAGACAGGAGTGTTACTGCTATCCACTAACAGGACTGTTTTAGTGCTTGATCTTTGTGCTTGTATTACCTTACATTGAGATTACACTCAAGGAATCCTAGCTTAATGTAGTAATGTAATCACAATGTAGAGCAATACTGGAATACAACAATACTTCTCTTTGGATTGTTAGTTCTGTGCTCTAAAACCACTACTTCACTGTTGATCATTCCTTACAAAAATGGAGACTATTGAGAGTGAGCTGTAGAGAAGACTGTAGAGGAGTGATGTATAGAGGAGACTGGAAAAGGGACATGGCAGACTCCAGGTCAGAAATCAAGCACTTCTAAAGATGTCTAACTTCACAATTGGGGTTGCCAGGGGTGCCACTTCTGGTCTCCTCTAAAGCTAAGTAAGAGCCTGAAGTCCAGGCCTTCAGATGACCACTTTCAGCCAATGAGCTAAGCAAGCTCTGGTGGTCATGGTGCTTGTTATTTTAGATCCACTTCATAAATATTGCTGCTGATGTCAAATTCATGCATGTAGTAACTATTGCTACGGAAGGGATCTGATAATGCTTTTTCATCCAATGTTATTTTGTCAGAGCCCACCAGTAATGTGAGACTTCCTCCAATAGCTTAAAGGCTGATGGACATTGTTAAATTCATGCTTTTAGTTTGTATTTATTAATATTTATTTTGTGACTTCATTTGATGTGTACATTTAGTTGCTTGAAGGAGGTATTTGGTTATGGGGTACAATGTCCTGCCCTGGGCACCTGTAGAGGTTTAAAGTGACACTGAACCTTTGTTGCAATCTCACTTTTTATTTTTATTAAATAGAATTATGAATTAAGGGTTCAGTTTCACCTAATTTCTTAATGTAACATTATAGAACTAAATCAAAAGCATTAAAATCATAATCCTCTTAATTTTGAATGTCCTAACCCTTCCAGGAATTAATTTTATATTCAGAGTGTTGCAGCATTAGGTTTCTATGGGTCTGATTAAAGGAACCCTCTGTTTACCTCTAAAGCACTTCAACATGCTACAGTGCTATAGGGATTTAAAGGGGGAATTTAAACCCTACTACATATTTATGATGTGTTTTCAGTGCGTCTATTATAATATTTATATAGTTCGATGGTAATCTCCTTTTTTTCTGCTTCTGGCAGAGTATCTGAATGTTGACATCCTCTGCAACGTTGCTGTCAGTACAAGAGAACCAATTGCTCGAGACAAATGTGGTCTGGGGTTTTTTTGATAGGTGTTTTGTCTTTATCAGAATGCTATCCTGTATTTAAAATGAATGTTTATGCTAGTAATCAAGATTTTGCTACTCCCTATTTGTAGACCTTTACTATAAATATTTTCACGATTTGCTGTTAGTGTCTTAAATGCTGTTGTATATTTTGGCTTTTTACAAATATACTGATCAGCCTCAATATTAAAACGGGTGGAGTGAATAACATGGATTATATTGTTACAATGGCACTTGTCAAAGGGTGGGATATATTTGGCAGCAAGTGAACAGTCCGTTCTTGAATTCCATGTGTTGAAAGCAGGAAAAATGGGCATGTGAAAAGATGAGTAACTTTGACAAGGGCCAAATAGTGATGACTAGACGACAGAGCCTCTCCAAAACTGCAAGTATTCCTAGTGTGCACTGGTTAGTACCTACCAAAAGTGGTACAATGAAGGACAACTGGTGAACTGGCATCAGGGTCATGGGCTCCCAAGGCTCATTGAAGCACGTGGAGAGTGAAGGCTTGCTCATCTAGCCCAATCACACAGGAGAGCTACTTTAACTCAAATTGCTGAAAGACATAATGCTGACCATGAAAGAAAGGTGTCAGAACACACACTGCATTGCAGTTTGCGGACTATGAGGCTGTGTAGCTGTCAACTGGTCAGTGTCCTTGATGACCCCTGTCCACTCCTGAAAGTGCCTTCAGTGGGGGGACATGAGCATCAGAACTTGACCATGTAGCTATGGAAGAAGGTTGCTTGATCTAAATCGCGTTTTCTTTTAGATCAGGTGTATAGCCAGGCAGTGTACTTTGTTTACTTGGGGAAGAGATGGCAGCTGGATGCACTATGGGAAGAAGGCAATCTGCCAGAGGCAATGTTATGCTGGGAAACTTTAGGTCCTAACATTCATGTGGATGTTACTTTAACACGTACCACCTACCTAGAGATGGTTGCAGACCATGTACATCCCCAGATGGAACTGGTGTTCCCTGATGGCAGTGGTTTCTTTTAGTAGAATAATGCATCCTGCCACACTGCAAAAATTGTTCAGGGATTGTTTGAGGAACACAACGAAAAGTTCAAGGTGTTGCCTTGGCTTCCAGGTTTTCCAGATCTCAATCTAAACAAGCATCTGTGGGATGTGCTTTAACAACAAATCCGATCCATGGAGCCCCCACCTTGCAACTTATGGGACTTGAAGAATCTGCTGATCATGGCTTGATGCCAAATAACACAGTACACATTCAGAGGTCTTGTGGAGTCCATCTCTCAGAGCTGTTTTGATAACACTAGGGCAGCCTACATGACATTAGGCTGGTGGTTTTAATGTTGTGGCTGATCAGTGTAAGTAAACATTTCTTTCTGGTGTCAATTGTGAAGCAGATTGCTCTCCTGCATGTTCTATTCATGTGCACCAGAATTCATTTTTTGACACCGATCCTATTATCCAGCAAACACAGGCCACGTACGCTTCTTCGTCATTTGTGACGCGCACAAATGGCATTAACCTTGTGGCTATAAATGCCCTTTTAGACCACTCCTCTTTGCCTTGTCATGGTCTTCATAACCAAAGAGTGTGTTTGTAGTGTAGTTTGTTTGTGTATTGCTGGCTTTGACTCTGCTCTGTTTTTTGACTGCTCTGCCTTCTGGAATACTGACCTTGGCTCTGTCTCTCAATTATCCATACCTCTGTACTCCTTTGCCCTGCCTGTCTCTGTTTATTTAGCCCATGTTCTATACTCACTAATGTTAAGCCCAGTTACTCTGGGACCGGCAATACATTTTATTTACTCTGTATAGGACACTCTGTGTCTTAGGTGTATGTGTGTCGTGATATAGAATAGTGATGGCACTCATGCAGGGGTCATCATAACATTGACCGGTGGATCAGTTCCAAAAATGCCCTATGATTACTCTCCCAGAAGGGAATAACCCTCAAATATAATGTAGAGAATAAGGAATGGGACTAAAGAAAGTCCCTAAATAGAGAGTAATACAAGGTGAAAGATGGGAGGTCCCTACCTTTTAATAATTCTAAAGGGAAACAAATGGGGATAGGACAGGTTTATCAGGAAGTAGGAGTATGCCAGCAGAAAGAGAACAAAGAATCTCTCCGGTGCCCCCTTCAATTGGGAAGGCTATCTGACAGTGTACAAACTGAAGGTAAAAACTCCCCTTGGCCTAATCACTTGTAAAGAGATCTAAAGTAGTAGAAAAGGCTTGAAGCCAGTGGACAGAGGATACAGAAAGAGGAAAGCCTCTACAGGGGGACACTAAAGAGTCCCAGAATTTAAACCTTTAACAGGAATGCTATGTAGCTATGTAGAGAGAACTGTGCCTAAGTACCTCGGCACTGTGAGGAAGCCACTAGTGCCTACTGTGAGCAAAATGTGGTCGTGATATACCTGCCTTGACATTTTGTAGGAGCGAACATGTTACTTTTATGATTATTGCACCATTTTCACTCCTAAATACTTCATCATGTTTTCTGTGCCAGCAACTCGCATTGAATTATTTTGCTGCAATGCCTATAATGCAATTCATAATGCTTGAAAACTAGAAGCTGCACACAGGAAATAAGGCAATTAGCACAGTGCCAGAGACACAACCAATTAATGTTTCTGTACTTCAAGATGTCACAAAATTAATTGGAAGTTTATTTCAGAATCCGTGAGTACTTCAGGGTGCATTGGAGTCTGAAGAGTTAACATTGCTGAATCCAAATTCTTCCAACATATGGTCTGCACTACGGAGGTTGCAGATTATCCCCTATAATGATTATTAACATCTCCTTATTTATGCAAGGCTGTCTCTATCATTCAGACCTAGTAAAGGGACTAAATGAACGAGACATACATTAGATCCTTTCTTTCTGTCTAGCTATCTGCTTATCTGCTGCCTAAAATCTTCCCTTTAAAATCTCTTTAGTTCAATTAGCAGGTCAGATGGAAGATTTATAGTGAGTGTTTTAATTTGACTAAACATGCCCGAAGCTTCTACCATTAGATATAGAGTATGATTGCAATGAAAAAGAAAATACTAAATGCAGCACAGGGTGCGTGGCAGCAAGTAAGTGCAATTGTTCTATTAAATGTCCACGCATGCAATGCAGGGAGTTTAATCTCTTTCCCTAGGGTTTTTGATGGAATGGCACATTTTAGGGGTGACTGCATTTTGGGCACACATGGATGAGCATAGTTCATTTTGGAATTAAACATCCTTGGGCTGTTCCTTTAACAAGCGTTAACTGAAGGTCCTGAAACCTTCCGACTGTAATGGATTTACTTTACTCTAAAATTAATTTATTTAAGGGTCATTTTATTCTCTACAAAACAAAATATGCAACATATAAATAACTGTCTCTAATTATACGCTCTAGAATAAAAGGCAAATTAAGGTTTTATACAATATAGAAACAAATGGCAACAATCGCACACACACTCAATGTGCACAAATTGAAGACTAAAATATATTACATGATCACATCAAAAGAAGATGGATATTCTGTGCAGTGGAATCACATTTAGTATACAGAATCAATAAACCATAAAAATGTATATTATACACACATAAAATAATAACGCATGAGTTACTGAATAGGAATGTAGTAGACGCTTAAGCTGTAGAGGTTAATACTAGAAGCGATACCGATACCTGTGACATCATCACGCTAACACAGAAACCCGTAAATAAACTGCAGACAGGAGATCCAAAGCAGACAAGAGGTGAAGAGAAGGGTGTTCAAGAACAGATTCTTACATCCCCAGGAAGATTCCTACATAGTCATTTTACTTAACAATTTCTCAAGTTAAGTGTGATTGATACTTATTTGTTTGTATTCACTTAAGAATGCACAGCATGGTTTGATTGCAGTGGGGTGTACATTGTGGAGACACAAGGTCTGTCCAGAAAAAGTCCAGCCATTGTTTATATAGCGATAATGGTTTGCGCAACATCGATGTAACCTGGCAGCCATGGAGACTGGACTGGAATGCGCATGTGTGAATAATGATGACTTCACTGTACTAGTCAGTGGGGGAGCTAGACGCCATTGAATGTTCATGTGTACTGTGTGGTCGTCGCATTTAAAATGACTGCGGGAGTAGAGCAATAAATCTGCATCAAATTTTGTGTTAAACTTGAACATCCCTCTGCGGAAACTATTCAGATAAATCAGAAGGCTTTCAGGGAAGATGCAATAAGTGCATCTCAAATAAAAGTGAGACACAAATGCTTCAAAAATGGTCGAAGCTCTGTTGAAAGTGATCCACATTCTAAAAGGCCCACAACAAGAAGAACACGTGAGAATGTTGACCGTGCATGGGCTTCAATCAAGAAAGATCAGCGATCAGCGACAGATATTGCTGATCTGGGGATTCAAAAAAATACTGTGTCCAAGGTTTTGACACAGGATCTTGGCATGAAATGTTTCATGGCAAAGTTCATTCTGCAGCTTCTGCCACCAGAGCAGAAGGAACATTGTGCTGCAGTTGCTAATGACTTTCTTCAAACCAATATTAATGAACCAGATTTCCTCAAGAAGGTCCTAAAGCTGTGATCCGGGAACCAAGGCCCAGTCGTCCCAATGAAAGTCGCCTGCTTCACAACGCGCAAAGAAGACCCGGCAAAGTCGCAGCAGGTTCAAGACCATGTTTTTACTGTGTTTTTTGATTGAGAAGATGTCATCCCGACTACGCTCTTCCATGCCAAATAATAAGGTGTACTACCTCAATGGTTTTCATCGCAATACGATGAAAATGGCCACAGCTATGGGCAACTGGTGGTGATCCGCTTCATTACGACAACACGCCTTCCCACACATCACATTCTCTGCAGAGTTTTTTCGTTTTTCCCAGGACTAAAATCACCTTTAAAAGGGAAGAGATTTCAGACTGTCCATGAGATTCATGTAAATGCCGAGGCAGCTGTTGGCAATTTCAACAAAGGATTTCGCAGAGTGTTTTGAACAGTGTAAGAGACGCTTGGAGAACTGTGCGAGGTCCCAAGGTGCCTACTTTGAAGGGGACTGAGGCGTCATTCCTATGTACAATGTTTCTTGTATCTTTTTCCGTAAATGTCTCAATTTTTCAGATTACATGGCTGGATCCTTTTTTGTATATACGCACTGCATGAGATTATTAAACTACAAATATTCACTTAAGTAATAATTTAAAGAAAGCGTGCATGGTTTATTTTGTATGTTAAAAAAAAGAAAAAAAGATTTTGTATTTTTTTTTTATGGTTTATGCTGAGATGACCTGTTTAACTAAATCATTTTTGTTTCCTGTAGAACACATTTTTTTATTTTTTGCAGTGAAGGTTTATTCTGAAATATTTTACATTCATTATGTTAAATAATCTTATGTCATAGTTTTTCAGTTTTTCCATACAATGTAGGCACTATAACCATTTCATTAAATTAATATAGTGTTTGGAGTCCTCTAGCACTGTCCCTCCATTCAGTGTTAAACAATTTTTGAGCAATTTAAGACAAAATCAGAAAATGACAGGTCCTAACATGGTATTTAGTTCGTAACTTTCCTCCATAAACTCAGATTTCTAATTTAAACAAGTGTGCAATGTGTAATAATGCCCCACCTCCTCACCCATTATTTACTGGGGCTCCCACATTTCAGGGGTCCTGGGAAGTAGTAGAATTAGTAATTATTGGTCCCAACCAGCTCTGCTCATACTTGAAATTTAAATTAATCTAATACTAATCGAGCAGTGCACTATGCACACTATACAACAAACATAACACATTAACAGCTGACCTAACAGAGAAGAGACAGAGAATGCTATTTTGGCAGCTCCCCACTATAATAATCGCTGTCTGCACTGCAGTAGTGCTAAAACAATTTGAAGCTGACTGAAGATTTTGGAGATAATGTGTTAAATCTTCTGACTCGGTTTACTACTTCCACATCAACAGCATTAAAAGTTTGCTTTTGTTTTTTTTTTTGCTTTTTTGCCCTTGTTTGTTTTTGTGACAATTGTCCGTTCAAGTTTAGCATAGCCAGAAAAATCCTTCCAAAAGCACATATGGCCATTACTCTGTAACAGTGTGATCCCAGCTAAAGAATAGGTCCGCAGATGGAATGGTACCTGCGATACATTGCTTGGTTGTGCAGAACCTACGTTGTTTCCAAATAAAACGGATCCAAATGTTTTATTTAAGAACATTGAGTATTGTGTTAATTCCAGCAATTGTGAATGGACATCCATGCCAACTGGGCACTAAATGACATATGTTTTATTTCTAATTGGCGGCTAAGGTTACAAAGACTAAAAAGAAACACTTGTTTGGAATAAATATTTTCATGGGGTCCTAATGTTTAGCCAAAAAAAACCAAGACAAAGAAACGAAAAGGAACGAATGAGATCACAAGCATTTAGAAAATGCTATTGGAATGGTGATGACAGTGGAGTGTTGTGTCTGCACTGCACCATAATTCAAGGATTCAGGGAAATCCCCATTACAGATGAATAAAATATTCGGAGAGGTTATGTATTTAATTTCAAGAAAAAAATAGATATTCTCTGAAGCATGAGGATAGATGAGCTAAAAAGTATGTTGGGGATTTTGTTTTTCTTTTTTTGTTGTTGTATAGGGTCCAAAAATAAAATTGGAAAAGTTTCCAAAGCTGGTTTTATTTCATCTCAAACACTTTGTAAATATTAATTTAGCCACTAGTGCAATATTCATCTTCTTCTACTCGTTTGTATAACCACATGTTTATGGTGCCTCTCTTCTCTCCTTTCCTGATTTCCCTTATCCTGATAGACATCTACTGCTGGAATGTCCTCTAATCCACATAAACCCTTTGCTCCTGACATTTTTAAAATGTCTGGAAATCCATTCATAGATCTCGTCCTTGACACTCCATACTTCATTGTTTTTAGACAGAATTATTATTAAAGAGAGGATTGTCAGAAATGCAAACCGAATTCAAAGTGAATTTAATTTTCAGACCAAAATAGCTGAACTGGAAAAAGTTAGCTGTGCTACCTTAGTCTTAAATTTTAAATTCACTTTGAATTTCCAACAATTCTCACTTTTGTGAATAACCCTGATTGTTATGGAAGTAATTGTACCCATCCCCCTGTGATTTCCTCAGCTGCCAATATTAATGTACTTTGATTCCGCCCGATTCTAATGATTAATGTGCTTTATGATGATTGTATAATTGTCTCGTTGATGGCTGAAGTATGATAAATCCAGAAACATTAAAGGCAATGACTCCGTATTGGAAATTTAAAATGAAGATATAACACTTTGAACTCTTGATTTGTCATACATATTTTCCTGTCCCCACTGTAAAACAGAACAAAACGATTAATAAATACAATATCCAGACACCGGAGCAATGTTAAGATTCATTTCTCATTCATGGAGAAGATTCAACTTTTCACTTGCAGCTTTCTCATCCAGCAAAATCTTTGCAGTTAGTGTGATTTGCAACAGTAATTCGCAGGCTATAGGAGTTGTAAGACATTTGTCTTTGCATACAGGAATGGGAGATAAGTATTTGTGTACCAGAAGAACATGATTTGTCTAGCTGTGGGTTCTGGTTTTACAAGTCTCTTATGAAGCATTGTGGAAAGTAAATGATGGGATTCATGCACCTACGCCATAAATACAATTACTTTTAGGTCAGTAATATATAAACTTTGGCACTCCAACTGTTGTAGACTGAAGCATGGTCTGTTCCCATGATGCTCCCTAGTCAGCCATTTGACTAGTTTAGCATCTTGGGAAACATAGTGCACAACAGTTGATATGCCTGAGGTCAGCTAGAGGTTTAACACCGGTTACTGAGTTTTGATGCTGTTGACTTGGGTAAACAGGCAGCTAACCAGGGCCTCCGGGGAACAACAGCTGCCCCTTTGGGGGCACAGCCACTGTTGTTTTTCTAATCCCTCCCTTCCTGTTGTTAGTGAATACATACATGACTGGCATGTCATCTCAGGGTCAAGATAGGTTAAATGCCCTGCTGTCACAGGTATAAATCATAATATGCTGCCATAATGCTTGAATTTCCCAAAATCTGGCAAGCAGCAGAAGTGGGTCACTGGCACAATTGTACGGGAGATTTCAGTCTAAAGGACGTTGTTCATAAAAGATATCATGGGAGGCATAGTATTATGAAGAGAAAAGTGGAAATTGATTATGTTTATTAAAAACCATAATTTCGCAGATGTTGGTAGAATACACTTACGATTCTCAACATCCCAAACCAGCCTAAAAGTTCATTTTTTATATAAATGTGTGTGCACATGACTGTACATACAATTTGTTGAAAAGGGGCCTGTACACAGTGTGTGGCGAGCATGTGCATAAAATAGTTGGTGGTGGGTAGGTGAATTTTCTTGCACTGATGGATAGCGATAGGTTGTTGGGTGAGTAGGGATATGGGAACAGGAAGTTGGATGATTGGTAAAATGTGACCAGGTGGATGTTGCTATGATAAGGCATGTAATTAGGTGGGTAAATACGTCCAATTCAGTGGGTGGATGGAATGTGACAAAGCAGATGGCTCTCTGAAAGGAGATATGGATGGGGTGTGGTGTTGGTTGAATGTGATTGGGTGATGGTATGTAACAGGCTGGGTGTCTGTGATGGGTTGCATGTCAGGTGAATGCATCTTAATGGGGACTGGATGGAGAGGTTGAAGAGAGAGACAGCGTGGGTAATGTTAGTAACAATTGTTAGTGCCCAATTCCGTAACAGCCACATGCTTGTTGCAGTGGTGTATTTTGGATCTGTGCTGCCCTAGGCATGATGGAACTCGGGCACTCCCTAACTTACGTTTTCCTCACTGCTTCCTGTCAATGACACACCTCGTCCTGTTAAAGACTAACACACACTTTGACTGACACACTCTGATTTGACACAATCTGACACTCACTGGCAAAAACTCACTGACATACACACACAATGACGCACACACACACACACACACACTCACAGACACACACTGACAGGCATACACAATCACTCGGACACATACACAAACATACACATTCTCAGACACACACAGACATACACTCACTCACAGACACACACACTGACAGCTATACACACAGACACACTAACAGACATACACACACACACACTGACATGCACACACATGCGCGCACACACACACACACACTCATTCCCATCCAACACTCACAGATTATTTTTACCTTTTAATTTAAATCCACCCAGCCTCCGGACCTTTGGTAGAGTTGAGTGGATTTTTTACCTGGTGTCCAGTGGTGCTGCTGGTCGGGCGGTTTGGGCAGGGAGGGAGGCAGGCAGGCAGGCAGTCGGGTGGCCAGTAGAGGTCCAGGCGGGCGACGTCATATTCCGGCTCCCGGCATCACTCTGCGGTGCGTGAGGGCGCTGAGTAGAGAGAGCTCACAAATCAGCACTCCCTCGCCGCCCGCCTGGAGTTCAGCTGGCCACTTGCCACCAGGCTAACAAGGCATTTGCCTGGGCATATGTGGGCGGCATTTTTTGCCGCCCCCTTAAAAGTGCCACCCAAGGCAAATACATTGTTTGCCTCACAGCAAATGCATCGCTAGCTTGTTGGGAAGTGGGGGATACCATGAAGTCAATCCACAGGAGTCGCGGTCAGATTATATTTACCTTCAAAAGTGAGGTGCCTGTCTCTACTGCATCTTTTGCACCTCCCTTAGCTCACCCCTGGGCTGATTTGGGGAGAATCAGTTGGCAATGTTTGTGCATACAAGTAATGGGAGGCTAATTGGTGGCCACAATAGCAAAATAAAGGAAAGGAAGTGAATCCTTTCATGGAAGGAGAGGATTATAAAAGGACTGGCATGTAGGGGTGGGGGTAAGGATGGAAACATACTATTCACATTCAGTTATATAATCTATAATCTACATTCTGTGCATTGAGGATTGCTGTCCAGATTACCTTTATTGTTTGCAGTCTGCTAGGCTTCTTTTCCATAATATGCAGTGGATTACGCAACCCGTAATCATCACTCGTAATTCTAATTGGTATTTAACTATGTCATTGCCAGCCAGATATGGTCTAGATATAGATATATAGATACATTTGTATTTTGTATTTTTTGGATAACAGTGCTGTAAAATAACATAAAATAAATAAGTACATAATTCGCATGTTTGGTGTTGATGTGTGTTCTCTCTCAGGAGATTTTCAGTGCTTTTCCAGATTTGGTCATACTGCTGATTATACTGAGCTCCCAGCATTATATTGCTGAGAGCTCAGGAACTGTAAATAAGAACCCAAGGGATTGATTTAGCCAGTGGGGATATATTCAGAAGGAGTGATTCAGACAGTTTGTTTACAGGATTGAAAAATATGCAATATTATCTGGACTCTAAAATATTTAAGGTCAGAATATTGAAAATGATGGAAAGGTCCTGTGTGTGTATATAAGCGCAGATAATCTACAGATGGTTTCATTTAACCATCAGTTAATGCTAAAGTAGGGATATAGTAAATGTATATTGGCAATAAGAAACGTAGGCATTAAGCTTTATCTCGGTTATATTTGTGGATTCTAGTTTAGAACACAAGCCGTTTAATAAAGGTTCCTGTTATTGATGATAATTATCCTTAAGAACATGTTAGCAGCTCAAGTGTTGGTGTTTTCGGTATACACCTTAGAAAGCACAAAGTGGTGTTACAGGTCCAGAAATGATCAAGGTCTACGGGGTAATAAAACAATATGAGCTTTATTCCTTAGGGCTTTAAGAACATCTTGACTATAACTGCTGGGGGATTAATTAAGAAGCTGCGACTTTAGGCCAAGATGATCATCATCGAGAAAATCTAGAGGAATTCACTAAAGAGTTCCACTTCAACTGGGTCAAATACCATTTTGGATCTCTGAATATATAATATAAAGATGAAGCAGACACTAGGCTGGTAGTGTAGGACCTGTCAAAGATGGGGTACATTGACGTTGTGGCAGGCTTATGGAATATATGATCATATAATGTAACTAAACCCTCATTATTTTTTGCCTGGAATAGGGGTTTCTTTTTAAAAACTAAAAAAAAACTAACTAAATATGTCAGCACTGAAGTTGTTGTTTAGGGGATAATGGAGTGCGCTGGATTTTCTGTTTTTATTGTATAACTTGGCTCCCAGCAGCACCCTACTTGTGCATATTCAGGTGAGTGCAGCCAGCCCCCTGTTTGCTCATATCATACTGGAACAGAACTTCTTGTAGTCGCTGCTGAAACTCTTGAGGTCAAGCACCTACGTTTCTGCACTCCTCCATCTACTGAGGGATTGCCTCAAAAGCAGGGCCATCTATCTGTTCCTCTGCACGGGAACTCTTCTATGAATAAGGATGCTGTACTGTTGCTAGCTAGATCCATATCCTCAGGAATATTGCCAGTAGCTTCAGCTAGGCGTATGGCAAGTTCTTCAGCTCGATTTTCTCCGCATCAACCATCTCAGGTGACTGGTTTGGTCCATAGAAAGCCAGGCGTTTTCTTACCCTCTGTGGGAGCACATGCTGTCCTGTCTGTGCTGCCAGTGAGAACGGTGATCCACTGGGAGGGCTGGCTGGCGTTTCCTGGTACGGGTCTATCAGGGCTGTGTTCATCTCAGGTTTCTTTAGCCCTGCTTGATCGTAACCTCTGTGAGCGAGTAGCTCCTGTAGAGCTAGGATGGTCAGGTACTTATAGTTGTCTGCCATCCTGGTTGCTGTACTTTCTGCTGAACATCCGTCTAGACTGCTTTTCACGGAGGATCCCACTTCTTGACCAGTGTCACGGGTTCCAAGGTCTCTTAGTGTCTGTAGAATATTGCATGTTCTATGTTTCTATTGATTATGTATGGATGTCTGTATTGACATAAGTAACAGATGGTATCAATAAGTCACAAGGCTTTCTTTGTCTGAGAACTCTGGAATTTGGACTGGGGGTCTTGTCCTTATATAGCTAGGGTTATACTCTGACGTCATTATGGTCATATTTATATAGAATAGGGGACAAAGAACCACGAGGTCTTGCTGTTGCTTGCTGCACGAGGTTGTTCTTCTTGTCTGGCTGTCTTACTATGTAGATACTAACTCTCCCTTCAGGAGTCCAGCAATTACCATCTGCTGTTGAACATCCATTATCCTGTAACATCCTTTGTTGTTTTATTATGTATCCATAACTCTAACTATAAACCTGAAGAAACCATAAGTCAGATTGCGTATTAGTATTACATGTTAATATAGACTTTGCAAGCCTTTTACCCAAGAAGAAATATACATAAAAGACTTATTTCAATTAACTCGGAAAAATACACAGAAGAAACTAAATTTATTACAGTGTCCCTTGGTTGCTACTTCTCTAATCCTCCGCTGCTCCTGGATTCCGCTACAGCGTACAGTGATTCTAGCCCTCTGGAACTTTGTAAAATTACCTAATATTGTGGACAAGACCAGTCGTATTGGGTAAAACAAAATAACTGTTTATTTTAGAGAAAAACAAATGCATTTATCCTATACACAACTGGGGGTCTTCAACCAGCACAATGCAAACCACTCCCTGGTGTCTGGGACATAATTGGGTCAAGACATAACATTTCCTGCTGGACACCAAGACGCATAGCACAATAGCTTTTACATAATACAATAAACACAATAGCTTTCATCCAGCTCAACATTTACATAATAACTCAACATTAACACAATGTATCCCCATATAATATATGTTATTTTAAGGTCTGTCACCAGGCCCATAGTCTGTGGGCAGGAGGCTGGATGTTATGCCTCTCCAGCAGGCTGTGGCACGGGAGCTTCCGTGCCCCCACTGAAGGTCCAGGTGATTAACATCATTCCGTGCACAAGCTGAGGTTGTGTTATGCTCTGGGAAACCTTGGGTCCTAGCATTAATTTGGATGTTACTTTGACACTTACCACATACCTAGAAATTCTTGCAGACCACGTACACCCCTTTATGGCAATAGTGTTCCCTGATGGCAGCAGCCTCTTACAGCAGGATAATGCACTCTGCCACACTGGAAAAAATGCTCAGGAATGGATTGAAGAATATGACCGTTCAAGGTGTTGATTTGCCCTTCAAATTCTAAAGATCTCAATCTGATTGAGCATCTGTGGGATGTACTGGAACAACAAATCTGATCCATGGAGGTCCCACCTGACAACTTGCAGGACTTAAAGGATCTGCTGCAAATGTCTAGTTGACAGATACCACAGGACACGTTCAGAAGTCTTGTGGAGTCCATGCCTTGATACATCAGAACTGTTTAGGCAGCAAGAGAAGGACTTTCACTATATTAGGCAGGTGGTTTTAATGTTGTGGCCAGTCAGTGTAGGTGCTCATGGTACTCTTACCATGTATCTCATGGGAGGGACTTCTATGAGATAACTGTGCTGCTTTGAAATATGAGGGGAACACACAGAAGGCTTGATTATTACCACAGGGCACACTTGCCTAATTCTGCTTTGGATACCACAGAGATGGCAATTACTATTTTTTATAAGTTCTGATGTATATGCATTTTATCTAAGAGTCATATAATGAATATATATTTCACCATGGGATAGAGCCTAAGATAAATAATTCACACACCGCATCAAGCACCGACAGGAAAAAGCAGTGTGAACAGATTTACAATGACTTCACACTGGCTGCATATTATTACAAGGGTTCTAGTATGTGATCTATAAAATACATAATGATCGGAGTATTCTCTGGTGGGGAATCACTGTATGTAGCAAATAATCATTTTAATTAAACATTGCAATATGAATAGAATGAGTGATCTCTTATGGAACCTCTGGGATATTTGATAAACACCTTTAATGACAGGTATTTGTGTGGCGAATGTTGTCCCAAAGGTGGTTTTGTTGGTCTTTAAAGCAAGCAAACCACCTCTGAGTTGTTTACAAAAATATAGTAGACCAAACACCTCTTCATATAAGAATCTCTTCCACCATTGTAATCAGTATATATTTGTTTGTGTATTTCTTTACATACTCCACTAATATTGGAACCCTTGGTAAATATGAGCAAAAAGGCTGTGAACAATTGTCTTTATTGTTACATATTTTGATCTTCTTGATATCAAACAATTGAAAACACGGATTTTTAAAAAAATATATAATATATATATATATATATATATATATATATATAATATGTGGCACAATTATTCAGTTAATACTCTGTGCTACCTCCCTTTGCCAAAATAGTCTTCTCCTATATTGCCTGATGAGGTTGGAGCATACATGGCAAGGGATCTGAAACCATTCCTACATACAGAATATCTCCAGAACCTTCAAACTCCGAGGTTGATGCTGGTGGACTCTCCATAGGTTTTCTTTGGGGTTAAAGTCAATGGGCTGGAATAGCCATTGCAGTATGATGATTTAGTGGTCAATTGTCCTCCTGAAAGATCCAGCCACAGCCCATTTTTAGCTTTCTGATAGAAGCAGTCGGTTGTTCATTTGATATCTGTTGATAGTCCATGATGCCAAGCATCCTAACAAAATGTACAGGTCCTCTAGTAGAAAAACATCCCCAAAACATTAGTCACCACCATTTAACTGTGGGCATGAGGTACTTTTCCATATGGCTTACCTCTCTGTTTGCACCAAACACACCCCTGGTGTTTATTGCCAAAAAGCTCTGTTTTGGAAGTTCCAGTAATGTCTGACAAACAGAAGATGCTTGAGGTTTTTTTTTTTTTTAGGAGTAGAGGCTTTTTTAAAAAAACAAAAGAAAACTTGTGGTGATGCAGGTGACGTTGAAATTTAGTTTTGGAGATTTCCTAACCCCAAGATGCAACTAATTTCTGGAATTCTCCACCTGTGATCCTTGGAGATTTTTGGGCCACTCAAATCATCCTCTCGCGTTGAAACAATATAGATGCAATTCCTCTTCCAGGTTGATTCATAACATTTCCAGTTGACTGGAACAGTTAACATTTCAAGTTGACTGGAACTTCTTAATTATTGCCCTGATGGTGAAAGTGGGCATTTGCAATGCTTTTACTATTTTCTTATAGCCACTTCCCATTTTGTGGAGCTCATCAACCTTTTGTCGCACAGCTATATTCCTTGTTCTTACCCATTGATGTTGAATGACCAAGGGAATTTGGCCTATATGTTCCCTCATCTTTATACCCTTGTGAAACAGGAAGTTATGGTTGAACAATTTCCTGTTCCTATTCTCCCAGGTGTACCAAACAATTTAATACATCAATGGGAATATACTTCAAATAGATTTTTTTTTTTTCTTCATATAAACCTGTGTTTGCAATTGTTTGATATCGATGAGAGCAGAATAATTTTGTATATTCTCCTAATAAAAGATCAAAAGATTAACCAATAACGACAATTTTTCACAGCCTTCTTACCAAGGGTGCCAGTATTAGTTGAGGGCACTGTACCAGCCTCGGCTATAATCTTTTAAAATACATTTTAACAACATAGTCCTGGTATATGAGTGATGGGGCTTTTCCCAACTGGTTATTTTTCAAGTTCGGATCTTCTACAGCTCCCCCACTCAAGCTTCAGAAAGACCTAAATGGGGGTTGCAATCTTGTTTTGGGTCCAGGAATTCATAATTACATTGTTCATATCTGGAAAGTCTCTGGGGCTGCATTGTTCATATTCAGCTATCCTTTATGCCAGAGCAAAGTCGGAATTAGACTGACCTCTGTGTACGCAGGAAGTTAGTCTTCAATTCTCATGATGTTCAACCAGAACACTGCTGTGTGAGCATCATGAGAGTTGTAGTCTGTACAAACTGGAATCCCAAAAACGTGTTTGTTCTTGCTGCCGAACATAGGAAAAAAAATGTAGTTTCATTAATCACAGCTGTGGATGTAATAATTTAGAAAAGGCTATTCTCCGAACATCAACACACTTGACAGTTAGGGTTGTTCACAACACAAGACCTTTAAAGATGGAACAATCCAATAGTTGCCAAGAAACAAATAAATTACCGTAAAACACACATTTTGAGCTCCGGTTTAAAATGCTTCCCTGTTTTGTTTTTTTTCAGTTTTTTGTTGTTTTTTTTTTATATACTAATTTTATTAGAGAAAAATAGCCAGTGATGGGAAATGGCAAAGTGTTGTGTATGATTAATAATCTTTAATTTATATAAAACAACACTAAAACAGTCCTCTAATACACTACAAATTTCTATATGTGCTGTGTAAAGTAATGCAGATTCTTAATGCAACATCTGTAGTACCTGTTTAACAACACAAGTTAAGATTAGTATTGTTTTTAAATATCACCTGGATTTTTTTTCATTTTGAAAAATTAGAAAATTAAAAGCTAGTTCTACAGTTATGTAGTAACCAAGTGGTCTGCATTCGAATAGAAACAAAGTTTCTCATTCATGTTGTGTTACTTTCCAACCAGGGGGAAAACAAAAAATATATTTGCTTAACATCCGAGCAATAAATCCGAAAAGATGACTTAATATGAATCCCAACGTCCATGCCATCAGCGTGATGGTTTGCGAAGGGTCCTATAGAGTCCATTATTGCCCAATCATTACTTTTAAGATGATTTAACCAAGAGTTATTTACTAAATGGTAAATTGTGGGGAATTATTTCATGGGTTTCAGTAAATCATGTCCTTACTAATGGAGACTTGAGGGAATACACCCAGATGTAGACATAGCCTATCTAACCACTAACCACCAAGTATTGCTCAATGAATGATCTTGTCATAGCCATTTGAACACACTGGGCACATTTAACATGTTGTTACTTGTGATCTATGGTAATAATGATTGAAATTGAATATAAACGAGGGAAAACTACCTAAATAACACATAATTAAAACATGTTGTGCAAAAATAAGCCACCTGAGGTGAGCCATATGTTTAGGGCAGCCGGTGAACGTGTGTTCCAGCTGCCTTCATCTAATAATCAGAGAGATATAGCACATTAAAGAGCAAAGATGTGTTATTTCTTTCAGATAATGTGATTTGGGGAGATGAAGGATGCACTCTGCCACAACTTTGTCTCGCAGAACACATGGAATTTCCTATGTTTTACTTGTGACAAAAAGTTACTGTTATGAACCATGGGTCCAGATGACTCTAAGTGGTCACTCAATCTGGCAGGGAGATGAAAAGATCAAAAGTTGTTTACTAAAATGAAAATTCAAAGTGAAAAAATTTAAGGTCAGAATAGCCAAAGTGAAATCGTAACGGATTTAGAGAATTCTTCCAGTTTGACTTTTTGTCACCTTACATTTTATATTTACTTTGAATTCTTAATTTAGTGAATAACCTTGTCTAGATCATGGTTCTTCGCAGTCAAGCTAGTAACGGAGTAGACCCATACTGTCGTTTGTTTTTTTACTTTTAAAGTACATTCTTATAATTATCTTTAAATTGACTTCATGAATAAGGCATCATCCAGAGGCAATTAGGTGAGAGTTGGAGCCAATTTAAATAGCAAGTTATTGAAGTCAGTCTGTTATATCCTTGTTAACAGCAGGGCTCTTACGGTCTTACTTCTGTGTTATCCCATTAAAGGATATCCAGAGACCTTCTGGAGGGACCAGTGCATGACTGTATTTTAAACCGAGAACTAGGTCATAAGACACTATAAACCAAGCATGTCAAACTCATAGACTAACACGGGCCAAATAAACAAGGTTTAAGTTTATGTGGGCTGCAAAAAAAAACTAAAACTTCGGTTTTCATAGAAATGCAGGTTTATTTAGAAAAGTACAGGATAAAAAAAGTTGCCTAACTGATACTAGACGTCATCACGCTCGTAGGGCTTCAAAGTAAACTAAAGAGCGGATTTATTTTAAGAAGAAATGCATTTGCATACAGCCAACATTTCAGTCCAACTACCTTGACATATGAAGAACAGTTTGGTAATGGGACTGAAATGGTGAATGTATGCTGCTGGACAGCTGTAAAAACCAAATGATGTTCTTTTGTTGATTTTGAAGTCCTATGCATGTGTTCTGCACTTTGGCTAAGATCATCAAACTTGTGCATGTGTGGCAAAAAGCCGCGCAGCTAATCAGCATCTCCAGGGGGAGCATTCAGCACCTTCATGCAGACCCAATCTAATACACTGCCCCCTTCCTCCATTCTAATACACTGGCCACAAATCCAATATATTTTCCCTAATCTAATTTAATACTGCCCCCAAGCCCTTCTTCCCCTACCTTAAGATGAGCCGCCCATCCTCCAGTTCCAGCCCTGCTCTTCTCTGAGAGCAGGCCAGACCCTCCTCTGGCACTGCGAGCAAGAAGGAAGGGGGAGTGACTCGCCTGCTCTGCAGACAGCCGGCCACTCTGCCCTCTTGCAGTCGTGGGAGGGAAGGCAAGAATCCGACAGGAAATATCTTTCCTGTCTTGCAGTTGGTCGCAGCCACAGCACAAAACAGCCCCAGGGCAGACAGGCTGCAAATAAATTAATTGTGGGCAAAAAGTTTGACATGCTTGCTATAAACAGTCCACAAAGAGTCCTTGCAATAATAGTTTGCAAATAACGTTTAAGCAAATTAAGTTAAATTGACTCTATGGGCACCTAGACCACTCCATCCCAATGAAGTGGCCGGAATTCAGTACCCCTGTCTTTTTAACCCTGGAACTGAAAATGTTGCTTTGCAGGTATAGCCACTAGAGGCACTTCTGCAGCTATAAAGGAGTTACACTCTGTTACAGATCAAATGACTGTCATTTAGAGCATTCTGAGCCAGGAAGGCAGAGCGGAAACACAGAGATCAGTGGCATGCGGGGTATAAGGTTAGTTAAACTTCTTGGTGAGACCTACATAGGTAGGAGAACAATATAGAGTTAGGAATAAATGTTTGTATTCCTAACCCGCTAGTTTTCTTTTAAGGTAAGAAATTTAATTAATGCAAAACTTAACTGAACCCATGTACAGCGATTTGGAATTTGTTGGTGCTTTATAATAAAGTATAATAAATATTTAGGTAGCACTGTCTATACTATCTCCTTGAGAATCCTGAATGCTACATTTCATCACTGCTCCTGTGAGTATGTTTCTGTTCTTCTGACACATTTCCCATCTAGTTGTCTTTAGATTGAAGTCTGCTTTGATTAGTGGTCCATCGGGGACAATCCATCCAATTAGAGATCATTCAGGTGATTTGAAAGTGTCGTATTCCAGCACTATTGTTTTGTGGTCATGGTAAAGCACGCTTTGGAGGCAATATTTATGCAGAAGAGATGCCGGGCAAAAGTATTGCAGATTTCTAAATTTGTAATCAATAGGAATCAATATCTTATTTTTCGTTTGAACTTTAGTAACCTACTTATCCAGAGAAATTCATGATATATGACAAGATTGTGCTAAATTATTTTATGCCATAACAAGCACATGGAGATGTGACCGCTTTACTAGACGTGAACAGATTTGTTAATGTTACCTTTTGTCTTTTCTATGCTCTATGTGCAGAGTCCCTCTGCCCTTCTGCTATCAGTGCCAGCTGTCATAATTGTAATAAATTCATAAGCCTTCATTTTCTTGGTAACGCTGGATACATAGCTAATCCTATCCGTGGCTGTTACATAGCAAGAGATTCTGATTCATTAACAGTGTTCTGATCATGCTCAAGGTGAGAACTTGTGATGCAGTAGTTGGTCATCCATCTTCTGTGTAGCACTACTGATGTTTACAGTATGGGTACTTTGTACTTTCTAAAGTGGGTTGTGGCTGAACCTTTCTATAGTGTGGTATGGAATGGCCTAAGCATGCTAGCCAACAGAGCATTGGAAGGTCACAAAGGTTGAGGAGCAAAATTCTCAGGATATGGTTGGCAAATCCTTATTCTTGTCCCACTTTGTGGTTTCCATGAAGAGTACCAAATTAATATCTGTTTACATTCATAAATGACTGGTATTATTCAGTAGAAAGCTGTTGATGCATAATGTAATATTTTCTGGATAAAATTGAATAAAAGTTGTGATAAAAGTTGAGATTGAAAAAAGTATCATAAATATGGGTAGATTGCTTCTTACACAGCCTTCGCTATTATCTATAGCCAGGATCGGTGGTTATTACATTTAGCCTCATTGAGAAAGGATTACTTTATTCTCCCGGGTGTCTTTGTAGCCATAACATTTTGTTCACTTGTATCCAATAAACCAAGTGATCTTAATTACATTTATTTTATCTGTTTCACATTGTTCCTGTGATGAGTACAGATATTTCTCATCATGTTACACAGTTTCACCGCAGTCAAGTATTCCAGGTAATGACTTGGCAAAAAGCGTAGTAATTGTGAAACATTTTAGAGTCTTGTCTATTTGAAGCATGGTTGCTCCCATAGACCTCTCTTCTTCTGCATTATACATCATGTACAACACAATCTAAGTGAACAGAAGCATGAATGCGATGCTCAAAGTGTAGTGCATAACATATTGCAGTGTTATTGAGCCTCACACACAAAAAATGGAATTCTGGCACGGGAAATTGGCTTTTCATAGATACATTAAGCGGTTGTCCTTTGAGGAGAAAGGTGAACTGATTATACAGAGACAGCCAGGATGTGTTACTCAGCTCTGCTTCAAGAAAACAGGTTGTCACATCCAAGACAGCCTACACACTGCGATGTGGCATATCACATTGTATGCTAATATTGTATGCGTTGCTTGGAATGTTGAGGAAATGTTTTTTCCAGGTTTGTAGCAGAATTTCCTGGCAGAAGCCGTTTAGAGCGTCACATTTACAATACATTTTGGATGACAATTTGAGAATTGCTGTTTTCAGATCTCTCCTTGAGAATCCATGATTTTTATATATATTTTTTTAATATAGTGTGCGTGTTTACCGGCATAGAATATACTTGGTAACATTTACCTCTGAAATAGTGTTCTCTGTTGCTTAGCAACTGGAGAAACATAATTCAGTTTCCTTGTGGATGTCTGCTGGTCCAGAGACAGAGGCACCTTGGATATGGAGGGGAAATGGCCATTAGTGTCACTAAGTAGCAGACAGAGAGGGGGGGGGGGAGCTGTATATTTTTGAGAAATGCTGTATGAAATTCTCATGGAAAATATTACGCATGGTTTGTGGTCTTCTTTACCAGTGTGAGATAAGGAGGAGTCATTGTAAAACCTGTCTCTGCTGTAACGGGAATGCTGAAAGTATTTATCCTCCAGACGTTGCTTGTCGTTTGTAATGTAAACAACGGAAATTCACAGCGATGGTCTCCACAGGAGCCATGTATTCCATAGGTGTTAGTACATTTCTTCATAATAATGTGATGGGCTATGCCCCAGCCAATAATTACTGAAGGGTGAAGCTAAAAGAAAGCAACTTAGATGGAAGATGTGAAAATAATTGGATTTTATTGCATTTCAGCATCACTTTTATTTTTTACTTCACCATAACTCTCTCATTATTTTGTCAACCTTTTTTTTTTTGCAGTAATCTGGAACATAAAAATTGTCCGTTTATCCTTTTGAAATATTTGAAACAGTATTTCAAGCTTTTTTTTGTTAGCGTTTTTTTTGTAACCGTGGACCTGCGTCACCTTTTTTTTTTTAATAGTTCCGTAATTAAACCATAATTTGTCAGAAAGGTAAACGTGTGTATATATATGGTATTAAAAAGTAGCTAATTACTAAATACCTGCATCCTCTCCAGTGCTGTGGCAGCCATTTTGATGTTTGTGGGTGTTCCATCCTACCTACTGTCCACCTCTTGTCTGATTGGCTCTACTTGAAGGGTCTTCCCAAAATGTGGTGCTCCTGCTGTAAGATACCAAACTCTGACTTCTTTGCCAGCACTTTAGTGTATAAAAATATTAATGTGTGGCACTACATTTAAATATTCTCATGGCAAAGTGCATAGTCTTGCACTCTGTAGGGAATAATCACAGCAACTACAGAGAATGCACCGTGGCTGCTGTGAAAGCTTTTTCTGCTCTCTCCCACCAGTGAATGCATGGGTACACACAGTGCAATTAGCATATGCATGTATGCTGAGAATCAATTGACAGGTGAGGGACATTTATTTTTTCTGTTTGTTTTGTCAGATCAATGTATTTGTTAGCAATTCTGCTAGGACCATGTGTATTTAAAATCTAATGCTGATTTTAATTTTGACACCCATATATTTGGATACGAAGTGCGCACCTCTTAATTTGTCTTGTAGTTGGCTTGGGAAGAGAGTTTGAGAAGAAGTGTAGTTTTAACTTAGAAAAAGTTTAAATGAATATTAAATTGAATCTATACAAAAATCCATCTAACTTGGTGAATATCTTGACAGGGTGGAGGTTGGTTGGTTAGGTTGGTGGACCCAGTGGTGCATTTTTGCAGGTATATCAGAAAAGGTGGCCCGTGAATGGTGTTCATGGGAGTTTCTCATTGACCCTGAGAAGTACAGGTCCTTGAATTTAGGTGGGGGTTGCTGTAATTTAAAAGTCGCTGATTAATCTAGACTTGAGGTCTATTTCCGCATTTCCCAATCTTAAGGTTAAGAAGTTTTGTGAAAACTTTAAACTTATCAGTGGCTTTTAGATGCCTGGAATCCTCTCCTTTTCCTCTTCCTCTCCCCAATTCCCAGTCTCTGTTCCTACTATCTTATATTCTTTCTCTCCATTTCTTCTTTGCTATTCTCTGTTTCTGTACACCTTTTCCACAGAGGGGTGTCTTTCACTGGTTTAAATACTCATCACATGTTAGACCCCTCATTGAGGAAATATTACACTGTAACTCTGAATCTCTTTTGAATTTGTTTACACTGTCTTTCTAATAAAGATTATTTAAAAAAAAAAATGTAAATACATCCAAAACAAATGTCTGCTCAGCTACCAATCTGTTCACAGCATATAGGACTATGTAGTCTCCAACTCCATAGGGTTCTCCTGCACGCCTTAAAGCAGAACTGTCACTAGTGAGATGCCTGAAGAAGCGTATAATCATATTGAAAGTACATCTATTAGAGAGAACTTGCATGTGTTAGTGTCTGTATATATAAAAAATATATATATATGTGTGTGTGTGTGTGTGTATATAAAATGTCTGCTTTGCTTATTCATGCGTATTTTTGAAACACGTCATGCTTATTGTGGTGTTATTTGTAATGCTTATTGTCTGATATTATCTGCCAAATTGTTGTACGTGGAAGTTGTGTTGGTTCCACAGTTCCTCCCTCGCTCCCCGACATTGTCATCTGCATTCTTTGAGCCTGCCATTTCAGGGGGATTAGTGATACTGCCACGTAATCTATGCATTCAGCTGCCGTAGTCAGTGTTGCTATGGAGACACAGAACAGATGCTGAGAGATTCTTAATAAGCATCCATTTCAAGTGTGTTTGTAAAAATTATATATATAAAAAAATAAAAAAATGGTAATGTAAGATACAGATCCCAAATGTTATCTGTATGTAATTGATTTAAGGATTTAAGGATAGTGAAGTGACTGAATTTAGGTAAACTAAATTACTTTATCATCACAAATAATCACTTTTAACCTTTTCCTTCCATGTCACAAATCAACCAGATGTTTTGAAACAAATTATTATTTATGAAACATATATGTTCTGTGTCTTTTATATCTTAAACGATATGGGAAATATAGTTAGCATATTTTAAATCGTATTGTAAGAGAAAAAAATGTTTCAGTATTGAGACACAATGAAAAAGAGTTGAAAGTGATAGTATCTTCCTTTATTAAGGTGCTGTACGTATGACCGTATCCATTTCAATATAGGGCAACAATGAAAAGATTCTGTGTAGCTTATTTGAAAAAATAAATGTCAGTCTTTTGTTAGCTGTGTGTACTGAACACCCCTTAAACATAGAAACATAGAATGTGACGGCAGACAAGAACAACTTGGCCCATCTAGTCTGCCCAATTTTCTAAAGTATTTCATTAGTCCCTGGCCTTATCTTGTACCTAGGATAGACTTTAGACATGTGCAATTCGTTTCGGTCTGAATTTAAATTCGGACAGATTTCAGACATTCGGACATTCAGATGCTTCCGAATGTCCGATGTGCCGAACCGAACGGAAGTGCCGAACCGAATGGAAGTGCAGAATTGCTTCGGATTTCTGAAAAGTGCCAAAACAGGAGAGGGAGGGAAAATTAAGGGAATGATCACAGGAATCTAACCATAACCCTAGCCCTAACCCTACCCATAGGGATAGGGGTAGGGGTAGGGAATTGCCTTTGTTCCGAATTTCGGAAGTGCTGAACAGAGACGAATTTTCTACCCATGCACATCCCTAATAGCCTTATGCCTATCCCATGCATGCTTAAACTCCTTCACTGTGTTAACCCCTACCACTTCAGCTGGAGGACTATTCCATGCCTCCACTACCCTCAAAGTAAAGTAATACTTACTGATATTATTTTGAAACCTTTGCCCCTCTAATTTAAGACTGTCCTCTTGTTTTGGTAGTTTTTCTTCTTTTAACCCCTTAAGGACCAAACTTCTGGAATAAATGCCATGTGTCCTTAAGGGGTTAACCCCTTAAGGACACATGACATGTGTGACACGTCATGATTCCATTTTATTCAAGAAGTTTGGTTCTTAAGGGGTTAAAGATAGTCTCCTCCTTTACTGTGTTGATTCCCTTTATGTATTTAAATGTTTCTATCATATCCCCCCTGTCTTGTCTTTCCTCCAAGCTATACATGTTAAGATCCTTTAACCTTTAAGTTTTATCCTGCAATCCATGAACCAGTTTCGTAGCGCTTCTCTGAACTCTCTCTAAAGTATCCATATCCTTCTGAATATGCGGTCTCCAGTACTGCGTACAATACTCCAATACTCCAAGTGAGGTATCACCAATGTTCTGTACAATGACATGAGCACTTCCCTCTACTACTAATACCTCTCCTTTAATACACAGATGATTTTAGCCACACTATGTGGTACAACCCTGTTATTGGGAAGAAACACTAAGTGTTATAAATATGGTATTAGAAGTTTACGTAATTGCAATATGTTTTGCCAGCACAACATACAGTTAAATGCTGACATATAATGTATCATGGAGAGTCATGTCTAAGTATTCATCTAAAATGTCCCATTAATGCTGTCCTATGTGTAATGCTGGCAGGGGTCAAGTCCTGGGGGAAAAAGTGTGGGAACTCACCCAAGACCCCCTCCCCTCCCTCCCCCCTAAAAAATAAATTACACTCCTATGCACATAGTCAGGGCCGGCCTTAGGGGTGTGCGAGCTGTGCGGCCGCACAGGGCGCCATGGACCAGGGGGCGCCCTGTGGCTGACACAGCTCGCACTGTCTCCTAGTGACAGCCTGTGAAGGAGAGCTCAGAGCTCTCCCCTAATGCAGGCTGCGCTGTGTTGCGTGGCCGCGCTCCGCCCCCCTGCCTCTTAAGGCTGCCCTCACTGATAGTCTCCAGACTCCCCACTCGGATCTCAGTGAGAGAAAGGGGGCGGGGTTAAACGCCGATCGGAGGCGGAGCTACATGAGAAGCGGGGCGGAGCTACAGGCAGGCGAACCCTCTGGTAAGTTAGGGGAAGCAGGAAGGAGTTCCTGTTCCCCCATCTACCACCACACTGCCCCCTGCTCCCCCCTACCCTAACTGTGCCCCCTGCTTCCCCACCTACCCTAACTGTGCCCATTGCTCCCCCACCTATCCACTGTGCCCTAGCTACCATAACTGTGCCCCATGCTCTCCCACCTACCCACTGTGCCCCTTGCTTCCCCACCTACCCACTGTGCCCCTTGCTTCCCCACCTACCCGCTGTGCCCCTTGCTTCCCAGCTACCACCATTGTGCCCTCTCTCCCCAGCTACCACCACTGTGCCCCCTCTACCCCAGCTACCACCGCTGTGCCCCCTCGCCCCAGCAAGCTTATCTGTGCACTGCGCCCCAGCTACCCACTGTGCCCCCCTGCTTCCCCACCTAGCCTAACTATGCTCCTGCTCCCCCAGCTACCCACTGTGCCCCTGCTGCCCACCTAGCCTAACTGTGCCCCCATGCTCCCCCACCTACCCACTATGCCCCACCTACCCACTGTGCCCCTCACTCGCCCACCTACTCACTGTGCCCCTTGCTCCCCACCTACCCGCTGTGCCCCTTGCTCCTCAGCTACCACCACTGTGCTCCAGCTACCACCACTGTGCCTCCACTCTCCCAGCTACCACCGCTGTGCCTTCTAACCCCCAGCTAGCTTAACTGTGCCCCTGCTCCCCCAGCTACCCACTGTGCCCCCTGCTTCCCCACCTAGCCTAACTGTGCCCCTGCTCCCCAGCTACCCACAGTGCCCCTGCTCCACCCCTAGCCTAACTGTGCCCCCTGCCCCCCACCTAGCCTATCTGTGCCCCTGCTCCCTACCTACCCACTGTGCCCCCTGCTCCGCCAGCTACCCACTGTGCCCCCTGCTTCCCCACCTAGCCTAACTGTGCCCCTGCTCCCCCCGCTCCACACAGTGCCCCTCCTCCTCACCTAGCCTAACTGTGCCCCCTGCCCCCCCACCTAGCCTATCAGTGCCCCTTGCTCCCCCAGCTACCACCACTGTGCCCCCTCTCCCCCAGCTACCCTCTGTGCCCCTGCTCCTCCACCTTCCCACTGTGCCCCCCCCCAGTTACCCACTGTGACCCTGCTCTCCAACCTACAACTACACTACCCCTGCTCCCCCAGTTACCCACTGTGCCCCTGCTCTCCTACCTATCACTACAATACCCCTTCTCCCCCATTGTGCCCCATGTTCCCCCACCCACCACTACTTTACCTCTGCTCCCCCACCTACCAATACATTACCCTTGCTCCCACAGCTACCACCACTTTGCCACCTGGTCCCCCACCTACCACCATTGTGCCCCCTGATCCCCCACCTACCACGACTGTGCCCCCTGATCCCCTACCTACCACTACACTGCCCCTGCTCCCCCAGCTACCACTACACTACACACCTATTGACACACACAGTACATGGATAAAGGGGTATGATGGGGGGGGGCGCTGTGAAGATTTTTTGCACAGGGCGCCTTAGGGCCTAGGGCCGGCCCTGCACATAGTGCAGTGCAGGGTGTGTTTAATGAATGTAGTGTGTTTGTAGTGAGTGCAGAGTGTGTATGGTGAATGCAGTGTCTTTGTAATGAGTGCAGAGTGTGTATAGTGAATGCAGTGTGTTTTTAGTAAGTGCAGAGTGTGTATAGTAAATTTAGTGAGTGCAGAGTAAGTATAGTGAATGTAGTGTGTTTGTAGTAAGTGCAGAGTGTGTATAGTGAATGCAGTGTCTTTGTAATGAGTGCAGTGTGTATAGTGAATGTAGTGTGTTTGTAGTAAGTGCATAGTTTGTATAGTAAATGTAGTGTCTTTGTAATGAGTGCAGTGTGTATAGTGAATGTAGTGTGTTTGTAGTAAGTGCATAGTTTGTATAGTAAATGTAGTGAGTGCAGAGTAAGTATAGTGAATGTAGTGTGTTTGTAGTAAGTGCAGAGTGTATGTAGTGTTTGTAGTGAGTGCAGTGTGTGCAATAATCTCTTGAATGTAAGTTAATGGAGCAGGGCCCTCCACCCCTCTGTTCCTGTACGTCCAGTTGTCTGGTTACAATTACATGTATGTTAGTCCACTCATTGTACAGCGCTACGGAATTTGATGGCGCTTTATAAATAATAATAATAATAATGAATGTAGTGTGTGTGTGTGTATGTTGGATGATGTGTGTGTGTGTGTGATGAGGGTTGATGAGTGTGTGACATGAGGGATGATGTATGTGTGTGTGTGTGTGTGTTAGGGGGAGAACCTTTTTTTTTTTAAATTTTTTATTTATGTGTATATCATTTTTATTTTATTCCCCCCCTCCCTGCTTCTTACCTTGATCGCATTCCCTGGTGGTCCGGTGGTATGGTGGAGGTAGCCAGCCGCTGCACTAAGGGGCCCAGCACACCCTGTGTTCCCTCTCCAGCTCTGTCTAACTCTCGCGAGACTCGCCTGCGTGCTGTACGGAGCGTTGCCATGGTACGGCCGCGGGACTGCGGCCGCGAATGTGAGACAGAGCTGGAGAGGGAACACAGA
The DNA here is from genome assembly GCF_036172605.1 of Pelobates fuscus. Lineage (NCBI taxonomy): Eukaryota > Metazoa > Chordata > Amphibia > Anura > Pelobatidae > Pelobates > Pelobates fuscus. The sequence goes on along the minus strand of NC_086326.1, from coordinate 81,004,224 downwards.
GTGTGCTGGGCCCCTGTGTGCAGGTAGCAGGGCAGGTCCTGCAGGACTACTAGCAGGAACACATACCTGCTTTGGAAAAAGTGCAGGAACGCCGTTCCCATGCGTTCCTGCAGGACTCCAGTCCTGAATGCTGGATATATTTCACTTACTTTTCCTCTAGCTTTTTGTGATTTTATGTTGCCCTTTAACTGACTCTCTGAGCACCATAAGCATTGAAACGTATTGGGGTGTATCCTTGGTGCTAGGATCCTGAAAAAGACCCGACAGGGTCGAAATGTCAATTATTTTGCTGAATGTAATTATATTACATTAAATCACATTGCTTTCACTTTAAGTCTTGCGAGTGCATCCTTGATTATTTTCTATATATATATATATATATATATATATATATATATATATATATATATCTCAAAATATGTATATAGATAGATAGAGTGGGCCAAAATTCAGAGTAGAATTTGACCGGTAAATCATTTATTTTCTAGTAGCTCATTTCTTTTTTGATGCAGGTACATAATAAAGGGATTCTATAGAGCCAGGAAAACAAACTCATTTTCCTGATACTATAGGCTCCTGCTGTGTTCCCCTCCCTTGTGCGCAGCTAAAATCCCTTCAGTCACTTACCTGAATCCAGCGCCGGTGTCCCTCGGCACTGGGTCAGGCTCCGCCTACACTCCTGCTGAAATTGGCGGGAGAGACCTAATGCTTTCCTATGGGAGAAAATCTGACACTGGAGGTCCTAGTGCAGAGCGTAAGGATGTCCAACGTCAGATAACATTTGGATTCCGGAAGTCCCTCTAGTGGCTGTCTGGCAGAAACTGCAATAATTACCACTGTAGGGTTAAGGGACATGGGACAATGCACCCAGATTACCTCAATGAGCTGAGGTGGGCTGGGTGCATACAGTGTCCCTTTAACCCCTTAAGGACCAAACTTCTGGAATAAAAGGGAATCATGACATGTCACACACGTCATGTGTCCTTAAGGGGTTAATTGAGTCTTGGATGATTCACCATGGGTTGTTTCACAAAGGAACAAGTAAAAATTGTGGAATTTTATTTTCAAAAGGGAAGATCCAGAGGGAAGTATAGTGCTAGGAATACAGATTTGTACTTATGACACCATAGTATCCCTTTAACCATTTGTCAGTTCAGCAGTGCTGAAAGTGTTAACAGAGATATTGTCAGCAGAAGTTGGGCTACAGCAATTTGGTGCTGCCAAAAGCTGCTCAATGCTTAGCCTGATATTGCATGGGATGAGCCAGAAAGTGTTGGAGAACAATTTAAGAAAAAAAAAGTTAAGGACCACACATGTTGCCTCCTTGCACCACATGATCCATTGCAAAACATTTTAACTGTCCCTTTAATATTATTATTAACATGTGGTTGTAAATAGAGCAAAGCAAATATTAAAAACAAAAAAACTTAAAGGGAAACTCCACTACCCATATACAAAATAAATAAAAATCACTCTTTATTAGATATACCCCAAATAAATCATGTATGCATTTAATTAAGCATTTTCAATTTCGGATATGTCTAAAAACACTTGCAAAACTTACAGTTCTCTTGTCTGTTTCCTTTGAAAACACTCCCCTTCCAACCCCGCCCAGACTGTCTGTGACTGTCCAATCACAGACTTTCCAATGAAGCTCAATAATGTTTTTACAAGGCAGGTGCTCTGAGCAATTGCTGTCAAGAGTTACTCCATTGAGCTAACCAAAGTAAAATGACCTGTTGTCTGCTTGAAGTTTAGTTTACAAAAGCTTAGTTTACAAAAGCGTCTGTTTCTATTAAAATCAGGACTTTTTGCAAAATGAAAAAAAGAGGACACACTCTTCACACACAAAGGTTTATATCAAGCTAAAGTTGTTTAGGGGTCCAGAGTGTTCCTTTAAGACATTTAAACATGCCAGAATTCATTGTATCTGCTAATATACTGTCTGAATCTTTATTTATTTGATCTTATTTTATGTAAATTGATTTATGGAGAATTCCTGGTACTCCTCATATCCGTTCAGGCCCCTGCAATCCTTGAACCGGCCCATTTCCAGTGAAGCTTTGCATATTTAATTAGCAAGCTCTAGAGGAACTGATGATTGTGCCTGGCAGCGAAAACGATGTGCCAGGCACCGCTGCTTGTCAGGGGAAATGAAAAATCTTTCCAGCCACTGCTGGCTCCATCCTGATCCATGAGGAAATGTACAGAGACCTAATAAACCTTGCAAAGGAAAATTTGTTTTCACGTGAGTTATCTTAACAGTTTTACAGTTTGTGCTGCACCTGAACCACACTTTCACTGCCTGTTCTTTCATTAGAGCACCAACGCCATCTGTCTTACCATTGCTTGGTGGTTACGTCAAGTTCTACTGGAACTAAATAAAATCCCATATCAGTCCCTAAAGGGACAATAGTTCAGCCGCACCATATGGCTCTGAATGTATTGACACCCTATTGTGTCTTCGCCATTCTCCTACACCACATGTGCGAAATGAAGCCTTAGGTTGTAAAGCCACCTAAAGTTTTATCATTTCTGGATTTAATTTTGATCACCCAATCATTGTGTATTACAGAGCAGTATGTAAACCTTAAAGGGACACTATTGTCAACAGCACAAATTAAGCTTAATGAAACAGTTTTGGTGTATAGATCATGCCCCTGCTCAATTCTCTGCCATTTAGCAGTTAAATCACTTTGTTTATACAGCCCTAGTCACACCTCCCTGCATGTGACTTACCCAGCCTTCCTAAACACTTCCTGTAAAGAGACATCCGATGTTTATAATTCATTTATTGCAAATTATTTTTCATTTAGAATGTATCTCCTGCTCTGTTAATAGCTTGCTAGAGCCTGCAGGAGCCTCCTGTATGTAAAATTCACAGAGCAGTACATTAAAAAAAAAAAACTTTTAAGAAAGTTACATCTGATTGAAAGTGAAACATATTTTTTTCTTGCAGGCTGTGTCAGTCAGAGTCAGAAGAGACTAGGGCCTGCGTAAACAGAAACAAAAGTGATTTAACTCCTAAATGGCAGAGAATTGAGCAGTGAGACTGCAGGGACATAATCTATACACCACGACTGCTTAATTAAACTAAAGTTGCTTTAGTAACTATAGTGTCCCTTTAAGGATCTGAACTACCATGTTTTAGTTCCATAGGAGTGTCAGTCTTATTGTGAAGAGAATAAATCTGTTTTTCTGTACAGTGTGGTAACAGCGATAGGAAATTTATATATGGAACATTTGGCAATACATAAATGTTACTGTCAGCATGGTGTTAGTATGACAGTAAGGACAACAAGCATGGTTGTCCTTAGTGGGTGCATGCAATGCATCCCTCTATTCCTACAACTCTTGTAATAACTCTAGGAATTGTTGTGTACCAATCACATTATTTTGGAGTGGGTATGTTGTGCGTCCAGATGCCTGACATAATTCATCACTCCATATGAGGTGTGGGGAAAAAAAGTAGTTTAATATATATTTTAATCTATTCACTTGCTAGTGGTCTAATTTAAAGGACCACTATAGTGCCAGGAAAACATACTCATTTTCCTGGCACTATAGTGCCCTGTGGGTGCCCCCACCCTCAGGGACCCCCTCCCGCCAGACTCTGTGGAGAGGAAAGGGGTTAAAACTTACCTTTCTCCAGCGCCGGGCGGGGAGCTCTTCTCCTCCGATCCTCCCATTTGGCTGAATGCGCACGCGCGGCAAGAGCTGCGCGCACATTCAGCCGGTCTCATAGGAAAGCATTATCAATGCTTTCCTATGGACGCTTGCGTGCTCTCACTGTGATTTTCACAGTGAGAATCACGCAAGCGCCTCTAGCGGCTGTCAGTGAGACAGCCACTAGAGGATTTGAGGGCTGGATTAACCCATTTATAAACATAGCAGTTTCTCTGAAACTGCTATGTTTATAAAAAAAAATGGGTTAACCGTAGCTGGACCTGGCACCCAGACCACTTACATAGTTAGATAGCTGAAAAGAGACTTGCGTCCATCAAGTTCAGCCTTCCTCACACCTGTTTTTTGCTGTTGATCCAAAAGAAAAAAAAAAAAAAACCCAGTTTGAAGCACAATTTTGCAACAAGCTAGGACAAAAAATTCCTTCTTGACCCCAGAATGGCAGTCAGATTTATCCTTGAATCAAGCAGTTATTACCCTACATTGAAAGATTATATCCTTGAATATTCTGTCTTTGCAAGTATGCATCTAGTAGCTGTTTGAACATCTGTATGGACTCTGATAAAACCACTTCTTCAGGCAGAGAATTCCACATCCTGATTGTTCTTACAGTAAAAAACCCTTTCCTTTGCCTTAGACGAAATCTTCTTTCTTCCAGTCTAAACGCATGGCCTCGTGTCCTATGTAAAGTCCGGTTTGTGAATAGATTTCCACACAATGGTTTGTATTGGCCCCGAATATATTTGTATAATGTTATCATATCCCCTCTCAGGCGACGTTTTTCTAAACTAAATAGGTTTAAATTTGTTAACCTTTCTTCATAGCTGATATGTTCCATTCCTTTTATTAATTTTGTAGCCCGCCTCTGCACTTTTTCTAGTGCCATGATATCCTTCTTTAGAACAGGTGCCCAAAATTGCACAGCATATTCAATATGTGGTCTTACCAGTGATTTATAGAGAGGCAAAATGATATTCTCGTCCCGAGAATGAATGCCCTTTTTCATGCATGACAATACCTTACTGGCCTTGGCCACTGCTGATTGACATTGCACATTGTTGCATAGTTTGTTGTCTATAACAATTCCCAAGTCCTTTTCGTGTGTTGTTATCCCTAATTCGCTTCCATTAAGGGTATACCTTGCTTGTGTATTCTTTACGCCGAAGTGCATAACTTTGCATTTTTCAACATTAAATTTCATCTGCCATTTGAGTGCCCAGTCCTCCAGTCTATCTAAATCCTTCTGCAGCAAAGTAATATCTTGCTCACATTGTATTATTTTACAAAGTTTTGTGTCATCTGCAAACACTGAAACATGACTTTCAATGCTGTCTTCAAGATCATTTATAAAAATGTTAAATAGAAATGTTAAGCTGAAGTGGTCTGGGTGCCTAGAGTGGTCCTTTAATATAAACCTGTCATCAAAATTTTTTGGGAATTACCTTTAAATACAACGACAGCTCAGGAACAATCTTACAGCAACTTGCGGATTATTGAATAGAACATATTCGATTAGAATTGTATAGTCTAAAGTGGGTTCGAGTAGAGAAGGATTAAGATCCCAGAGGATGTTTGACAGGTTCTGACTTAGGGCCCCCTCCATACATTTTTCTTATAGTGATGGTGAATTGGGTCAAGCAAATTATTGGTTCCAAGGTTCCTGTCTAGCCCCCAGGTCCTCGAGGCTGTATACGATCATTTATTGATTAATGCTGCTCTGGGTTAAAGATACAAATAATTGTTGTAAGCGCCTCAGATTTTGTGTAAATCAATGGTGCATATTGCCAAAAAAAAATAACATATTTATACTAGTGTATTTCTCGACCATTGTATACAGTGAGAATATAATATGGTAAGGAGCGTAGGGTAAAGAGGAATACAGTGCACAGCATGTTTTTCAGACAACAATTGCTGGTGATCAGTGTACTAATTTGACATTGGAATGGAAAGGAAAGAATGATAAAGCCTAGTTTAGTATTTTTACAATATACTGTGTATCAACAAAATTCATAATTCTGAAAAATTGAATGTCATTCATGTCCTCTCTGTTCTTGGTGAAAGTAAAGAAAGAAAGATTGCAATCGTAACAACCCCATTCGCTGAATCTCTTAATGAGTGTGAAATCACTAGATATATGAATTGGCATCCAATAAAACGGCCCAATCCCTCGATTTTAATGGTATTGTGTCCTTGTTTTACACAGCTATAAAAATTATCAAGGAACTATTAGGTTTGACAATTTTCAGGAGACGTTGAAATCAAATTCAAGCAAAAATTGGTTCTTTCGAGCGATGTTCTATAATTAACAGAATGATAATTGCAGGTATTACTTATAAAGCCCTATTTTCTTTTTAGGCTTGATTTACCATTTCTGTTATCTGTCTGATTGCTGCTGTTGATTTCTTTCTGTACATGTATCTCGTCAGATGGTGTTGTTACATGCTTCATACTTTTGGCAAGCGATGCTTCGTTTTGTCAAACTAATTATTAAGCAAGTCAACAGACAGCTCCTACGTACGCTCGGCTGTTTTTAGGGAACTGCTCCAATACGGTGACAACAACGAAGATTAAAGAGAATCCAATGTTGTTTTTGCTTTTTATATAGAATACAAGATCAGCCAGTTTTAAGTCAATCCGTGATGTTGCGTATGCCGTCAGAGTATGCGATGTAACGTGCCAAAAGCTTCTGGATTCAAACACAAACAGCATACAAATAACAGCAGTGATTATCATCTAAATGTACAAAATGTACGAGGGTCTAATGAACTGCCTGCAAAAAACTGCAGCAGTCTGCTCTTCCCCAGAAGTTGTTGGGTGTCCTCTTTCGACACTCTTTGTCGGTTGTCAGGGTTAATTAGATTTTTGTAAATATAAAAATCCAGAATGAGACAATATATACAGCAAGTAAGCTGTAAAGAGTTTAAAATCATTGTTGGTGCAAGTCACTTTTGCTTTTATTGCCCAGTAGGGGGAGCAACTCTGATGGGCTAATGCTGTAGAATTTAGAAATTAATCCCAGCACTTAGAAAGCTATTTCTTACCTAAATTTTGCTATTTTCTCGAATTTTTTTCCACAATGCCCTTTGTGGGGAAAAAAATCCTTTTCACTAAATATTTCTTTAGTTCTGATTAAATAGTATCTGCTGCAGTTTGGTCACGGAAAAATGCATAAAGGAAAAAAATATAAATATGGAAATTGCAGCTGAATATTTTATTATAGCAGTGTGCCAAACATTAATGATTTAGATGTCTACGGGCAAATGCTGAATCTAGTTTGTGCCTTAAGAACCTTACTTAACAGCTTAATGAGACAGAAAGCAAAGAGAAATTTTAAACACCTACTTCTTAACCATCTTCTGTATTTCTGGTTATATATCTGTATCAATCTCTTTCCTATAATGATGCCCTATACTACACAGTACATTGTATGATTTTTCATCATTTTTGCTGTAGAAGAAGCAGAATCAATACTGCAATTTATTGATACCATTACATACAAAGCTGTGAATACAGCAAGGGTGTAGGGTAGGAGAACATGTGGAAGTGGCCGTTTGGGGAAAGCACATAAAGAACAAGAGGCATTATTGGGTGGAGACGGAGGCATTATTGGGTGGAGACGGAGGCATTATTGGGTGGAGACGGAGGCATTATTGGGTGGAGACGGAGGCATTATTGGGTGGAGACGGAGGCATTGTGGGGTGGAGACGGAGGCATTGTGGGGTGGAGACGGAGGCATTGTGGGGTGGAGACGGAGGCATTGTGGGGTGGAGACGGAGGCATTGTGGGGTGGAGACGGAGGGATTATGGGGTGAAGGATAACTTTCACTGAGAATATGGTTGTAACAACACTCATGCTAGATTCTACGGCTTAACTTTGAACCTCATTTGCCTCACTGTTTGAGATGAATTTGAGCCATGGAAACCAAATAGGAACATCTTTATTAGTATATAAGGCAATGAAAAAATATATATATATATTCTTCTTTGAGTACAGATCGTATAGCACAATAGTATCAGTAGGTTCAGAAGAAAAAATTATATCATTCAGGACATTGCACTCAAGAGCCTGATGCTTTATAAGATAAATGGAGGGGACATTGCCCCTCAAGATAAGAAGCCAATGAATACTTATTCCAAAACTGTTCGCCGGTCAGCAAAAGAAATTGCTGACGTTGTCTAAGAAAACTATTTCATCTTACTTTAAAACAATGTAAGGTATGAGAGTAGGACAGGAAGCAGTGACGTACATACCGGGGTCGCGGCTGTGACCGGGCCCAGCCCACCAGGGGGCCCAGCCCCCCTGCCACCCAGGTATGTATGTCACTGGGCCAGCCTCTTCTCCTGGGGGGCCCAGGAGCCGGCCACCTCAGGGCCCCCCGAGGCTGGCCCTGCTGTCACCGGGCTGAAAGGGTGCGCGAGGGAGCACGGTCTCCTGGGTGCTTCCTCTTCAGCTACCTGGCAAACCGCACTGATACCGGAGCCGGATCCGGCATCAGTACGCGGCGCACGAGGGAGCTGCAGAGGAAGCACCCAGGAGACAGTGTTCCCTCGCGTGCCCGCAGGACCGGCCAGCCGAGTGACAGCAGGGCCAGCAACACCACTGGACCCCAGGGAATCCCCTCAGCTCTCCCACAGGTAAGGAGGCTGGGGGGATTAAAAAAAAATATGTTGGTGTGTGAGTGTATGTTGGTGTGTGAGTGTATGTTGGTGTGTGAGTGTATGTTGGTGTGTGAGTGTATGTTGGTGTGTGAGTGTATGTTGGTGTGTGAGTGTATGTTGGTGTGTATGAGTGTGTGTGTGTGTGTGTGTGTTTGTGAGTGTGTGTGTGTGAGTGTATGTTAGTGTGTGAGTGTGTCTGTTACTGAGTATGTTTGTGTGCATCTGTTAGTGAGTGTGTATGTATGTCTGTCACTGAGTGTGTGTCTGTCAGTAAATGTGTGCGTCTGTTCATGAGAGTGTGTGTGTGTGTCTTAAGCACTTACCTTTCTCCAGCGCCGGAATCCCTTGGCGCTGGGAATCTCTCCGCCCGATCCGCCTCTCAGCTCCGAATGCGCATGCATGGCAAGAGCCACGCGCGCATTCAAACCGCCCATTGGAAAGCATTACTCAATGCTTTCCTATGGACGTTCAGCGTCTTCTCACTGTGATTTTCACAGTGAGAATCGCAGAAAATCCTCTAGCGGCTGTCAATGAGACAGCCACTAGAGACTGGATTAACCCTCAGTGAAACGTTTTCAGCTGCAGGGTTAAAACTAGAGACCTGGCACCCAGACCACTTCATTGAGTTGATGTGATCTGGGTGTCTGTAGTGGTCCTTTAAGTGTATGTGTTTATGCATGCACTGGCGTACATACCGCGGTCGCAGCCCTGCGACCCAGTGCCCGCCGCCATGTGTTGCGGCCCCAGCGCGCGCGGGGGGGCCGACGGATCAGTTTTCGCACCGGGGCCCTATGGGTTGTGTACGCCACTGACAGGAAGTGGTGTGCTAGTGACACACTGATGAGACGGTGGGTGGTGGGCCCTGCCACAAGTGGACATGAATACCTGCTCACTCATCTTAAGTTTGCCCATGTGCAGAGAGCCATTGCAGCTCTGTGTATAGATATAGAAGAACAAAGTTCTTCTCCCCCCAGAAGTGGAATACCAAATAATAAGTATAGGATTGCAATACAAGGTTTAGGGAAAATCAGTCTTAACTTACAGATCAGTGCATTGTCTTAAGTTAGTTGTTTCAGTGTACTCTATTATAACTTCATATTCTACTTGTGTGTGTTTTGATTTATTTATTAATATACCGTTTCCTGTGGTGACGAATATAGTATTGCTGTAATACAATGGATTCTAGTCAAGGTGTAATATGAACGCTATTCACATCTTATTATAAAGCATGTGTGTCATTGTATGTCATTGAGGCTTTATTGAAGATGATCAGTGTTAAGTAATGTGCGAAGGTTGTGGAGGCTGAGTGGGGGTGATTCCGATTAGAAGACTGTGACACATTTATCTCTGAGATTCCAAACACAAAGGACAGATATCCTGTAGCTTAGATCATCATTCAACCCGATAATGTGCTTGACGCTCCAAAATTGCTCATATTCCTAAATACATCAACTACATTGACTAGCAGCACAGAAACATCTTCTAATAAAGTAAACTGAAGTATTATCTTAGAATGTGTAAATTATAGAATTTGACTAATAAGTTTCAGATAAATCTTGGGCAAATGATTATACATACGTTTTACGTTTTTTTTGTGTGTTTTTTTTCGTTCTCTGTTTGAATCTAGAATGTTATTCACGTCTGTCTGGCCAATGTAATTTTCAGACTGATGCTGTAGCCTGCGTTGGCCATATAAATTAATGTAAGAACTACATTTTGGAAAAGGTCAATATTGCTTCCTTGCAGAAAACTATACAGGGGAAAAAAGACCATTTGAAGCAACCTCAACTGTTGAGCTCTTTTTATGAAATCTAAATAAAATTTCAATATTATGATGGTTTTAGAATGTGTGTACCACTATGTATTGGATTATGTTTTTTTACATAACACCATAAAAAGGAATAAGGTATAATGTAAAGCATATATTTTTACTGTATATCTGCTTGAGCTCTGATATATGCTGAACAATTGTACAGCGCTACGGAATTTGTTGGCGCTATATAAATAATAAAATAATAATAATAATAATAAAGTAAAAGTGTTGCTATGAGGTATAGACCATGGCTCTGCAGTCTACTGCTCAATTCTCTGCCATTTAGGATTTAAATCACTTTAGTTTCTGTTTGTACAGCCCTAGCCACAATTCATCTGTTTAATTTTCTATCAGATCTTACAGCACAATGTGTTTACTATGAAAGTTTGTATCTCACACAGTCTCCTGCAGCCTCTAGCAGGCAAATACCACAGCAGCAGTTAGGACATTCTAAATCAAACACACTGTGAAATAAAGGAAGTTTAAAAAGTATGTCTCAATAAAGGGACACTATATATGGGACCTGAAGTGATTTGGGTGCACTGCCCTTGTCCTCTTAAATTTGAAGCTGAAAACATTGCAATTTCAGAGCAATATTTAAGACTGCCTCTAGTGTTGGTCTACCAGATAGCCACTAGAGGTGCTTCCTGCTGTTTCACAGAGTTTAACTCTTTGCATGAGGATATCCAGCGTCTTGATTCTTGTTTTCCAATGGAATGCCAAATGTGCACATGCGTGGTGCTCTCCGTGTATGCGCATTAGGTTCTCCCTCACCAGGATTTCAAAAAAGGCAGAGCCAGAATCGAGGGATTTCGACTCTGAAATGGGTAAGTGTTTAAAGGGTTTATAACTCTATCATAGCTGCAGGGGAGGCACTGGGGTAGAGTAGCACTGTAGTGTTAGGAATACAGCTATAGTGTTCCTTTAAATTAGTGTGTAGGGAGGCTGTGGGGATCACAGGCAGGGGAGGTGTGGCTAGGGCTGCATAAGCAGTCAGTTAACTCCTTAATGGCAGAAGATTGAGCAGTAAGTATGGATATGATCTGTACACCAAAATGACTTCATGAAGCTAAAGTTGTTTTGGTGCTTTGACCATTTCTTTTCATTCTAATCTTAAATACATGTATTTCAGTAATGCATTGCAGAGTTAATAAATTACAGATAATGAGATTTATTTCAACAGAGATGAAGAAGAGCTAAGAAGATCATTGTCAGAACTTGCAGACCCCAACCCAAAGTCCATAAAGCGCATTAATAGTTGTGGAAAGCCATTTCTCGACTTCTCTCAAGACCCCAACATAACCACCTACAAATATGGAGTATTGGTTCGCAAAATCCATGCTGATCCTGATTGCAAAAAAAGTGAGTTAGCCTGGGAATATTTTGGGTTTGGTGAGCATTGTAATAGTTCTGACCAATAAATTGTCCATGTCTTTGTGTTTATGGGTCAATGGTTCAAAACACATAGAACATAGCACTTCTTAAACTGTGATGCATTAAAAAGTGTAAAATTCTGCATGTGGGGAAATCAGCCGAAGCATTCTGTTGCCTTAAATTGTGTTCTATGTTAAGAATGTTTTCTCAGAACTAAACACATCGTTGCTGTACATAATCCCTCTATAGTATGAGAAGACATGGGACTGACCTTCAATGATAATTGGTTTATTTTGTCACATCATGCCTTCAATTAATAAGATTATAGTTATTTCTTTATATAAGTCACATATTGCCACATATTCAATGCATGACTATCATTCTAGGTAATAATATGGCTCATGACCATATCACAGTAGGATGTTTTATGTTGCAGAAGATAGCCTGGTCCTATTCTTCATTGCAGTAATCTAATGACATCCCCATCATAATTATTTCCTTACATTCAAATAAGGCTCTTCTTCTTACATCATTCACCCAAGTTTAGGATAGGTGCAACGGCTCAGTATGGAAAAATATGCTCGGCATTGGTTCAACAAGCTAAATCTCATTGGTTTGGGCAATAGAAGATATCCACCCTGTGGGTATTAGATCCTGTGGGAGAGGGACTCAGGTCTCCAAGACTCTCAGGGGGAATAGGATGCAATGAATAAGAAATATGTTCTTTTAAATTAACATACATTTATAGAGAAAATGCATAGAAGATCCACTTGCCATCTCACCGGCTACATCATATCTTTTTATCAAAATTGTGCACATGGACATGCGTAACCAGACATACACACAATCGGTGGCCATGTCCAATGATAAAAACTTTGTTTTGTTCTGGTCACGTCACTTAAGCCCAATCCTCATTGCTTAGTAGAATGTGTGCAATAAAAAATTTGACACAAAGATTATTCAATTCATCCTTTAACTTGTTAAATCAGATTTTCTCAACCATTAGGATTTCTAGCGTCAAATCCTCAGCAAGATGTGGTATATATACAATGGAAAACTGCTGCGATCTATGATAATAGCAGGGAATGTTTAAAATATATATACTATCAAAATTAATCAGAAATTCCAACCAACCAGTTTACAAACCCTGAAAGCCATTAGATTGCTTCTGCTTTAAGTCTACTTTCTTCTTCCCTTCTTTTCCTCTTTGATGTGGAGGTGGATGCTTTGATATTTTTTTTATAGAATGAGTTGGAATATGAGCTGTTATTTTATGTATATTTTGAAAAATTTACAAAAAAAATCATTATAGCTATTTGTAAGATTTTACAAAGAAAGATACATTGAGATTTCTCTTAATATCAAGCATGCCCAGAACACACAGGTAGTGTTACACAAATAACAGAATACATATACACATATTGTGCATTTCTAGATACATTGGCGCACATGAACTAGACCTATTCAACACAATGCAATCACTTGTATGTGCTTTTTGATTGTAGCCAGATGGGTGCAGATGTTTTCAGGTACCTCAGTCTGGTGGCAGATTTGATCTTCCCTAGCAGTGTATTATATATCCTGTGCTCTATAGGAGAAAGATGCTTAGAATTTTTTTTTCCTGACAAACCTGAAAGGTACATTCTGAATTCAAGAGTTACCCAGCTAGGTTGTTCCCTCCTATCACAACGATGGGTACTGTAGCTACTTTGGAGAATGTACACCAAAAAAAAGTGTATATTTAGCTTTTTATACCAAATACCATTTGGAACGTCTTGCCAATTTCTTTAGCAATCCACCTTTTGACTTCTCACATCTTTCTGTAATACATCTGTAAGCTGTGGTCATTTGTATTTACCTGGATAGATGTTTGTGTCCTTCTCACACATGCACACAGCTGATGTTTCAAACACAGTATGAGTGTCTTTAACAATTGGAAAGTAACAGGAAGTCAAGTAGCCAAATAATTTAATTTTTTTAACACACACTTGTACCTTTTCTCATCAGCACCAAGAGGAAAAAGAGGTTGGAAGACATTTCATGGCATATTGAAGGGAATGATCCTATATCTGCAAAAGGTAAATGATGCCTCCTGTTGGTAGGGTAATTACATGTTCAAGGAGGTATATCTAAAACCAGTTTATAAAAGCTGCAGATCGCTTGTCTGCAGCTTTTACAAGCCCTTCCCTTTTTTACCAGCCCAAACTTTCAGTCTGTGATGGGGAATACTTCAACCGGATGCTTCTTGTTGAAATGCCCTTTGTGCTAAAGTTGTCTAATACATCTCATTGAAAAGGCAGGAACGTAAAGTCCTCCTATCTCTTCCATTAACTCCATGCTCCAAGTGGAAGAAAACCTCCCTGGCTTTCGGATTTCCTCCAGTTATAAAAATGATTTTCTACTGAAGGCCCCGATTTTAACATTTTTGGACAAACATTTAAGATTTAATATTTTATAAAATATTTTGATATTTTTTTTTATATATTGAGTTTTTTTTGTGTGTGTCATATTTTTAAAAGTTCAATTATATCATATTGTATCAAATCATTTGAAAATTGTATCCAAAAATATTAAATTGAGGGCAAAACCTGCACTTTTATAAACATTTCCGAATTTGACAGCAAGCTGAAGTGCTTTTTGTGTGGAGAGCATTCCTTTCATTTTCATAAATAATAGAATAATAAGTAGTACTCTTTCTATTTTAACTTTTGCTATTAATCCATAACATAAATAGCACAAGAGGTCATCTTGACCCAAATATCGATCTTGTTCTTGGCTCAGGCACTTGTAGTATGATAAATGCATTCAATGGTCATCTAACATTTAAGCTGAGTAATCTTAACCTTGTCCTTATTTTAGGAGGAATATAAACCAGGCAAGCCTATTTCTGAAGAAGATTTGAAAAATGCAATCAGCATCCATCATTCTCTAGCAACCAGAGCATCTGATTATAACAAAAGACCAAATGTTTTCTATCTCCGAACTGCAGACTGGAGAGTGTTCCTCTTTCAAGCCCAGTAAGTCATAATAACATGGACTATGAATGTCCATGTTGTCGTCGTTCTATGAATCTTTATGTTCTAGGTGTCCACTCACTGATAAGTTGGCCGAAGTAATGCAGCCTAATGTCTTACCATCATTTCAGAGTACCGTAGTCTTTCCTTAGATTCTCCTTACCCCAATTTGTTATTTAGAATGTATTTGGGGTCTTTTTCTTTTAATGAAAGCATAGTAATTTAAGTCCTTGTGTTACGAGCCTTTTTCATTTTATCTATATATTGCATGAGTGAACCTGCATCCAAATTATAGATAACATGTGACAACCAGTCCAAATATTATTTCTGGTGTTGCTAGCCCTATTGTAAATAAAATCCACAAATCTGTCCAGCACAGTAAGTCGCGTGCTCTATATATATTTTATGTCAGCACTATTTATATATTACATTTATATACCTACTTAAAGATGACCCTGGCTCCCTACATGTTTTGGAAGACGGTGTCCATTTTCAATGGATGAGTGAAGTCAAACATTAGTTGCTAACATCTGTAGATGTTCTTCTCTTTTTTTTTTTCTACCAGTCTCAAAAGTGCGATGAACTGAAGCCATATGTGCCCAACTATTCCCACTAAGCATATCAGTAACAGAACGATATAAGTTCTGCCAGCCCACATATTTCAATTATTACAGCATTTTATTGCAATCTACATCCACATTCATTGTAAATAAAAAATGTAACTCATTAAATAAGCTATTCCTGAAAGGACTGTAACCAGAATGATTGTGCACTTGATCACTATGTGAGTAGCCTACATAAAACCATCAATTAACAGCAAGAGAACATGGTGGGCATGTACATATGTAAAATAGGTAAGATGTTTGATATTATTACATTTCTTTACTCTAGGTATTCCTTGGAAAAAATACAATAAAATAAACACATTACTGTAAATGTAAACTGTGAGCTGCGTTATATACTTACAAACCAACAATATGGTTATATTAGAAAAGAGGGACATTAAGATAGAAAGGAGTCCAAAATATGGACTGTTCCTCCTAAGTATAGCCACTTGGGAGATATGTATATAGCTATCCTAGCATTGTCATAGTCCGGTGTTATTCCTGCTGGCTCAGAAGGTGCATGAGCCCTGTTGCATTGATAATGCATTGGGGTATGGGGAATAATTATGAAGCACACACAAGGTCTCTAGTGTAAAAAAGAAAAAAAAAAGGCTTCACAGTGGGCAACAGAAAAGAAATTCACAGGTAACTTGACAGTAACAGAGATTAGCCAGCTTTTGTTTTGTATAGGGGTTCAAGGATAGACCCAATTCATCTTATTGAATTGGTAATAGGGGTTAGATGCCCCTGATGCTACCGTCCTTTTAATGTTAAACTATTTTCAAGCAGGTTAACACTGGATAAGGGTCACTGGCCACCCAAAGGCCAGCCACCACTGGAAGTATGGCTGAGGCAGAGTTTACACACTTCCTTTTAGCCATACCAACAATGGGTAGATTGGATATGGTGAAAGTGGCCAGTAAACACTAAAGACCAATCATCACAACCCATTACTGCTCAGGCGAGACACACACAGGAGACAAACTGTTTTTGCGTGGTTTCATACTAAGCAAGTGTCGTGCTCAGAAGGCAGTCTAAGTCTGAACACAAGGATGGTACCAATGAAATAAAACCACTTCACAGAGATTTATAGTTAAGGTTCTGAGCTGAAAAATCTATGGGTAATAACTATCATCGTCATAATTAGTGGGTGCTCTGTTCTACACTCATGCTACACTATAGCATTGTATGTGTTCTTTGAGGGTAGATGTTACTCCCTACTCTAATGACATACACCCACTCACTTTTCATGATATCTGTGTATGATAACAAGTGATGTAATTAATGGGATATTGTCATAACTTATCAGCTGTTAGTAATTGATTTCCCACTACCACAGAGATCTAAAACGTTGTCTTTGTTTCAGGAACTCAGAACAGATGCATTCATGGATCACTCGAATCAATGTAGTGGCTGCTATGTTTTCTGCTCCACCCTTCCCTGCTGCGATTGGATCACACAAGAAGTTCAGTCGACCTCTCCTACCAAGTTCCATCACCCGACTTTCACAGGTAACAATCCAGGACTATATGAGAGGATTATACCTCATCACAGGGTTTGACATACTCATTGTCGTGAATATAGGAGAAATGCGTATTTAACCAATGCTTTAAATATCTGCTTGATAAAAAGCAATCTTTTGCCACCTCCATCCCGCTAGACTCATTTTTATTTTTAGTGACTTGGGGCGGGCACTAGTCAAATAGCATTACTACTGAATATCTTTATAAAACGGCAGAAGTAGGGAGAATGTCAAAGGGTTTGAATATTTTTAGTAAGCGTTCAAACTGTAACAGGGAATCTAAATGTAAATCGAAAGAATTGTTAACATTGAATTTTAAATTTACTATTTTAATTGGATTTTGCTCCTGTGTTTCTAAAATTGGCTCATTCTTCAGCAAACCAGAATTAAATGTCTGAATTTGCCTGTAGTAAATAGTGGAAATACATTTCCATAATTCAGATATTATACACAAATTGTACTCAAACATTTGGCACTTCCCCACATTGTGTGCAGTCAGTAATATACTGTAGTATAATAAAGTGAACCTGACCATGAAAGATTTGAATACCTGGTGAGTAGTTGGTAAGTGATGGTATAGCCAGTGAAATACCATAGATGTGTGGAACAATAAACCATTTTAATTACATAGGAACCTACTAAATACCTTGTGATTTTTTTTGCAAAGTTTGGGTATTGGTAGAAATGAAAACAATATTGAAAATGACTTATTGCCCTGATAGGAGGACCAGGTTAAAACACACGAATCCAAGTTTAAGAATATGTCATCAAGTTTAATAGAACATCGCATATCTCCTCCGGACAAGAAAGTCAAAGGAAAAGAGGTGGATGAATTTAAGCAAAAAGAAGACTACCTAGAATTTGAGGTATTTCCATCATATCCTTTTCATGTTTTTACCTTTTCGAAAGCAGTTTGTATAGATTTCTCCCTCTATTCTGCTGTATAGTCAACTTGAAGGCTCTATATCATGTGAGTGAATATTAACATCATTCTTGAGTTCTACTTTAGGTCATTATATATTTACACTCTATGTGTATTTACTTTTAGATAACCCACGCTATTTTCAGGCAGTACAGCCAAAATAATGTTTGTTTCAATATTTCACCTTATTGTTATTCTAAACCAGTGCATTTATAATCCACTCTCAGAAGGGAGAGTGGTTGCGGCGTATTTTTTGCCCAATAACCTTTGCAAACTTGATGTGTTGCGTAGACTGTCACCTTAAGCATCTTACAAATATTTGGAGTGTTTTACTCTACTAAACGGAGATACGATGTTATCTTTCATGATTAGAATACTCACTTCACCAAAATATTCATATACATATACAAACAGGATACATAATGGTGGTTGTATTGTGGGAAAAAGGTTGAGTAGTTTATGAATGTCTACAAATAAAATCTACTTATCCAAGGGAACAAGGTAGTTCCCCAATCTTCTTATTCTGAAATACTAATTAATTTGAAGATTGTGCCTCCTTTTTCCATTTGGAGTTAAGTGAATATTCCTGAGTGGTTCCTCTATGTAGTCTCGTAGTCTCTCTCTCCTTTGTTGTCCCCCGCCCGTAGTTTAGTGTGTGTTGGATGTATAATTGTTTGTGTTGTGTGCGTAGTCTATGTGTCTGTAGCTGCTGGCTGTTTGTATTGCATGCTGGCTGTCACGGATGAGGCCAAAAGGTATTTCAGAGACCAGCAATTTAGTAGCTAGGTCTTTTGAAGTCCGCGTTGGTGGCCATTTCTAACAAAGTCCTTAGATCATCAAATATGCACTTACCCTCATCGATGTCTAATAATAACTATCTGCTACCATTCTAAAATTATTTGTAGTATTGACTTCTCTTTATAACCGATAATTCCCTTCACTCTGTTATCATAAAATATGTATGTGTTGACTGTGTGTAATGTTGTTTGTGTTTTAAATATCTGGCTGTGTGTTGTGTCTGTGCACATGGTATGTGTGCTGGTTGTGTGTAATTTGTGTGTTTGCAAAATAGAGGAAATCATTGTGTGCTATGGTCCCAGGTTGTCAAATCTAGGAGCATGTGGTCTACACCTCCATCAGGGGCAGACCACAGTAATTGCTCCCACACAGTCTGGCATTCAGTGAGTCAGTGTAGCCGCTGAATTCCCAGCCTGTGCTCTGACTCATTTAGTGAGTGGTGGACTGCGAGGGAGTTGATACTGTGGTCTACATGTGCCAGAACCCGGACCAACCCAAGCTCCTCTGCAACAGTCCTTGCCGCTAAAACATGGTAGGGCTAAAAGCCATAATTATCATCTTGCCTGCAACCCAGAACTACCGGTATATGTCCCAAACTTTGGGAAACAAAAATTCCACATCCTTTGCTATAGAAGACTTTACTTTCTGTAATACATTCAACTTAATATATATTTTATATTAAATTATATGTTTAGGTTAGGCTTAGTGGGTTAAGGTAGTGTAGTGGTTAATATTTAGTGTAAGTGTAGTGTAAGGGTTAATGTTTAGTTAAAATGATAGTGATAGTGTAGGTAGTTAAAGGGTCACTATAGGGTCAGGAACACAAACCTGTATTCCTGACCCTATAGTGTTAAAACCACCATCTAGGCCCCATGGCCCCTCATGCCTCCATAAATATAGCAAAATCTTACTGTATTCAAGCCTGAAGCTGTAACTCTGCATGCTATTTGCCTCAGAAAAACAAGCTGTCTGCTGACATCATCAGAAGTGGTGACCTGATCCAGTCACAGTGCTTCCCCATAGGATTGGCTGAGACTGACAAAGAGGCAGATCAGGGGCAGAGCCAGCACAATTCAAACACAGCCCTGGCCAATCAGCATCTCCTCATAGAGGATATGAGGAAAGTTCAGTGTCTGCATACAGAGGGAGGAGATACTGAATGTTTTGATGCATTTTAGGCAGCCATGACCCAGGAAGGATCTCTAACCGCCATCTAAGGAGTGGCCAGTGAAGTCATCAATAGGCTGTAATGTGAACACTGCATTTTCTCTGAAAAGACAGTGTTTACATCAAAAAGCCTGAAGGTAATGATTCTACTCACCAGAACAAATTCAATAAACTGTAGTTGTTCTGGTGACTATAGTGTCCCTTTAATGTTTAGTGATGGTATAATGTAAGGGTAGGGGGTACACTGTTAAGGCACTATTGGGACATAGATGTATGCCTAAGATTAGTGGGAGTTACAGTCTATATCCGCTGCCATTATTAAAATGGTGTCAGGTGGCACGTGGTAAGATAATGATTACTAACAATGGGCACTAATTCCATTAATAAAATAGTTATAAATTGCATTCTGCAGATTTGTTGTGCAAGAACTTATATGGTATTTGTTGTTTTGTGCTATGAAATTAGCTTTTTATATATATTAAAATACATTTATTTACTCTATTTCCTTCCCTTCTTTTCCTTTCCCTTCCCTTTCCTCCCTCAAAAAAAAGAATTTAGGCAGAGAAAAATGGGCACTTTTTAAACCAGTTTTAGAACTACTTAATTAATACGCACAGGTTAGAGACGAAGAGTAAAAGATGCTTATCAGCACACTTTGAGAAATCTTCCCAATTGTGCCTGACTTTGGTGGATACTAATGTGCACTAATTAGAACTTTGTCTCCTTTGCTATAGAAATCTCGTTATGGCACCTATGCTATGCTATTGAGAGCCAAGCTCAAGGCAGGCACCGAAGACTTGGAAGCTTTCGAATCAACCCTGTTTGACGCGGCAGAAAATGATGAAGATGGTCTCAAAAAGTCACATTCTAGTCCTTCGTTAAATTTGGACCCACCCGCCTCATCGACCAAAGCAAAATGCCACTTGTCTTCACGAGCAAGTTGCCGGCCAGCTCACAGCAGCAACAGGCAAAAATCCTGAATCCGTTGCCAGTGCCAATTTTGGTGAAAGAAGCATTTGGGGCATTTTCCCCTCAATACCTAGTATGTTGGGTTGAGAGCCAGTACCAAGAACTATTGCATGATTTAATATTTCTTGCAGCTACGGGCTCTTCCAGGATGAGCCCTTGCAGAGCTTTTGATAATCGTGTTGGAGGTCCCAGTCATGATGGATTGTGAGAAATTAGCTGTACAATCACTACAAGCACTGCCTGCGTGTAGCATACACGCACCTACCATGAAGTGTGATCGAAGAGCAAACGCCAAGTGAGTGAAAGTAAATATCGTTCTGTGGCCGGATAAGGGATTCCAAACCTTGTGTTTATATTTAGAGCCATTCAACTCCAGTGGGACTATGTTTTTAATTTTACGTATGAAGGATCACCAGAACTAAAAGAAACAACCCCTTGAAATTGGGATTTTCACATGGATTTTATTAGGGAAACACCTACAGCACACAAAGTTTACTATATCATGTTTTTAATGGAACACACAAGATGAATGCCTACAATTCTAAACAAAAAAGGGCGATGTACAGTATTTCTACGCTAATTTTATATATCACATGGTAACACTCTAGGACAGAGAAGGAGTGAAAATGAAACACACCTTACGGATTTCTCTGGGGGCTTTGGCAAGTGGCTTGTCCATTTTAGGACTTAGCCATTTTTGACCAGGTTCCTGATGGATTTCTCCTTTTTTGTGACATTTTTTGCACTTTTACTATTTAATGAGTCTAAGATTGTCATGCTGATTTTTGTAGTTTTAATGGTCCTTTTGAGAACTGGGAAAATAGTACCTTTCATAAAATTTCTGAATGTCCATTTTCATTGAAACTGTTAAGGGAAGACTATCCTTGCCATGACAAGACAGGAGTGACACCTTAATCTCTGCATGTATCAAAGTGGATAGGAACATTTGTGGCATCTGGAATTTTGAATAAATACCAGCAGAATTTTAGTGTGTTCAGTAGATGGTGATTTGTGTTGAGATGACAACTGGCTTTCAAAATGTCGGACAAAATCTGCGTAGTCTGAAATAATCTACAACTCGGTTGAGTTGGAAATTGTTGTTTTCTAACTCATCTGCTGGTTGACCTACGTTGTGCATATCTGTTGTCTTCTAACACGACACATCATTTGGTGAATATGACCCTCACTCTACAACCGCTTCCAAAAATAATCTTTACCAGCTGGGGGAAAAAAGGTACAGGTTGGAATTCGGGGTATGGCAGTTATTACTTGTAAGTAACCTGAGAGACCTAGAATTGAGTTAGAAGGAATTCTTATGCGAAGCACTAAAGCCATAGAATGTGACAAACACTGTTGAATGATATCATGACTCAGTGAATAAGGCTCAAAACAGCTCTCCACCACTTTTATATCCATTGGTAAACTTAAATGAGATGTAGTCAACCTTTTGGCACTACGACAGTGTTCTTCTGCAGCTAATCCTCAGTTGCCTATTACTAACATAGATCTTAAAAGGTTTTACGGTCCATTTTTCTATTCCAAGGCTTGTAATATTCAGAAAGTGCATTATTTTAACTTTGAAAACAAGTTACTGGCCCCCGGAAAAAAATATTTTATCTTTAACACAGTAACAAAATATGAAATTATCTGGAGAGAATCTAATCTTGCTTCTTAAATCCAGACATGAAAGAAAATAATTTAGTCTAAAAATCTGCAAACCTTCTAATTTTCATTAAATAAAAACTTATTGCAAGTATAATACCCAAGGCAATTGATGCCATTGGTTATTTAGTAACGAGCAGTACTCGTTCATTAAGAGCTTGTTTAAAGTGATTCCTACCAATGCTAATTACACTCACCATTGCTGTTTGGCAGGAATCGGGAAACAGGAAGTCCAGCAGGTTTTATGCAATCTTTAATGAGCGCCTAGTGCTGGGTTTTAAGAAGTGTAAGCTTTTAAAAATGTAACAGTCTAATGTTAAAGGTTTTTTTTTCACATGCCCATGGGCTTCATTATTATGCAGAGAGCCTGACTGAGACTACCTACGGAGCTAGATCCATAAAGTTTAAGGTCATTTGTGGAATCCGTCCTTATATGTTAAAAGCAGTAGGAGTAGTTATTCTACATATATTACCCTTGTTCTACTAAGCATCTTTGCCTGGTTCAGAATCAACGACCATTATCAAACAATGCAACCAATGTGAAGCAGTTTGTTCACCTGTAGAAATATCCCTTACATAGGCCTTACTAGGACAGACACATAGATCAACAATGGTAATTAAGTAGCACAATACTTTTTTCCGCTTTAAGATCAGGGTACTCATTAAATATGATGACGGAGGATAATTTAAAATAATGTAATGGACCGGAGGAACCTTTTTTTTTTTTTTAATATTATATTTGAGAAAAGCATTGCATACATCACATTGTTCATTGATGAACGCACTACCCGTAAATGAGAAAGGAGCAGAAACGTGGGTTATTAGTTAATCAATTGCTTGCTAGAGGCAAATTTACGTGTTGGCAATGGCTCACATGCAGCTTTGATATTTCATGTGAAGTTTCTGTCTTCGTTTTAAATTAGGTAACTGGAGAGCTTTATTTTCTGCCTGAAAAAGGGTTGTGTATAGAAAGCAGTTCTGGTACTACTTTCTAAGATTGGAGCGATCAGCAGTTACATTTATATTGTTTCCACGGTGACTGGTCTACCTTTAGAAGGTTGCCAAGAAATTCTCTTTTTATGCATAACCGCAAGTGTTTCATCAACCTGTATTGCTCACCCTGAGAAAAAAAAAAAGGAAAAGAAAAATCCCACATATAATCATCTTACTATTAAAATGAGTCGTGATGCACTTTCTGCAATGTGTTACTTTGCCCCGTTCCTAACTTAGAACATTTTAGTCATATTCCATTCTGTTGGTGGCAAGGAACATCATTATCGAAAAAAATAACTGAGTTACGGTAATAGACGCAAAATAAAAAAAATGGTGTAAAAAAGGATAAAGATGGCTATAATGTTTTGTTTTTTATTGTTATGTATGTTGTGTAGAAGTGTCTGTTTATTAATCCCAAATGAGAGGCATGAAATATTTAGCAATCCACAACCGTACAACCTGTGTATGCCACAGGCAATGAATGATGAGAATCTCGACATACTCTCCCACCTGAATTAAATTCCATGTTTACATCATCGTTTTTTTAGAAATATGTTCAAAGGTAACGATCTTTTTACTGATATTATAAGAGACAGTATTACTGTCATTTTTTAATTTTAAGTAAGCTGTAAAAGTAAAAAAAAAAAAGGGCAAAACCGTATTATTATGAGAAATGTGGCAGTTGTGATATATTTAATGTACGTAAAGTTTAATGGTTGAAGAGGAGAGAAGGGAGAACCAGTTTAACCAACAATTTATTTGATGTCACATTGTATGGAAAAAGGAAACTTTAGCCAAAAATGGATTTGAAATTCTATTTTAGAAATATTTAGATTTTAAATATTTTGTAGTTATGCTACCGCTATTTGGATATTATGAATAATTGGGAAAAAAAATGCAAAGGTGCTGTTCCATTTAATCTACCGAATATAATCATTTGCTGTCGCTGTCAGATGTTGTATTATTTATATTTTATTTCATTGTGTAGCCATTTGTCATGTGAGTGCTTTGTTGCCATAGCAACAGAAAAGTTTTTTTGTTTTTTTTTAAGTTTTTAAGAGTAAAAAGCAAATGCATGTGTAAGTAATAGAGCACTAGAACAACTACAGCTTACTGTAGTATTATGGTGCTAGGAGTGTCCTGGTGCCCTTCCAGAGAAATCTGTCAAACCGTTTAAGAACAGTTTGCCAACTTACCTGGTTTTGCTGGATGCCCGGGTCTGTAGCCCCTGCTTCACTGAGCCCAGCAGGGCTGCACTCATTTGCTGAGAGTGGCAGCTGAGTGTTCTCAGCCAATGAGGTCCTGTATCAGCCAGGCTTCACTTAGTGAAGAAAGCTGGAAGCGACACGGGCATCCAAGTAAGTTGTCCGTTTTAAAACAGTTTGACAAATTACCCCGGCACCCTCTGAGTGTACTCATGACACCATAACCACTACAGCAGCCTGTAATGGCCATAGTGCTAAGTGTTTAAGGAGAAAAAGGTAAATTTGCCATATCTGTTGCCTGTTGAAATTGTATCAACTATAGTCTTAAGTATTGTTTCTATAATTACTATATAAAGCAGACACAATTATTGCAGTTGTCTGATATACAATGTAAAGTTGCAGATTATTTAAAATGCAGCTAAATTGGTGCTGTCTTAAAATATATATATATATATATATAAATAAATCAGTCAATAGTTAACCAAAAATGAGAGATTAGAAAGAGTTACAAACTGTTGTGTGTCTAAACACAGAAACTGAAGTATTTTTTTTTTTTGGTACAAGTTAGTTTATAACACTTTTTATTTAATATAACTAAACTATAGTATGTTTAGCTTTAGTAAGTAATTGGAAGAGGTTAAATTTTGACTTGTGTGAGATCAGTGCTTAGTGCTGTAAACATGGGATATCTAGTAACTGTTCAAACATCTAAATCAGGTCCTTACAGGTACACTTGTAAAAATTAAGTTCCAGGTATTCATTAGCTTAAATTTCATGCTAATTGTCAAAATGGTTTTGAAAGTTTGGTTTGTTCAAAATCCTTTTTGAAAGGATTTTAATTCAGATTTGATTCTGATTTGGTTTATTAAACCAGTGGCAGAACTATTGTAGATTGGAGGGCCCAAAATAATTTCTTGCACTGGGCCCTAATTCTGACCTATTCTGCAGTGATGTAAGCACATGATACAGATACACACACTGGCACACAAATACAAACGTATACCTACACAGACACAAACTGTCAAACATACCTATGAGTATACACATATGCACACACACAGATACACATAACTACACATACACCCTGGCACACACACATACATACATACTGGCACCAGCATACACACTGACACTCACAGATACAGAGTTGGCACACACAGAGAGATACACACATACCTAAACATATTGTTGCACAGTTTTCAGTTTACGGATTGTTAATCACCCCACTGCTTCCATACCTTTTGGCACAGGAAGGTGATTTCCTGGAGCTGGTTGCCGCTGATGGGAGTCTACAGAGCCCCCTCCTCCCTCTCTTTGCCTGCGTGTTTGTAGGCTGGGAGGAAGTCACAGATAATCACATCCTTCCAGCAATCTGTGCAATTTTTAAAGGAACACTATAGTCACCTAAATTACTTTAGCTAAATAAAGCAGTTTTAGGGTATAGACCATTCCCCTGTAATTTCACTGCTCAATTCACCGTCATTTAGGAGTTAAATCACTTAGTTTCTGTTTATGCAGCCCTAGCCACACCTCCCCTGGCTATGATTGACAGAGCCTGCTTGAGAAAAAAAAAACTGGTTTCACTTTCAAACAGATGTAATTTACCTTAAATAATTGTATCTCAATCTCTAAATTGAACTTTAATCACATACAGGAGGCTATTGCAGGGTCTAGCAAGCTATTAACATAGCAGGGGATAAGAAAATCTTAATTAAACAGAACTTGCAATAAAGGAAGCCTAAATAAGGGCTCTCTTTACAGGAAGTGTTTATGGAAGGCTGTGCAAGTCACATGCAGGGAGGTGTGACTAGGGTTCATAAACAAAGGGATTTAACTCCTAAATGGCAGAGGATTGAGCAGTGAGGCTGCAGGGGCATGTTCTATACACCAAAACTGCTTCATTAAGCTAAAGTTGTTCATGTGACTATAGTGTCCCTTTAAAGGGACCCAATCAAGCTGTCATTGGGCTGCGGCACCCGACCGTGCCCCTCATGAAAACTGCGAACGGGAGGGGAGAGCTGCCTGGATTCCTTCAGGCATCACCAAAACTGTTTACCAATGATACCCATCGGGTGGCCCTTAATGCATGGGCCACCCGATAGGCCCCCAAGGCATGTGGGCCCTGGTGCAACTGGGTAGTTCCGCCACTGAATTAAATGATTTAGCAAACTGAATTTTTAAGAGTCAATTTATTTGATAAGCAGGAATTTAATTTGGCCGAAAAACATAAAAACATTTTTTTTTTCCACAGAAATGCTTTTGTTTAAAATTAATTTTAAACAAAAGTCCAGCAAATGATGTCCACCAGCCATGATCTATGATTTCCACTGTGCAGAAAACCATAAACATATTCTCTCTTTAAACTCTCTGATTATGCTAAGCACCCACGTGGTTATTAAAGTAATTATTGCCAGGTATTCAAAGTAAATTTAAAGAGAGCTGCTTTTTCCAACTCTGCTTAATTTTATATTTATATTCTATTATCTTTTTAATTCCAACAATTCTCAGTTCAGGAATACCGTGTTAACTTGTGTGCATGTGTATTTATTATAATAGAAAACGAATTATGTACATACCTTGTGCTGGCTACGTTACATGGGAAAGAAAGTTGGATACCCGAAAGGGAAGCAACTGGGGGTGTGTCCAAGGGGCGACCTGAACAGGGGGTAACCCTCACATAAGTGTATGAATAGAAGAGCAGACTTGGTAAGTCAGAACAGGTAGGGCGCCCCCTAGTTGATAACTATACATATATACAAAAAATATTAAAACATAACTTAATTGTTACTGTAATAAAATAGTCATGCCTATAATAGGAAACTTGAAAGGAGAAAAGAAAATATGTAAAAACACAGGAGGATGTAAAGTACGAGAACGTGTCTGGACGGGGATAATCGTCCTCAGGGAGTCACCCTGAGAATATGACAAGAGTCCCCCTATCCTGTGGGGTCCGTCACTCAGCACTAGTGCTTCAGGAAAATGTCCTTGATATGGAAAAGTTCCTACCACCGGTGCCCCAGATCACACCCTTCAATAGCCCCTGACCGTAACTAAAACAACTTCTATTAGCTTAGAAGAGTTGCAAATAGTAGTCTATTGGGGAGAAAAGGTGTAGCAAAAAGTGGTAGTGAGTGAAGTCTATGTACAATGTGATCAGCCCCTAGTCAGGATCAGACAGCTGAATGGATACAGTGTAGCAGGTTACATGACAGCTGCTTAAGCACTGTATCTAGGAGAGGGGAGTAGTTGAGGGAAATCGGTGTGGCACAGAAAACTTGTGAATTAGAAGATAGCCCTAGAGACAAACTATTCAGCGACACACACACCGTTATCTGACGAAAAAATTTGAATTCCCCGTCAACCACACCTTTACCCTATCCTCCCACTCTCTCCTCTAATAAATCTTAGCGAAAATGTCGAGAAAAAGGCTAGCTGGCTAATCATGCAGAACTATAATGCTAGTAGGCTTCCAGGTTCTCAGACATCCTTCCTGCCTGCTACCTGCTAAACGCGCCTTCTTCAGAAGAACACATTTTTCGGGCACTGCTAAACGCGCCTTCTTCAGAAGAAGGCGCGTTTAGCAGCGCTGAAACACGTGTTAGGTAGCAGGCAGGAAGGATGTCTGAGAACCTGGAAGCCTACTAGCATTATAGTTCTGCATGATTAGCCAGCTAGCCTTTTTCTCAACATTTTCGCTAAGATTTATTAGAGGAGAGAGTGGGAGGATAGGGTAAAGGTGTGGTTGACGGGGAATTCTCATTTTTTCGTCAGATAACGGTGTGTGTGTCGCTGAATAGTTTGTCTCTAGGGCTATCTTCTAATTCACAAGTTTTCTGTGCCACACCGATTTCCCTCAACTACTCCCCTCTCCTAGATACAGTGCTTAAGCAGCTGTCATGTAACCTGCTACACTGTATCCATTCAGCTGTCTGATCCTGACTAGGGGCTGATCACATTGTACATAGACTTCACTCACTACCACTTTTCTCCCCAATAGACTACTATTTGCAACTCTTCTAAGCTAATAGAAGTTGCTTTAGTTACGGTCAGGGGCTATTGAAGGGTGTGATCTGGGGCACCGGTGGTAGGAACTTTTCCATATCAAGGACATTTTCCTGAAGCACTAGTGCTGAGTGACGGACCCCACAGGATAGGGGGACTCTTTTGTCATATTCTCAGGGTGACTCCCTGAGGACGATTATCCCCGTCCAGACACGTTCTCGTACTTTACATCCTCCTGTGTTTTTACATATTTTCTTTTCTCCTTTCAAGTTTCCTATTATAGGCATGACTATTTTATTACAGTAACAATTAAAAGTTATGTTTTAATATTTTTTGTATATATGTATAGTTATCAACTAGGGGGCGCCCTACCTGTTCTGACTTACCAAGTCTGCTCTTCTATTCAGCTACGTTACATGGCAGCAAGACTTGGGGTTAGCTCCTCCCTAGCTTGAGATAGAGGAATGGTTTAATTAAACAATTAACAGGTCATATATCTCCTCTCTGAGCTCCCTAGTTTGTTTAACCCCTTAAGGACCAAACTTCTGGAATAAAAGGGAATCATGACATGTCACACATGTCATGTGTCCTTAAGGGGTTAAAACCTCCCTTCCGGCTTTTTGAGTATTGTGTGCACAGCATATCATCCAAGTTGAAATAAACTGAGTTACCGCACAGTGGAAAGCAGGCATCTGCTCAGCAATGCGAAGATTTTAATTCGCTGCTGAGATCACATGCTCTCGGCAACCTTGTGAAAATGATGGTGGATTTCCAAGATGGCCACCCCCTACATTATTGAAACAATGTGCTACAGTCAATTATTACTAAGTATGCTATGAAAATAAGTTGAAGACAATGTTTCTTTTTAAAAAATCAATCTAACTGCTTGTGCAGTGTATCCTATTTAAATTGGCACTTTAAAATTATTTTTAGAGAATATGTATAAGACAGTAAGTAAATACATAACCTAGCAGTAATTAAATGATATTGTGAACAACCTTAAAATAAACTAAAATAATACAATACCAACATAAATAGACAGCAACATGTGGAAAATGTATTAAAACTTACATGACAGACTCATAAAATCTTTTTTTTGTTGTTTTTGTTTTTTTTTAAGTTTGGCGTTTTTTTTTTAATTGATTATTCATTGCACCATACCTTCTGTATTGTGTGTTCAATGTTTTTATGTTAAAACAGATTTGTGTGCATTGCTTACTATTTTTTAGAATGAGAGCCTAAATAATTGTTTTGTAAAGTAAAGTTGTTTGAGCCCTTTACAATGCCTGTAAGTGCCAAATTTGATTTCCATGAACTACTCATGAATAAAGGAACAGTCCAAGCACCATAACCACTACAACCCACTGCTAGGAGTGCCCTCTCTTTCTCTGTTAGATGTCAAGCCGTTTAATAACAATGTGATCCTTACCTGGGTCCGGGCAGGCGCTGGCCACTGTCTTTTGTGCAGCTTGATTCTGCTGTACCAGGCTAAGCCCTGAGATCCACGGCTGTGCTCAGTGGCTGAGAGCTCTCAGCTGACTCTCGCAGCCAGTGAGCCAGCCCTGCATGGATTAACTCATTGGAGTTAAAGGAAGCTCATCACTTGGCCCCATGGGAGCCAGGTATACTGTCAAACTGTTTCTGGAGTGTTCCTTTAACTGTGAGCCAGCAGAAGTCCAACCATGTTTAAACAGGAACGTTAGCACTGACGATAGCACACACACAAGTGTATTGTGAAAACTGTAACTGCCTGTACTTTACCAAAAAGGAGTTGGTGTTGGTGTCTTCTAGTGTTCAGGAAGAAATTGCTTTACGCCCTAGCGTTATAACATAGTAAGATCATCAGAATAACAATCATTTTTTTATACTGATATTAAAATAAAGTGAATTTATATTATCCCTTATGAATGCATATCGAGGATGAAAGTAGTATTTCTGAGAGGTGACACCATGATAAATGTAGGTACATTAAAAAAAGAAGAAGCTAAATTGTTTGAAAACTTTAACTCAATTCTGAATAAGCGGAGAGCAAAAAAGGGGCCAAGAGAATACGGAGAACGGGCAGCAGCTGAAATAGCCTGCCCTGCGGTGGGTCCCCGCTCAGATCTCAAGCTGGTTTTAGCTCATCTTGTGCCATTACAGAGAGAACATATCTGCTCTGCTTCTTAACAAGCAGACAAACAAAATACTTATCAGTCATATTCTGGGGTTGAAAACTTTGTTAATCATATCATGTCATATGTCACCAAAATTCTAGGTGTGTGCAAGCAAGGATATGTTGTATATGGTTTCCATAGTGATGTCATGAGCAACGGCAGAACATATAGATACAAGAGGAGATTACCTTTTAATGTATATTTTATGTAAACATATCAAGGCTGTTATTTTATTTTGATTTTATTTTCCTATTAAAACTGTGATATGCTTTGTGTGGTCCTATAAGCAGCATGGTCCTTTTTATCACTTTTTTGTACACTGAGCCGACCACGTTGTGGACTTCTTGTAGTACCAATGGGCCTAGGAGTTTAGTAGTTATTCATATTTAGTTGCTAATCTTATTAATTTTTTTTTTTTTATATCTGCCAGTCCAGTGTATTGGTCACCACTGGAAGTCAAAAAAATTAGTTTAGCTTTTATAGACAATGCCTAGTGGCTGTGTTTAAATTTCCTTTATGCATCAGTAATACTGAGAATGTTTTTTAAAACAAAAACAATGTTTTATTTTAATTATTTTATTTTACTGTGTAATTTTGATTGATTGCAAGTCATGCACCTGAGAAATGCCAAACTGTGTTTTCTGCATAAAAAGTGTTCAGTTTTTTTTTTCCATACACTTATGAAATTAAAATAATGTTCTTCATATGGATATGTTGCAATATATTTATTTTGCATTTAAATGTATCTAGATTGCAGTGCAAATGTTTCAGAGATTAACTTGGGAATTCTTGAGAAACGGGCACCAGACAAACTGGTGCCGAATATAGCGACTGTTCCATAAATTCAGGCAACATTGAAGTCGTACTTTATTTTATTTTTTAATAAAAGTCTGACCTTTCCCTGCCTGTACTTGTACAGAGAGCTTAGCTCCTTTGCCGATAATGATCAGCCTATGAGCTAGTCCTGCAGTTTCCAAGTCGGAGCTTCTTGCTTTCCGGCAGAAGTAGTGTAGAGGGAAAAGTGGAGTCAGGTAAGAAGCCAAACTGTTCCAAAATGGTTTGACTACTCACAATGGAGGGTCACAAGGGACCTATCTGGCACCATAACCACAACAGTGCACTGGAGTGGTTATGGTGCTTAGAGTATTCTTTTATATCTATAAAAATGCCTTTTGTTTAAACACCACCCAGATTAAAAAAAAACTAAACAAATCAGTACGTTCATCATGCTTGAACCATAGCATTTCGTTGTATCATCTTGTATTAAACAACATTAATATCTAGTGTAAGTTACATATAGGACAATAGGCAAGATGCACTGCATACTGTAGACCAGATGTGGTCCACCTGTGAACAGCTGCCATGATCACCAACTAAGTTGCAGAGTACTGTGCAAGTTGTAATTAATCAACCTTTGTATGGCCACAAGAGGGCGAGACATTTTTTAAATAGTCTGCTGGCCTGAACAGATTAGACATGGGACAGTTACATAATCTGTTGGCTTGTGCCTTAATCTCACTTGATAGAGTTTAGATTGGTCTTCTACCAGGTAGGTTTCCTTGCACATGGATTGGCATCCCTTGCAATCTATTTCAGGAATTCAGATATTAAGGAGCCAGTGAAGAATCACATTTAGTAGGTCCACAGAGTTCTAGGTAACCATTCAGAACACTTGGAAACTGCCATACCATCAATGGATTACAGCCCTTGGGGTTTTTGTCAGTGTCTTGCATGAAGGCATCTCTAATACTTAAATCTGTACTTGGATAGTATATAAAAAGCACTAAATAACAAAAGCTTGAGTGGCAAATGTGAAAAGTTAATTATTGTACAGAATTTGTTTTCAAGCATTGTGTTTTACTATTAGATATTCCCATCTACATGAATTGTTTAAAAAAAAAAAAAAGGAACTCTTTCTTAACCCCTTAAGGACCAAACTTCTGGAATAAAAGGGAATCATGACATGTCACACATGTCATGTGTCCTTAAGGGGTTAAGCTAGTATGGACACTTTTGTGGATGGTACGCT
Source organism: Pelobates fuscus (assembly GCF_036172605.1). NCBI lineage: Eukaryota > Metazoa > Chordata > Amphibia > Anura > Pelobatidae > Pelobates > Pelobates fuscus. The sequence goes on along the minus strand of NC_086326.1, from coordinate 80,971,650 downwards.
GTTATTTATCAAAAGGAGCTGCTTTAAAAGAGCGAGAACGAAAGGATGCCATATTCATGGGATGTGAATCTGAGTCCTAACCTGGTTTTAATTTTGCCTGAAAAATACGTCCCGTTACAGCACAGACAACACTTGGCTATAATCTCTTCAAAAAGGTCAGTACTAGTGAAACATTATTTACATTTCTATAAAATGTATCAAAGTTTACTGCTGGGTGTTTATTTGTGCGATTTAGGATAAATCGAAACTTCACTGTCAGGCATTGAAAGTGAATTTCAAATTTTAGATCAATAACCCCAAACTGAAAAAGCTATTTGCACTTTGACAATGCAGCTTAGTCTAATAATTTATAGACCAGTCCGTTTAAAGAAGGCATGTGTCAATAAAATGATCAATACACTGTATGAGCAGGACCACATACAAATCTGTGTACCATGAAAAATGGTTATAAATCTGTTGGCCTTAGCCCTTTATAGGAACAATTGCCATACAGGCTTGTGGGAAAATTAATGGCCGCTTCCAGAAAAGAGACATCTTGATCTGTGTAACTATGACACAAATGGGTCAATGCTAACATATTTAGGATTATATTGTCACTTGTCATGTCTGCTAGCTTAGTATATTTGTCTTCTAAACATGATTTAACAGTGTTTAACTCCTATCTAGAACAGATTCCTTAATGTGTAACTGTCCTGGTGCACACTAGTGTATTTAAAGTAAATGAATACATTGTACGAGCAGTATTCCTAGCAAATGTAATAGACCAGGAGAATATCATTTAAAAGATAGGTTCTTCTCTCACAAACAGTTGTCAAACAATTCTTCAGCATTAACCTCTATGCTGAAAAAACGACTGACTGGGAGAGCCGGAGAACCATCCTGAAGGCAGTTCTCCTGCTCTCTGGCATAGCAACTGCATCATATATAAATAACAATAGAAAAAGTATATTAAAAAATGAAATACACAAAAAACAGTTTGTTGTTTTTTTAATAAAAAATAAAGAAAACCATTTAAATAAGGAGATTAGTGATGAATTCAAAGTGAACAAATGCACAAGTAAAAGAAAAAAAATTTACCTGAAGAGAAGAAAATTGGCCCGATTTATATCCAGAGAGTGTAGCGAATAGTCAAGCATTCTACCATTTAGTCCAGAGTTCACAATAGTTACGCAATTTATTTCTACTGTATATGTTGGTTATAATTACTTAACAAACGTTATTGGGATGAATAAAAAAAATAAAAAATAAAGAGCAGTTTCCAAAAGATAAAATCCAAATAGCCCCCTGGATGTTGCTTTCTGTTCCCTCATTTTAGAAAGACTTTGGCATTGTTTAACCATTGGAAAGATCCAAAGTCAAATGTCAAGTTCCAAGCTTTCTAGATCAATGTAGTCTATAGGCAAGAGGTCAAATCTTTGCCGTTTTACTGTCCACTAGCTGGCTCAGTGCTGCAAGCCAGCTCTGGAGAAATGTTCAAGGTCCCTGTGGATGCAGGTTTTGGGAGATCACTGATCGACGACCTGGCAGAACACTCCCCTTCCACCGACTGACTTTCGTAGGCGCTGTCCACTTTCATTTCTAGGAGTAAGGGAACACACACAAATTCAATTACAAATCTCAATTTAAAGACATGTTTACTGCATTCATTTTTCAAGCATTAAATAGAAGAGGTACCTTCCACCATGGAATGCCTGTTCGAAATTTAGCTCAAGAACCTTTTGCTGTTACTCATCGTTTCAATAATACAACACAGCAATTAGCTACTGTATTCAATGGCTTTCTGCTGTAAATGTGTGTAATCTGCAATGGTCACATACATGCAAATTAGGAAAAATCTTAAACAATAAAGTTGTCACTTTTTCGCATGCACAAATCAGAAATTATCAGGATGAGCATGCTTTAAACATACGCCCAGTTATTGCATGCATAGGTGATGTTTCTTTACACTTGATTGCTTATATTGTAACATGTTTTTTGTAGTTGGTCTGAAAACCTACATAGAAGAATACCTACAGTTTAAACCATTAGTATTCTGCAAGCTTGCTTTTGTCAAGTCATTTGCACTGGCAGAATTGAATATGACTAATTTTCAAACAGAAACCTTTAATTATAGGCTACTTTTAAAATACAATGTGAAAATAACAGCATCGTTGATGTACAGTGCAAGAGACTGCATTAGATAACCTACTGTACAAGGATGAAACGGATAGCATAACCATATTTAAGCAATTGTAGACATGGGCAATAAACAGAAGGTTGTTTCCGTATTTATTGCACTTTTATTTTTCAGATCACCATGACCGTTTGCACTACTGTAATGCAGCCATGGTTATTGTCAGACTCAGGGAATATGATTATGTAGTTCTAACACAAATACGCACATGCATAACACAAGAAGAAAATCAGATTTGCTGTGCAACTGTTGTGGTACAAACTGAAGCCCTACAGCACATATTTGCTAAGGGGTGTGTGTGTACATTACACAATTGTTTACTTTGGTAAATCAAGTGAATCTGTCATTCAATAATTATGTATGGGGTTAAAATTTCCCCAAATGCCATGTGCAATGTAAAGAATGGCGGTTGGCACAGCCACTCAACCTATAGCATTAAAACCCTAAAAATGCTTAGCAAAATAATTTTTCACCAAAACTGTCAAGTATTGTTTTTGTGACCCGACAGACTGTCTCTGTCACATGGTGTTAGGAGGACTGTAAAGTGCAGCACAAATGCATGGTTAAAGAAGGTCGAGCTGCACTGATAGGTTTCAGAGCATTTAATCTCACCGGCAAGTGTGTGAAAGACAATTTTGAGCCCCAATTTAAAGGTTGCAATGTCATGACTGTATACTTACAAAGAGAATTGTTTGCCTGGAAACTTGTGCTTTTGATTGACTGTAAATCTCGCTTTCTGGTACAAGATCACACAGATATTTACCAGCCAGGGCAGACGGCCAAGCACTATTTCTGCTCATTAGCCACAGGCCTCCATGAGCCTGATTGTTATTATCTTGATACATTGTTTAATACAATGATTGCGATCACCACTAAACTCTCAGAAGAGCAAACATGTTCCATTCACCATTGCAGGTTAGGCATCATTTATTGTAGTGGGGAGTTTCAAGTGTCTGTACAGCAGTTCAGATAAGAGGGACATTATAGGCACGCAGACCACTTCAGCTCATTGAAGTGGTCTTTATGCAGTGGTAATTAGTGCAGTTTTTGATAAACTGCAATAATTACCTTACAGGGTTAACACCACGTCTAGAGACTGACTCTGGCCATCCTTTCACTACGCAGGAGGACATCTACATCACCTAAAACCCCTTATGGAAGCAAGGCCTAAGGTGTCCGGCGTCGGCAGGGAGGAGCAGAGGCAGAAGGAGATGGAGGGGGGGCATTATAGTGCCAGAAAAACAACTGTTTTCCTTAAATGTATTCTAAGTCCATGCAGCAGAATAAAAAATAAAAAAAAGCTTTCCTTCGATATAGATGCCAAACCATAGTAGCAACACTAAATAAAGTAACATAACCCAGGGGAAATAATGCTTAACTAGGACTGCGATGGACACTTAGAACACACAGAGGTGGAACATAAGTATATTCTGCTAATTCCTGTATTATCATTCTATGTGTGGAGCACACATGCTGACACTCACCACTAAATAGAACATACTGTCATTTTTTATGGTGGAAAGTATAATTGCATTAATTGTAAATTGGGAAGAAATTAGGTTTGTTGATACTTGATATGAGTTTGGATTTGAGCCGCCCGAGCGCTTTGCCTCCTTAATTAAGAGGAGCAAAAATAACTCCTCTTTGACAAATATACATTTCTCCCTGCAGCCACAATTAATTCTAGCTGAAGCGGATGAAACGAAAAACATCTGGATAAAAAGTAAATTGTTGCTTGAGAAGCAGGCTCATTAGCACTGAATAAAATTAACGTGTCACTTCATTCCGGTGTACTGGAAACGCAACGTCTTTTTAAGTTCCTCTCGAAGGAACAATATGAGATTTGGGAAAGGCACTGTGTAAATCTGTACGGATGTTACTCAGATGAGGTGTGGCCAATCTTTGGAACACTGGTAATAGAATAGCTATGTAGGAGAGATTTGTAAAGGAAAAGTGACCTTGGAGTTATATTCCACTTCTGCAATAGACAAAAAGTTGCTACACCAAATCACAGTAGTTAAGCAGCAAAATATATTTAATGCAAGGCCTTGTGATTGATTATTGTACAAATCACTGTTGGTTAGTGATATGCACCTTTTTGGGTCCCCTCAGTCACACACTACTGGCTGTACAAATTATGCCAAACAGTTAAACACATTCATAGATTAATCTTCAAATGTACACCGAAATCCTTAGGGCAATGAGAAGCAGTGTTACACTTCTCAAATTTCATACTATGATGGTACTTACTCATTTCGGAGTTAAAATAAATTTGAAGAATATGTATGTTCTTAACTGAAATACAAAAAATTCTTGCACTCCAACAAAAAGAAGAAATTGATACCTGGTGCTCTGGCAGCAAAAGTAATATATCCAAACAAATACCGGCACTCCAGGAGTTTTTCAATCACAAAGGTTTTCTTTATTCAATACAGGACGTCGATTCTGTATTGAATAAAGAAAACCTTTGTGATTGAAAAACTCCTGGAGTGCCGGTATTTGTTTGGATATGTTCTTAACTGGGTATTCTGTGCGACCCATTGTGTAATCATACGTGGCCAACCAACAGGCCGCATGGGTACTTTATTAACTACTTCCTAGAATTTTCAATATGAGGAACAAGTTCTAATTACCTGAATTCTCCTGTTTTGTAAAGGTTTCTGATGTACGTAGTAGTTGGACACCCTCATTCAATCCCATCGATTCTAGAGTTTTAATCAGGTCGCTAAGTTTTCCACCAGCAAGCTAAAAATATAAATGCAAAAAATATTTTGTTTTACAAACATATATATATATATATATATATATATATATATATATATATATATATATATATATATATATATATATTTATTTTTTTTAAATATATTTTTTTTTTTTTGCTACAAACAAGTTAATGCAGTAAAAACGTACTTCGTAATTGCGCAGTAGACTCTCTGTGGGAGAAGTGGTGTTTCTATATGTGTCAACCAAGCTTTGGAGGTTCAGCCTCATGGCGAGTTCAGTCCAATCTGCACCAGTCTGACCTTCATTTAGTAGCTTCTCTAGACGCTGTACCGTGCTGGATTTCAGACAGAGGACACTATCTACAAAAAGGGAAAACAAACTATAATTATTCACAAGTCCAATGCACATATTTCAGTCACATGTGAGATGCTGTAAGCAAAAGAAAACGGTTTGTTTCCACTTAGACAGAGCAGGTTACCCCAATGAAGAATCTATAATATAGATTTATGATTTTCAGTAAGAATACTATTTTGTGTATTCATAGCGAATATTTTTTTAACAAAGAGAAGTATAATATGCTTTACAGTTAACTAATAAGGATTGGGTTTGCTGGCTGCTTTTCATTCCCCATTTTAAGGAATTAGAGGAAAAAGCAAAGTCCCTTTAATATTTGTAGTATGCCAACGCATTCCACAACACTAAACAATGATAATACAAGATGTATGTAGATGCGAAGTGACAAGATTCTTTTGAAATATGTAGGTTACCATGTTCTATAACTGAACAGAAGCATGACAGAACAGATTGAGACACAGCTAACTCTACGGTATGCCAGATCTTACCTGGCTCGGGTCCCTTTGTTATGCAAGCCGATATGTGTTTGGATAAGATATCTCTAACCTGCAAATCAGAACAAAAACACAAAGTAATTAGGTTCAGTTCCATGCAAGAAGGAATAACAATTGTGAGGCTGCACGGTTTAGTCATTGTTCCTATCACACCTGCTCTTGATCCGTTGATTTTTTTTTTTTTTTTTTTTACTTATGTTTTTACTCCAAACTAGTTTCAGTTTTTTGGTTAAAATAAAAGCAAATCTTGCACTTTAATAGCAGCTCACTATAGACTGCAGGGGGTTAGGGCAGCAGGACTAAAGATAATGCAAAAATGTGTGGAACTTTTTCCACTGTGCATCAAAATATCTGTCAGCAGGACAACCTCCTACTCTCCTTATAGCTCAAATGTAAATATTTAAGAGATACATGATGTATCCCAGAAGGTTGGAAAATGTCAGCCAGTGGTAATTTAGTGGTTTCTATCAGTTACATAACGCTACAATTAACTATGAGTTTTCCATGGATGTGCTATTGGTAGGCAGATATTCGTCTTACGGTCTCCTGGTTACAAAAGCAAGAAATACAAACAAGACAAAATAACGTTTTCTGAAATGTTGTCTATATTTAATGCAATACAACACAACCGTATAAGAATAAGAACTCAAAGTGTGTCAAACCACTCTCCTACCACACCAAAAAAAAAAAAAAAAAAACCTACAGAACAAATAGAAAATTGTGTGTGTGTGTGTGTGTGAAAGTTATGAAATTACCGGTATACACTCCCAGCAATATATACATAAAGTGCAGCATGGTGAAAAAGCTAAATATCCTAGTTAGGAATATAGTTGTAAAAATGACCTAAACTCTGCAAATTAATTCTCACTCATTTTATAACACATAATCCATTCAATGACCATAAAGGAATTTGACATTGCCCAATTTTAGTGGAGATGGTGGTGGTATCAGACGTCGCTATATGTAATACATCTTGCCATCGTAAATTATTAAATATTTATAATAAGCACAGGACAATTACCTTGTCACTTCTGGTTAAGTCAAATGGTGTGTGGCCTAAACGCATTCTTTTCATTGGACACGGTGTGTTAACGTCCATCTCTTCTCCATCTGATTCCATAGCTACACTGCTGTCTGAATCACTGTCCTCCTGATGGTCAGAATCTGTATCCATCTGCACATCGTAATCGCTGTCGTAAGATGCAGACACCTTCACAGGTTCATCATTTTCCAATAGAACATTGGCTCCTGTAATGAGCAATAAAAAGAAAAAGGCATGATCTCCTAGAACCATAAAATGATAAAGGTATGTCTGATTGGATCTGCACAGAAGGTGACTTTTCGCCCATCCTTGCCATTATACATTCCCTTAGCTGTACCTTCTGCAAGGAGTCTGCATAAGTAAAAGGGAGGTAGTGAGTGAGAGTGTGAGTGAGTGTGTGTTTTCTCTCCTTTATTATATAGACCTTTATGCAAGTGCTGTATACCTGCCAGTCACCCTATACTGGCACCACATGACATGTAAGTACAGTTTTTCCAACAGATCTATACATTTGCTAGCTGTCTGGACAAACACAATGCATAGGTTGAATTGGATGTATAATAAAACAGAACTCGTATAAATGACAAGAGTCCCTTTACACAGCCGTAGCTGGCTTGCCGATCTAACCCTGTAAGAAATCCTTAGGAAGCGGTGGTTAGAACGGAGATGCCCCGGGGATACAGAGCGATTAACTCCCAAGATACTTGACCAACCAATAGACTGACTACTGACTCCTATGGGAGATCATTATGGTTTTTCAGTCTCCAATGTACAATTATTTATAAAGCACCAACATATTTCACAGAGCTGTACAATAGGTAAACAGGACAAAAATAAATTCTAACAAAACATGTTTGACATATGGGAAAAAGTATCAATTTGCACAAGTAGATAATCGCAATGGGTTATACTCTCTACTACACTACCTTGATGTGCAAACTGAGAGAAGGAGCTGGCACGGGATGGAACCAGAAATAATGTCATTATTTTTAAGGACGAACAAATACAGGGTGACCTTAAATATCCAAATTGCATAACTATGTTCAGTTTATAAATGAGTGAATCTATGTGCATTACTTTCTATTGGTAGTTATTACTGCATAAGTATGAATAAACTGGTATGATTTATTTAGTGATAACAGCCATCCACGGAGCAAAGGTGGTCAAGCTGACTCAAAGAAGTTGTTCTACCTGTACTGAGCAGCATCCTAGTGAGTACGGGAGACCCAAGACTGGCAGCCAGGTGCAGTGGGGTGTTTCCTCCGTATGTTCGAGCATTTACATCAGCATTTAACTGTTAAAGAAAATGGCTTATTAATTATCAGCAGTAACATTTAATATACGAATGCTTTAAGTAAGGACCATTTAATAAATAGAGAGAAATAGAACCAGAGTATATTGAGATTCTGCAAGTTTACTCTCTCAGGAATCAGATGTTAAAATGGACCACTCCAGGGTACCAGAACAACATTTGAAGGTCCTCACCTTAAGGGGTAAAACTGTTTTCGAACCCCAAAGTTCCTCTGACAGGGCTTGTCCTGGTCCCTCCACCTCCTCTTCCAACCCCAATGTGGACGTATTTTCATGGGTGCCAGTGTTAGCCTTCCATTGAGAAATATGCTTTCGATCCGTAACTTTCTAAAGCATATTTCTCATTGGGAGGCCAGTAATGATTAGCCTATCACCGGTAGTCTTGGAGGCAGGAGGTGGATACAGAGGTGTTAGGAGGGACTGCTTTGGGGTTCAACTCTCTGAAAATGGTTTCACCTGTTTAGGTAAAATGGTACCCAGGACTTCCAGACACCATAGCAACTTTTAGATATGAAGTGTTTATGGTGTCCGGAGTGTCCGAAAAAATTAAAACATTATGGGTTTGAAACAACACCTCCAGAGAGGAATTCCCATCTATCTACTGGATTCTAAAAATAACATTAATAGATGGAGTGAAAAAATCATAACTACTAAATAAAAAATGTATACACACAATTTAATGATAATTGTTAAAAAAAAATAAAGAACAAAGTATTTGATGTATTTACTGTGTATTTGGTTAACATGATATGTATCACTAAAATGTTCCTTAGTGCTGCTATGTCATCATTGAAAAAATATTACAGAAAAAACACACAGATATTTGACAGTGTCTTGCTATGTGATAGATACAGTGTGTGTGTGTGTGTGTGCATTATTTAAAACAATGCCTCTGACAGTGCTTTGGTTTGTACCTTCTTCACCAGAAACGTGGCCATGTTTAAGTTGTCCATTTCCACAGCTATATGGAGAGGGGATCGGCCACTCTTCCTTTCCATGGAATTGACATTAGCGCCATGCTTTACCAGCAGCTCCAAGCACCTCTCATTGTCTACTTTCACTGCCCAGTGAACTGCGTATAAACCTGCACAAAAATATCCAACATTAAAATCACCTAAAACCGAAAACATTTCCAGAATGCAGGATCTGTGTGATTATCTACTAAACTAGAAATTCTGTAGAACTGAACAGCTCAGCTACATTTTCCTATAGCGTGCAATTTGCTTGTTAATTCTCCATCAATCCTGTTTAAGAGGTTGACCCGTTTTCTCCTTCCAGATACCTTCTCTGCTCCGATATACCCATTCAAACACTATAGCAGATCTAAGCCAACTCTGCTGCAGAGCAACAAGTATTGGATATTCCCCGTTCCCTGTCCAAATCTGCTATTTTAAGGTTTTTTTTTATTCTACAGGATTATTGATTAAAGATTGAAATATTGAGAAATCCACAGAGCTAGCTGGAAGAGGTTTTTCCCATGCTTTGAGATTCCCCAAGCTATATAAACCTGTTAAGTCTTGTCTGATGATAGACTTCTTGTTTTATTCTTGACAGTCTGCCATTTGATTTTCTTTCTGTACCCAGATGTTTTCCTATAAAACTTTGTACTGAAAAAACTTTATGAAAAAATAAAAATGGCACAGGTACCATCATCTTGCCAACAACATTTTAAATTATGGTTTTGTAGAGGTGATGTTAGACTTTTATTTCCCAGATCTTTGCAAAAACAAAATATTAAGCACTTGTACAATTCAGCGCATGGCACATAATATTGGGCAGACTAGATGGGCCAAATGGTTCTTATCTGCCGTCACATTCTATGTTTCTATGTAATATCTCTAGAAACTCAAACAGGCTTTTGTTTCAGATCTCCAAATATCACAGACGTTGGAAATTGCCCAGCTCTCTCTAAAATCTGAAACTAGAGGCTATGGGATGAGCAAACTTTGTGTCATCGGCTTCCTATATAAATGACAAGTTTAATTTATAATTTTAGCCAAAGCATTTATGATAACATTGCTGCTTAAGTGTCACTAAACTTTATGCCCTTTTCACCAATATATATATATATATATATATATATTTAAATATAATATTTATGGTAATCAGCATTTTTTTTTTTTTAACCTCCCCAAAATCTAGTTACATTTGAACACAAACAAGTTATTAGATAGGCAACTTTGACTTCATGTTGCTGCCATATAAGACATTGTGGTTCCCATAAAAGTAGACAGGAATTGTTCTCACAGGGACAAAATCTAATCTTTTACTGCAGGAACAATGAGAGTAAATAGTCGTGTCTTGGTTGACTGGACCAAGGAATGCACTTTTGCTTATGGTAAAGGATTTTGATACAGTTTCTATAGCGGCCAGTATCAGCAAAAATTGATATTTTCTCACTGTGGTTCATAATAAGCGCTAGTACCCACTACTAATTTTTGTATTTTCTCACAATTGCCACAGTTTTATATGTATCCAAGTTATGCTCACCGTGATAATCTGGCATTTCCAGAAGGTTTGTGCGGGCAACCGATGGGTGACTCAGCAAGACTTTGAGCATCATTTCGTCTCCAGCTTGAACAGCCAGGTGTATTACAGAGTTGCCATAGCGGTCCAAAACGGTGGGGTCAGCCCCAGCTCTCAGCAATGCATTCACGATCTTAGACTGATGGGTGATCACACAGAGATGCAAAGGGGTCTAAAGGAAAATGGCCAACTATTAAAATAGGAAAGAATGTGTAGCATAAAAACACAACTGGCTGGTGGTGGGTCTTAAAGGAACATTCACTGAAAATGTCAAGCCCCTAAAGAAAGCATGTGTGTATTTTTTATGCATGTTTTCTTTGGGGGCATTTGAACAGCTTCCAAAAGTTGCAGACCAGCTGGCTCCAGCAAGCCCTCCCCTCTTTCCACAACAGACTGTCAGTGAATTCACCAATCACAGGTTTCTCAGACTCCATCTGCTGGAGCTGTGAGTGCGCATGTGATCGCGGCTTCCCTATTCATCTAAATGAGCTGTAATGCAGGTAGGCACTAGCTTAGCACACCTACTGCTTCTGTGATGCTAAGAGAAGCAGAAGAAAACACCCATGGCTGGCTGAGTGGCAGTAATGGTGGTTTTTCCAAATCATAAAAAAACTCAGATTGGTATTGAAATCGTCACTTTTAAAAACAGTCACAAATATGAAAGCTGAAGTGCTTTTTCTTTTTATCAGAGTAGTCCTCTGCATATGGCAGATCACATTAAATGTAAGATTTTACAGTAATACTATTAATTTTGCTTTCACTTTTTGGTCATGCTAAATAATAGACATAAAAGCTCTTGCAAATCATGGATCATTTAGCCTATTGACTGGCAGCAGAAAACCTTATCCCATACTGAGAAATGCTCACGTGGCACTGACATCCGAGTACATCCTCAAAATATAAAAAAATGGGGGCCACTGTATGTGAACAAAGGCTAGGAGTGGAATTACAGTATTCGCCAAATCCATTAGCTAGTATCACCAGGAATTCAGTTGTGCAATGCAATCCAAAGAGATTCCAGTAGACAGGATGGGAGGTTCAATCCAGGTATTGTTCTATCCTAAAGAACCATTGAAGGCACCTAGAACATGTAATGCAGGGCTTGAGTACTGCAGGAACGCGTGGGAACAGTGTTCCTGCACTTTTTGGGTTCTTGGGCGAGTTCCCACACTTTAATCCCCCTGGATTTGACCCCTGATGTAAAGGGACACTCTAGATCCCCAAAGTATTTGAGCTTGCTAAAATGCTTTGTGTGTGAAGAGTGTTCCCCCTTTTTAACACTTTTTTTTAAAGTGCAGATTTCAATAAAAAACTCTCACTTTTATAAATTAACCTGGTTTTGCCCCCCCCTGGCTTTCAAGCATACTGTCAGTCCTGTTTACTGCGTGGTTTGTTAAGCTCAGTGGAGTAAAACTTAAGAGGAAGGTAATTGTCCAGAGCACCTGCCTTGCAAAGACTTCTCATTGAGCTGCATTTTGAAGTCTGTATTTGGACAGTCACAGAAAGTCTGGGCAGGGTTAGAGTGGGAAGGGCTTGCAAAGGCTGCAGAAAAGACATCTGCAGCTTTAAGAAAACTAATGTAGCCTCAGACTGTAAATACTATTCACAGTGAGGAATCATAAAAAAAAGGAAAGAAGGACTGGAAATACCTGGTGCAGGTGGTTGGTGATGTTGAGAATCTGTTGATTGGGAATGCTTAAAATAACTTGTACTAACTCCTGGATGACGGACGTCTTCCCATGTATGATCGCAAGGTGCAGAGGCCTGTAGAGGGAAGGCAGATAATTCACCAGAGGAACACTTATCACAAGCAATGATCTTATAAAAGGACAAGGTTTTATGTCAAAGAGAACAGCGCACACCTGGGAATATATCATTTGAAGAGTATTAAGCTTAGGGAAGTTGCAAGTTAATAAACATACATACACACACACACACACATTTTACAAGCCAAAAACACTACCATGTATTTTGACCTGGAGATGAAAAATGTGTCTTTAGGCTGTCAGTTGTTAAATGATAAGATATGTACAGAAATATACCAAATGCGGGAGAGCTCCAGAGATGATGGCCTGAAAAATATGCTTATATGTAAGAAGGAACACAGAATGACATCATACAGGCTAACGATTTGGTGGGAGCATTAGTTTGATGAAGAGCATTGCTCAGATCTCTGGCAGAGCACACGTCACACCTGATGTTCTAATGAATACATTTTAATAGAGATAATGTAGGCAATACAAGTGATGGCAAAACAAGCACTCAAGATGTCTGGGAACTACACTACTTCTACCTATAATGCTTAGCTAGCGGAGTATTATGGGAAACTGTTCATAAATAGCTATGGTGCAATGGCTTGGCAATATTGTATTCACAAGTCATTAACTAATAAAGCAGTTGATTAACCCCTTAAGGACACATGACATGTGTGACATGTCATGATTCCCTTTTATTCCAGAAGTTTGGTCCTTAAGGGGTTAATGCTTTACCCTTGCGTTCCAGTGATCCAGCATAAAGTGCATCTAACAGGGCAGGTACAGAAATATGAACAAATTCAGAGAGGTTTACTAACCAGTGAAAAGTTGGAGAATTAAAAAGTTGACATTATTCATTGGAACTTCTACAGTTCCAAGGTGACCTTTACATTCACACAGTGCTGTCAGCCATCTGTAAATATCTCCCTGTAGACAGACATTTCTGCTGCTGCCATAGAGGGTGGAATAAGTAGAATGTTCTCATAAAATCTGGAAAATTTTAACTTACGTGTCTCCATTTTCATCCTGGTTAGCAATCAGATGCCTCTGCACAGCCAGCAGCATGCGGGGATCTGCAGTGACAGCATAGTCCATCAAGGCCTTTGACGTTCTCTCTGCAAATGTGATCATCTTCTTATGGCAAAAGGTCACTACAAGAGAAGCACCAGAAGAGCGGTTTACATGATTTCTAATTATCTGCCAGTAGACACTGCATATTGCAAAACTCGTATGTAATCTTCACATAAGTGCCGTATCCACACCTTGATGAACCATGTTGTTATAGCAAGCTTCTCTTTGTGAAGTTGCAGTGGATTCTGGAACTGATCCAGCGGAAGGCTCTCCATATTCTTTCTTGATGTTTATTTTCTGTTCCGCATTCTCAGCACAGTGTGTTGTTTCTGTTGAATCTTTCATCATGTGTCCTCCCCCATGGTGGGCGCCCCCATAGTTTGTAGTTGGATAGAAACCAGTGGTCATCCCAGGATACTGGTAATTCATATTGTTTCCTAATGCTTTAAAGAATATGAAAAATACATGTTTATGCTTGGTTAGATGTGGTTTTTTTTTTTTTTTTAAAGGGACGCTCCAGGATGGACGTGAACCCTACATAAATGCATTAAAAAATATGCAAGATAAACAAAAAAATAAAATATGCTCAAACGTTCCTACTTTGAAGAAGAGAAGGGAGAGTAGAATGGTTGTACCCTTTTTGTTTTAACATATTGAATTGCAATATACACACACACAGAAAAGTAAGCAAACTGCAAATAAACGTGAAACGGACAGGAAATACTTTTTGTTCACAAGCACTTTGTAGCAGGTATTTCTAAACTATTCCTTGTTATGCAGCAATGGGCCGAGATCTTAGTCTAATGTGGGGATACGGTTTAACCATGGGAAAACTAGCATACGAGTCACTGGGCTCTTAAAACACACCCATGTGCTTGACATAATGAAAAAGAAAACTGCGCATGGTGAATGTGCATCGTCAGAAGCTTCCGAATCAAACTATTTGGGGGAACCAAGCAATACACAAAACATTTCTACTACTGATTGGACACTACAACAATAACTGCTACAAGTAAAGAGGAGAACGACTGAATACATGCCTTCTATAAAGAAATTTATGGAAATAAGAAATAACATATAATCTCAAACTACAGAAGGATTATTAAGACAACCTTTAGAACTTACTTCCACCAAAGCCACCAGATCCTCCTCCAGCACCTCCCAGAGGTGCACCACCACCAAAGTAATGGTTAAAGGTTGGAATTTCTTTCCTTCTCTTCCTCTCAACTTCTTCTTTGTCTGCAAAATGAGAGGTGTTACATCAAGCCCCAACACAAGTATTTTAAAAGTGCACGTAAAATCCTAAATCTTCTTACCTTGCTCCAGTGGATAATAGGTGAACTGTTTGGAGTCGCTGACATCTCCACCACGCTTGCGTTTTAGCTGCAAAAACACTGTGACCGGACGGTCAATCTTCTGCTGATGATATGGAGGTGTCCGGAAAACAATGGCATACTAAATAAAAGGAGGATATATAGGACATAATTAACTACAGAACCTCACATATTAAAAGGTAACTACTCTAAATTCATTATCCGATTCACGGCTTACAGTACTGCAGCTGGAATATGCAGATTTTATTAATTTCAAGATTGCGTTTATTTGTATGGCCATTTAAACATAGGGAAAAATATAGTGGTCATAGCTGCTACCATTTTCCCTTTGAAAACAAAGCAGTAAAGATTATTTTGTATATATTTTGTAAAGCAACATTTCTGATCAGGTCAGGATATAAGTTTTATGGGGTCGACCTTCAAAATATCTCTGGCCCAACGCCAACATATTTTACAAATGTCACTGAAATCTATGCATTGTGTGCTCTCTGTCCAATCAGATCTTGAGATTCCTGTAGTCCGCTACCAATGCTTAATATGGTCACCTCAATGATGTCACAGGGATTCTGGGTATTACATAGTTATGTAGTTGAAAAGATTCAAGTTCAGCCTTCCTCACATTTGTTTTTTGCTGTTGATCCAAAAGAAAGCAAAAAAAAAACACACAAAAAAAAACAACCAGTTTGAAGCACTTCCAATTTTGCAACAAACTAGGAATAAAAATTCCTTCTTGACCCCAGAATGTCAGGAAGATTTATCATTGGATCAAGCAGTTATTACCCTACATTGAAAGATTATATCCTTGAATATTCTGTTTTTGCAATTATGCATCTAGTTGCTGTTTGAACATCTGAACCACTTCTTCAGGCAGATAATTCCACATTCTTATTGTTCTTACAGTAAAAAAAAAAAAAAAAAAACCCTTTTCTTTGCCTTAGACTAAATCTTCTTTCTTCCAGTCTAAACGCATGACCTTGTGTCCTATGTAAAGTCCAGTTTGTATTGGCCCCAGATATATTTGTATGTTATCATATCCCCTCTGAGGTGACGTTTTTCTAAACTAAAGAGGTTTAAATTTGTTAAACATTCTTCATAGCTGATATGTGCCATTCCTTTTATTAATTTTGTAGCCCGCCTTTGCACTTTTTCTAGTACCATAATATCCTTATTTAGAACAGGTGCCCAAAACTGCATAGCATATTCAAGATGTGGTCTTACCAGTGATTTATAAAGAGGCAAAATTATATTCTCATCCCGAGAATTAATGCCCTTTTTCATGCATGACAATACCTTACTGGCCTTGGCCACTGCTGATTGACATTGCACATTGTTGCATAGTTTGTTGTCTATAACAATTCCCAAGTCCTTTTCGTGTGTTGTTATCCCTAATTTGCCTTCATTAAGGGTATACGTTGCTTGTGCATTTTTTATGCCAAAGTGCATTACTTTGCATTTTTCAACATTAAATTTCATCTGCCATTTGAGTGCCCAGTCCCCCATTCTATCTAAATCCATCTGCAGCAAAGTAATATCTTGCTCACATTGTAGATTACACAAAACTCTGTAAAGGAATACAAACACTGAAACATGACTTTCAATGCTGTCTTCAAGATCATTTATAAACATGTTAAACAGAAGGGATCCCAAAACAGAACCCTGAGGGACACCACTTGCCACCTCACTCCAGTTTGAAAATTTACCATTAATGACAACTCTTGTGATTTGCAATCACTGCCCAAATTAAGTTCTTACATGTGGATTCCATAAATTCTAAAATTGTTAAATAGGAAAAAAAAGCTTCTGTCAAGTATGCATCAAAAAAATCCCACAAGAAGCCGAGGTGGCCTTCAAATCAAGCACTTTACATCTCTTGCAGTGCCATCTACCAAGAAGTATGCAGATATGGAGGGTTTTTACCTGTTTGTGGACATCGGTTGGTGAGAAATCTCCATACGCCTGCCAACCATTCTCATCATCTTCATAAAATCTCACTTCTATGTCATCTACAAATAGAAAAAAAAGCCACAATGAAATTGGATTCAAACACATTTACAGTGTCGGATATTTTTATCACTGCATATTATTAAAGCACCAACAACTAACTTTAGTACAATGGGAACTCTGTGGGTTTGTGAAAGGAATAAAGTGATGAGGAGACTCCTCGCTAGCCCTAGCTAACACTCTAAAGGGAAAATCTTAACCAATACAGAACAGATGGTGCTACCTAGAATCACTGCTATGGGTATTTAAAGGTGGCTTCTGGAACCCAATAAAATTATTTATTACTCCACATTTTATAACCTAGCTATAGAATTGATTTTCATAAACATTGAATACTTTGTTCATGAATATAAAGGCTTTGTATCCATATACACCTTTAACATTACATAAAAGTTGCCAATTAACCTATTTTGTGTCCCTCACACCTTTTTGACAGTTTGTGAATTATTTCACATAATGCTACACAAAACACGCACACACTGAAAAATGTATGCAATGTTTTTTTTATGCTGGCCTATAAAAGGACTCTTTGAACGTAACATGTGCATGAAGGTTTTACATTATCATCTACATGTATGACAGTGAAATGTTCATAAATACCAGTCTATTCACCTTTTTGTACTTTATCACAGAGTAAGTAGACTTCATCTCCACCCTTCACAGAACCTGCAGTCTTATCCATCCTCGAAATTCGTAGGTTTGAAGCACCTGGAGA
This sequence comes from Pelobates fuscus, assembly GCF_036172605.1. NCBI lineage: Eukaryota > Metazoa > Chordata > Amphibia > Anura > Pelobatidae > Pelobates > Pelobates fuscus. Next base: position 80,954,148 of record NC_086326.1, on the reverse strand, counting down.
TTCTGCAAAGAAAAGAGGGGGGGAAAGGTTGTTTCTATGTTCTGGAACAAAGGCAGAGAAAAAAATGAAATAATGGCCTGCGATCCGACATAGAACGAACAGGTCATAGGAAACCGGTCCATCTCATAGCTTATTCATCTCACAGTTTCCTCAACAAATTAGGGATTTCCAGTTACACTACAGCGATCAGTGATCTTCATAACAGAAAATAATTACAAAAAAATAAATAAAAAATACACTCAGAATCTGTTAAATAATGCAAAATGTATAGGTAAACCACAAAGCAAAATATTCACACCTCTGAAACATCTATCAACTTGTAAGCCACTATAAATGAGTCAGTTTGAGGAAGTGTGATCTGTTAAAATCACTTTCCTGGAAATTTCACCTACGAATAAAACATTAAACCTATAATCCGTGTGAAGATCTTTATGATCTTTTAGATTGTGCAGCTGTGTTTTCTTTAAAATATATATTAAAGATCTAGCAAATGGCATCACAAATCTGTAAAGCCCAGGCCAAAAAAAAAGGAGGGCACACACTGCATTGGAGGAAGGTGAACAGAAACATTATACCTGCTTCGCTACTTCCAAATTCTAGGTTTAAAGGATTACTACGAATACAAACATGGATTGCTAATGCAGGAGTGTTACCCCACCTATTTTGATTATTGATCCCCTTTATGAAGAAAGAAGTATTACTCCTCTTTAGACCCTTGCCCCGCCAAAGATGCTATGCCTCCCCTGATGAGATCATCAAACCTGCACTGGGAGGCTATTCCTTTGCTGCACCAGTAAGCAATTCCATGTAGCGATGCACTGAGTCAATTCAGCGACTTCATGCTCTACAGCAGGGGTTCCCAACCCAGTCCTCAAGTACCCCCTACTAGTTAAGGATATAGGGATTACTGTCTAAGTTGTTTTTTTTTTTTTTTTTGAAAGAAAGGAAAAAAAACAAACACTTTAGACACGACAGAGTAATCCCTAAATCCTGGACTGGTAGGGGGTACTTGAGGACTGGATTGGGAACCCCTGCTCTACAGGATAGAACCCAAGAAGTCCCTCCAGTGGCTATCGGAGTGACAACAACTAAAGGAAGCATTAGGCAGCAGTGTAAACACAGCATTTTCTCAGAAAAGGAAGCATTTACACTATGGAGGCTGCTATATGTTCCAGAAGACAGCATTAAGCTGTAGTGGTTCTGGTGCCTAAATGGAAATTGCATTAAGGAAGGAAAAGCACAGATCCTATAGCAATAATGCAGCCAAGACAGAGGTGCTCAGTACCATATGGCTAAATACAGTAGTGGGGAGTTTTACTTTTTCCCCTCAAACTTTACAAAGCATATGTTTGATTAATATGCAGTCTTTCACAAAAGTGAGTACACCCCTCACATTTGTTAAAATATTTTATTATAACTTTTCATGTGACAACACTGAAGAAATGACACTCTGCTACAATGTAAAGTAGAAAGTGTACAGCCTGTATAACAGTGTAAATTTGCCCCCTCAAAATAATGCAACACACAGCCATTAATGTCTCAACCATCGGCAACAAATGTGAAATGTCCAAATTCGGACCAACGTGTAAATATTTGGTGTGGCCACCATTATTTTCAAGCACTGCCTTAACCATTGTGGGCAAGTTCACCAGAGCTTCACAGGTTGCCAACTGGAGTCCTCTTCCACTCCTCTATGATGACATCTCTGAGCTGGTCGATGTTAGAGACATCACTCCCCCACCTTCCTTTTGAGGATGCCCCACCGATGCTCAATAGGGTTTAGGTTAGGAGAAATGCTTGGTCAGTCCATCTCCTTTACCTTCAGCTTCTTAAGCAAGGCAGTGGTCATCTTGGAGGTGTGTTTGGGGTCGTTATGTTGGATTACTGCCCAACATGCGGCCCGGTCTCCAAAGGGAGGGGATCATGCTCTGCTTCTGTATGTCACAGTACATTTTGGCATTCATGGTTCCCTCAATGAGTTGTAGATCCCCAGTGCCGGCAGCACTCATGCAGGCCCAGACCATGACACTCCCACCACCATGCTTGACTGTAGGCAAGACACACTTGTCTTTGTACTCCTCACCTGGTTTCCGCCACACACGTTGGACACCATCTGAACCAAATAAGTTTCTTGGTCTCATCGGACCACAGGATATGGTTCCATTAATCCATGCCCTTGTCTTCAGCAAACTGTTTGCAGGCTTTCTTGTGCATCATCTTTAGAAGAGGCGGCTTCCTTCTGGGACGACAGCCATGCAGACCAATTTGATGCAGTGTGCGGCGTATGGTCTGAGCACTGACAGTCTAACCCCCCTACCCCTTCAACCTCTGCAGCAATGCTAGCAGCACTAATACGTCTTTCCCAAAGACAACCTCTGGATATGACGCTGAGCACGCGCACTCAACTTCTTTGGTCGACCATGGCGAGGCCTGTTCTGAGTGGAACCTGTCCTGCAATACCGCTGTGTGGTCTTGCCCACCGTGCTGCAGCTCAGTTTCAGGGTCTTGGCAATCTTCTTATAGCCTAGGCCATCTTTATGTAGAGCAACAACTCTTTTTTTCAGATAATCAGAGCGTTATTTGCCATGAGATGCAATGTTGAACTTCCAGTGACCAGTATGAGCGAGTGAGAGTGATAACACCAAATTTAACACACTTGCTCTCCATTCACACCTGAGACCTTGTAACACTAACAAGTCACATGACACCGTGGAGGGAAAATGGCTAATTGGGCCCAATTTGGACATTTCCACTTAGGGGTGTACTCACTTTTTTTTGCCAACGGTTTAGACATTAATGGCTGTGTGTTGAGTTATTTTGAGGGGACAGCAAATTTACACTGTTATACAGGCTATACACTTACTACTTTACATTGTAGCAGAGTGTTATTTCTTCAGTGTTGTCACATGAAAAGATGTAATAAAATATTTACAAAAATGTGAGGGGTGAACTCACTTTTGTAAGATACTGCAGGTGATTATATGTAACCATGACATTAAAAATCCTAACCATTCAGTCTGAAACAGATTAGAATGAGAACAGTTGCATCATATGTATATACATGTGCCACCACTAGGTGTCAGTGAAGCACTAGAGTTCTAGAAGAGGCTGTTTATTACCTTTAAAAACTTAATACAAAGTCAACATTTTAATGACCCTACAGCAAATGTAAAGAAAAGTGATTTACTCTAGGTGTCATATCCGATTATAAACCCGCCCTTCCATAAAAGTATACAATTTCTCATCCAACCTTAGTAAATCAAGGTTTTTCATTTGGAAGCACTCAGTATATGTCTTTATGGGTAAATAAATAAAGCCATTAACTCAAAAAGCTATAAACCAGTAACAACAATTTGTCTTAATTTGCACATGTAACAGCTGCAGCTATGTGGAGTTCTCTTTATTATACACAGACCGCTGCCGCTACAAAACACGTATGCAATGAATCCATTCCCCATTGCTTCAATAAACACACCCACAAACAGGATGGTGAATCAACAACCAGAATATGGAAGTGGTTGACAACCTGTGGTAACAGCTGCCATAGCAACTACAAGTAAACAACAGCCTGATATAACCAAATATTATACTTGTAAGTAACTCATTTGGGGACTTTGGGTAAACAACAGCATAAAATTAGATGACAGGGTTTAAAAAGAAAAAAGTAAAATTGAGAGTGGGAGTCAAGAAACACTTGAGAGAGAGACAGACAGACAAAGGGGTCAGACCCGATAATTACAGTAACGCATCACATTGGGGACATGTCTGACTTCTTCCCTCCTTATTTAAATCCCACTTTGGCACAGAAATGCCACACTCTGTAAAGTGCCAATCACTATAAAAGTGTGTTAAATTGTGGACTTCCAATATACCAAATCCAACTAGAGATCCTTACTACGACCATGTTCTGCATGGACCAGCTACTTTTTCCTGGAATGCTGACTATGTTTTGCCTTATTCTATTCTAATAAAAAGATAAGACTCTTTGCCACTCAGCTATTCACCTTAAATTCAAGCAGAATAAGGTCTAAATGTACAATGTTACAGAGCCATACATGTACATGCTATATACACTGACACGGTTGCTCCTAGGAAGGTAGGTTAGATGTGAACATAGGAATCCTTTTCAAATATATACAACGTAGAGGTTACAGTCATTACTTATGTGTAGGGCCTTGGCACAGGGGCAAACATGAAGCTTCTGATTTGTAGTTTGAAATCCTTCTTGATGAAGATAAAAGTTATTGAAATTAAACGTCAATTGTGGGCAGGTAGATGTCTTCAGGAGAGCAATCAATACAGTTAATGCAGAAACGGCACTAGAGACGGCATGACTTCCAATAGACCATGCGGCTTAATTAACAAGGATCTTGAGGACTTATAGATGCTGTATGCTAGAAGGCAGCAGGGAAGAGTCGCAAAGAAATATTAATGTAAATCTTGGTCAGTGAAGCTGTAGTCTTTTTTTTATGTTTAAAAAAAAAAAAAAAAAATAAGAATGGTCTCCACTTAACAGATGATAAGCTGAAGGATATGCTTCATCTTATACAATAAATACTAAAGGTAATCCAGGATTAGATGCATTCACCTTATGATACGGTCTGTGAGTTTCCTATGTGAGCTATTCAAATCAAAACTTGACTGGGAAACTGGGACACAACACAGAAATTATGTCAGCTTCAGGATAGTAACAAGTAATTAAACCAGCACTAGAAAGAATAGCTGCATGTGTTTTATTAAAAATGTAAAGTGTAAAATCTCAACCATTCCATAAAATGGAAATGTTCGTCCATTGGATGTGATTCCAAGCCTGGTTACTTGCTCCAACCCCCTTTCTGTCATCGACCGTGAATGGATGTGTTTCAGAAATCTTATTGAACGTCCCATCCTTCCTTATGAACACCGCCATGATGATTTTTTTTTTTTAACAAGAATTCTGGGGGTTGTAGGTAATCAGCATCTAAAGAGGCCAGAGTTTGTGATCAAATTATAAAAAAAATGCTACCAGTAAAAATATTCCATAATGTGTCAAGTTCTCAAAAGTTGTTATTGCAACATAGTTGCTTGGAACTATTCTTCCAGTCATATGGAAACCAAGAGACGAAGTGGGCAAATCACAATAAAGTCTATGTTTTCTCTTTCATTCATCAATTCCACATATTACTGCACCCTGCTCAGCTAGTTATTCTGAGACTATTAGTATTACTACGAGCACTCTGTGTGCAACTCATTACATGCCCCCTGAATTGAAAAGTTCGGGTAAATTAAAGAGCGGGTAACAAAGGGAAAAACACTAAAAGTCATGCAGACCACTTCATCTCAATAAAGTTGTCTGAGGGCAGTGGTCCTGTAGTTTGAACCCTTTAAAGGATCACTATAGTGTCAGGAAAACAAACTCGTTTTCCTGACACTATATAACCCTTAGGTTCCCCTCCCACTGGGCTGAAGGGGTTAAAACCCCTTCAGCCACTTACTTTAATCCAGCGCCGGGCTCCCTCTTCAGCCACTTACTTTCACCCCTTCAGCCACTTACTTTAATCCGGCACTGGTGACCTCTCCTCCCACTCCAACGTCAGCTCCCGAGTGGAGCGGAATGTGCATGCTTGGCCAGAGTCACACGCACATTAAAAAAGCCCATAGGAAAGCATTTCTCAATGCTTTCCTATGGATGTTCTGCACGCTGAATGCGATAGAGGCTGGATTAACCCTACAATGTAAACATAGCAGTTTCTCTGAAACTGCGCAGGTAACTTGGTTTTCACTATATATTGGGGCTGATGTGTACTGTAGTCTTTGCTGCCGCCCAGTAGTGATGGGAGTGAGCACAGGACTCATCTTTCTGCATTTGTATACATTTTTTGTATCACTCAGCCTTGTTACAATGCAGCCACCCATCCCATGTGTTCCCTATTAAGGGTTAATATATAGGGGTGTATATAAAAAATACCCCTTTCTGTCTCACTAGAGATCTTTGCCAGAAGCTCAAGGAAGCAAGGTGAATGGTTAGAGTAACGGCCCACCTGGGGGGGCTTACCTTCAATGGCCATGAGAGGATAACTAAAAAACCTCCATTTGTTTAAAAATACATAGGGATTAAGGAGAGAACGCAGGTAACTTGTTTTTCTTTGGTTTTTACTATATATTGGGGCTGATGTGTACTGTAGTCTTTGCTGCCGCCCAGTAGTGATGGGAGTGAGCGCAGGACTTATCTTTCTACATTTGTACCCAGACCACATCATTGAGCTGAAGTGGTCTGGGTGACTATAGTGGTCCTTTAATGTAAAACATTGTTGTTTTGTAGAATGTAATTGAAGGGTTAAGCACGCCTCTTGTGGCGGTCTTCTTACCTCCATAACAGAGTAAATCTTGGCATTTTGACGTGCATGCGTTAACCCCAATGCCTCTCTACGAGAAGCATTAGATTAAACGAGATCGCGGGTGACGGCAGCTTGCAGACATTACAAGGAGAGCTCGAGGCTGCAGTGGTGGAGTCTAGGCGCTGGAAACCAGGTAAGTAAAATTAAATAATCATACATTTTACAGAGGAAAAAAAAAAAAAGTGTTCACATCAATATAAAAGGCACCAGTAGTCCCGGAATAACAATTGTTGTTTTTGAGACTACAGATTCCATTTAAAGAAGAACTGTCACTTTTCTGATATTTTCACCATTAATGAAAACACAGAGATTCACCTTTAACTTGTGTTAAGTATGCAATGTTTTCCTTACATGGAAGATTTCACAAAGTATGTCATGATCCTATTCAGACAAGGTAAAACCAGGACAAACATGCTAATGAACAGGAGAAATAGAAGCATTATTTCAATGTCTCTTCTTCTCTGTATGACTGCGCGGTGTTAATTGCCAAGTGCAAAGGACAGAGCTCATAACACTGAATGACAGAGAGCTAAGAAGGAACCACACATTTGCAGAATAAAGACTGGATTTCTACATCTAGTTCTACTTGTACACCTGGCAAATACATATTTGTTGAAATATCCAGAGAAGTAAACAGAATATTAAAAAAACTTAAAGGGTATCTGTCACTTCCCAGAGATCTATCTTTGCCCAAATGAAGGAAACAAATAAAAGCATATAAAATCCAATCCTCCTGAAACGGATTTTCTAGATTAAAGTGCATATATCTGCTGGAGTTTTAAAACCAAATTATGAAGAACCATGTTCTACCTGGATACCTGAAATGTAGACCTATCATTCTTTGAGGTTTTGGTCAAATGTTAAAAAAAAATAAAAAAAAATAAATGCAATTCATGAAATTACGGACATTTGAGGAATGTTCAATTGCTTTGACAACTGCTGTCATTTGTGACACACTTTAGATAAGGTGAGAACCACCAAAAAGATATTGCATTATATATGTAAGATTTCCAGTTATAACTGTTGTGTACAGTTTCTTTAGTATGAAAAGATCCACAAGTGGTGGTGGTCCAAATATGGAAAGAACAAGAAATGATGTATCTAATGTATAATATAGGGTATATACCCTATATTATACATTAGATACATCATTTCTTGTTCTTATCATTTTACATTTGGGGTTACCCCCACCTTTGTGTGTATCTAATGTGGCTCTACTAGTTCGCTTCTTTTCAAATGGTCCAAATATGGTCCCACCTTCACTTGTGGAAAGAACACCTAATTGGACACTCCAGAAGTGTCCCGGGGCTTAACCTCTTATGCGTAGAACTGAAAGAATACTTTAGCTTCCGGATGGAATATCCAGATGCTTAGAGTATGCTCTGGAATAATTTAAAGTGAAATCTTCGTAATGATGATTAATAATAAAGAGTAAATAACAGTACAGCATAGATGCCCATTCATAGTAGTCAGAATCCCATAAGTGATAACAATCTTGCCAAGTGGCTCACCTCCAAATGTCCTAGTTATAAAAATATATCAAAATCTATCTCTCTATAATGCTGCAGACTGCAGACTTTAATTCTATTACGTGAGGTGATGTCTGAAAGCCAAGAGGTTAAATGATCATGTCCCTGAAAAAACGGACATACATAAATAACTAGGAAACTGGTCAAGAGACAATAAACTAGTATATATCTGGAAAGCTATCGGTAGCTATAATATAAATACTCAAAAGCTACCTTGTAAGTATCAGAATACAACTAGAATACTAGAGTGGGTAAAAAAACAGGCTTTAAAGGACATAGCTGCAAAAGGCACCAGCATGACTAGAAATTAGACTGCTACAGTTGAATTTAAAAAGTCCAATGAAACTATAGTGTATCTAATGATCGCAGTTACAGTTTAAAAGCTGTACTGATGCAGTATATTTTAACATTGTATCAGCCTTAAACGTTAGATTTCCCACAATAGAGTTCGAGACCAGTAAAAGGAGGTGAAAAAATGAAGTTAAAGTGTGCTAATGTGCAGAACCATACTTAGATTTGTTGGTTACCTGCACATGTCGACAGAGTGCCCTAGTGAAATGACAGAAATAGAAAGAAAGGAGAAGAGACCCGACGCGCGTTTCGGTGCTTCGGTAATGCACCTTCATCAGGGGCTAAAGTGAAACTGACAACAGGGTCTCAATTTATATATGTACACCCTTAGCTGGTAATTCAAACTGAACCTATCAGAATAAGGCGTGAGTGCATTTTCGGGCGCCAAACTACCGACACCTCATTATGCTAATGAGACTGTCGGCATCGTCCAATCACGCAAAACAAACTCTGACGCCAGTGGAATTGACTGTTGGTACAGATCTAAATTATAGAGAATGCCTAATTCTAAATATGATTGCTCCAATGCTAAAACGAAAATGACTGCTAGTTTTTTACAATACTATATGATTTATGACCTTTTTATCTTATCTGTAGATATGTATATAACGGGAAGTGAAGGATAATGTGGACTGAGATTGGTAAAGATCCAGTAAGTCCTCTATTAAGTAAAACATATGGGGGTCAAAGAATAAACTTTGAATACATAATAACACCCTTCAATGTATTTTGAGGGGTAGGTTAATGACGATCTCATAATTAGTTCGAATTTAACCCATACAATGCCATACCTAAGCTGGAATTTGAGGGAAAGCTAAAGATTGTTACAGGTCCCTAATCTATGAAGGGAGTAATACTGTGTCAATAAATGACGCTGCATTCTATTACATTAAGTTATAGTCAGCTGGATATGTGCCCTACCGATGTTCACTGACCATATATTCGTTCATAACAGTGTTTGAATCCTTCTTGAAAGAATGTGTGATATGTATATACATTGAGAAGTAGGTACACATATCTAATACTGCAGTCGTATTTCTATTAAAGTCATGGCACTTAGAAATTAATGTTGATTCAAGCTGTAAATAAACCCAAAAACAAAGGAAATCCAGGGGTGGATAATAGCCAAAGCTGTTGGTCATTAACCAATATCCTAAATTGATGAATATATGTAGTTCCAGCGATCAAAATTTATATGAATAAAGTAAATAAAAACTCATGTGTATAATTTAGAATCCTATAATAAATAAAAGGACCCAATATGTCCAGTGTTCAATACTTTCACTGACTGTAGTTAACCAATAGGGGTCAGCAGCGAACGCTGCTAAATGTAATTACCTGCAAAGGGTGGATGAACTGTACTGTACCTATTTGCATATTTACAATATTTACAACTAAAATACTATCAGTATTTAGTGCGTGCTCAATAAATGTTGGTGGTGGGATCTAGTCGGAGATGAAGGACGTATAAGAGAATCTTTCATCAAGGCCTGAGGGGGCTAATGTATTGAGTCTATAGATCCAATAACTTTCCTGTTGTAAAAGTTTTGTATCAATATCACCCTTTCTCGGACCCAACTTAACTTTCTCAATGCCATTTAAACGTTGACCCTGTGCCGAACCTCCATGTTTGATTTTAAGATGACGTGAAATTACTGTGTCAATCTGTCTGGAGGGATTCACTGAATTAATGTGTTCCAGGATACGATTTTTAAAGGGTCTGAACGTCTTACCCACATATTTCAAGTCACAACTGCAAGTGAGAAGGTAAACCAATCCAGAGGTTTGGCAGTTGAAAAAAGTTTTAACTACATGTGTCTCAGTATTAGTTGAATTCGAAAAAGTTTTCTCCTGATGTACTTGCAAGCCCTACAACGGCGCATTGGAAGGTACCTACTGCTGGAGATTTTAGCCATGTAGTTGGACCCGCGGATAAAGAAAGATGGCTTGGTACCAAAAGATCTTTGAAATTACGGCCCCTTCTGGCCGTAAGTGAGACATAGGGGGTCAGAACCTCTTTAAGATGTTGATCTTGGTATAAGAGGGGACAATATCTCTCTAGAATCTGTTTAACTAAATTCCAACCAGAGTCAAAGGTTCCAATGCACCTAATGATATTCTGAGTCGTATCCTGCTTGGGGTTCTCAGTAAGAAGGTCCTCTCTCTCCATTAGAAGTGCCCTTCGGTATGCTGTCTTGAGACATTTATTCGAGTAACCTTTCGCTTTAAATTGAGACCTAAGAGTTTGAGCTTTTAACTTGAACTCCTCCAAAGTTTCTTTAGTATATCTAAAATTATTGATTCTTTTTTTTTTTTTGCATGGGACACCATGTATCAGACATATAACGGAGGGCTAGGAAACAAAATAGACACAGACAGGGGTATGCAACCGTTGGCACTCCAGATGTTGTGGACTATATCTCCCATAAAGCTCTTACAGCTATAATGCTGACAAAGCATCAGGGGAGATGTAGTCCACAACATCTGAGGTGCGAAAGGTTGCCTACCACTGGTCTATAAAGTACAACCATTACCAAGTATAAAACAATCTTATGACTTAAAGTGCTTATATTTGTACACAGCTCTAAAGTGCAACAACTATTTAAAGAACAACATTTCATATAAAGTGCTTGAAAACATGCAGATGATGCACCCTCCCCCCAAAAAAAGAAATCACTCCTTCAATAAAAAATAAAAAAAATCTACAGAATCTATAGTAGTGTATCAGAATAGATCACATCACCCTATGTGAAAAAAATAAGTAAATATTTAAATCAAGGTAGCTTCTCTAAGTATTTATGACCGACAATTAACATTTAGTGGGAATATTATAAATTACTAAATGTTTAATTTTACCTGGATTAATCAGGGGGTAATTCCATAAAAAAAAAAATATTTTGTCTAAGACAAGACAGCTATAAAAAAATAAATAAAAAAAATAAGGATACAAACCTTGGAATCCTGATTTACATAGAGCATCGTGTGCTGACAGGATGGGAAAGTCCCTAAATTCAAAACACAGCCTATCAAATGTGCCTTATCTTCCTCTTTCTATATTTTTGGAAACACCCAGGCAGCATTTCTGACTTGCTTACTCATTTTCTGACGATACGCGTACCTTTGATGTGCATTAAAACTCCTGCTGTGTTTTTCAAATTTAATATTATTTCCATTGTGAATTTTTGTTAAAATTTTCTTACAAATAGTTCAGACGGGGTTTAAATGGGGATTTTAGAATAAAAGATAGAACAGTGCTTGAATGTCCCTTAAACTCTGCTTCGATGAAGTAGAATAGAATGCAGAGCTGTAACCCAGAAACATTACAGCATGCTGAATGGCTTTTTACTTGACGGCTACATATGTTCATACTATACTAAATATTAGTTGTTGGCCATTTTAATATACCGACCTCTCTTATCCGTCTCCCATTTTAGCTAATATACCAACCTCTGAACTCATTTATACAGACATTTACTGCAACAATGGTAAAAGAAGAAAAAAAAAAAAAAAACAGGGTGCGGTGTTATAGGAATTTTCTCATACCTGAAGTGTGAGGGGGAAAAACTGAGGAAACATTTTTTACATGCCTTCATAGAATTATCAGTCAACTTTTCTGTGACTATTGATTATAAGGAGGGTTTACGCAACCATGTCTAAGCTACATGGTAAACAGATTATATATAAATTTGCCAAACATATAAGTTAGTAAAGTAATTAAAAATAATCTGATGGTTTGTTCAAGAAAAGAATGTAGAAATATCAACAGCACCTGGTGATAAGGTCTTGAGAAAGGACCACGAGTGGGTGCGAAATGTTGACGCCGCACAATTAAAAAAACGTTTTTACTTTTTCATAACAAAGTCCTGTGAGTGTCTACTCCTTTCCTTTCTTTGAAGAATGTATTATAGTTCCACTGTGAAGCACCGAGGCTATATTATCTAGAGACTTTGGTGGTTCTCCGGACCTCAATAAATGTGGAGTGCATTTCACCTACTGCTGTGTGCTTGAACATTTTCTTTGGATTGTTTGTTTAAAAAGGTTGCACATCTAGGATTCTTGTAAGTCCTGACCAGATTAACATTTTCAGCCTGTACAATCTTTAGGGGCAGAATTTTTCTGATATGCACAAGATTATTTTAACTCTGTAGTAGCACTAGTGGGTAGATACATGTATGAAATGTTACTGGTTGGATTGTAGCTGTATTCTACTCAGTAAGTCTAACAGAGTCTGGATTACTTACTGCTGTCGTGGATTGGTTCTGAAATGACTGGTTTTAACGGTCGTGTAAAAGAGCCATTGCTATCGGGGAGGTAGGCTGTGAATCGCAGTCGAACGATGCTCAGATCTGTAACTTTCTTCAGCTCTTTAACCTCCTGCTCAATCTTCCTCTCCTCCACCTCTGTGGAAGTAAAATTCACAGGTTACATATAACAAAGAAACAACCAGAGTACAAGAAAATATATATTTGGAGTGATGACCAGCTCATGGGCACAGATTAACATTCAGCATGGTATATTCAAATATCTTGCAGGAATAAACGGTCCAGTTTCTGGATAGTTAACTTTTCAAATCTGTACAATTTTGTGACGTTTTTAAAGTATAGCAGACAAATCAAGAAAAATTATAATGTAAAAAATACATGTACTATATACCATGCTGGGAGTCTGTAGAGTTATGGAGTATGTGCATGTTCGCCTGCACATTTTATTGTTTGAGAAATGTGAATTGTTCCATCAATAGCACTGTTTGATCCCAGAGACACAGATTTATTGAAAACTACTTAAGGAGTTGTAGGCATACATCAAACATCCAGCGTTCTGTTTAACCCATAATGGCAGAACTCCAAAACAGCTAGTGCAACAGGCAAAAATGAAAATCACTTCCTCAATAAATATCATATCTAGTATTCAACAGTACAGTGTATTCACTGATAAAACATTCTTGGCATTACTGCAAAGAACTGTACAAATTGTGTTTGCTCTACACATTGTAACTATTTAATGTCATCTAAGTTTCACAGAGAAGAAGCCCAGAGCTGTCCCCACCTACCTATTTAACTACCCACCTCGCGTAGCATCCTGTTCAGGCATCCAATTGCAACACTAATAATAAGTGCTACAACACCATTGGAGTGCTGTATTTGCTATTGAGAACCCCAGACCCCCTTTTCCCACAACATAAAGTTGATATGTAACGTACCACTAATCCAGTGGTAAGATGTTCCCTCACCGCAGGTCCACTCTGCCTGACGTGAGTTCAACAGTATTGATGATCTGACAGCCAACAGAATGCTTCTCTAGGGAAGCACTGAGAGGCATGGGGCATGTGTGGCAATATATAGTGCTGTGTGTGCAGTGTTTCTCACAGAGAAACCAATGTTTTGTTGTGAGAAGTCTTCCTTGCTCGTTTTGTATTCCAACATATAGAGAATGTAAAAACACCTGGGATGGTGCAACATATACACTATGAAAAAGTGTGAATTTCTCTTGAAATATGCATTTTTCTAAAGTGACAAAGAAAGGACAATGTTAACCTCAAAAAAATAAATAAAAAAATATCACAGCAAGCTGAAGTTGACTGATTTGCCATTTAAAGACTTTGTGACTCCAATGAGAGGATAGATGGTGGTTTAGCCAGCCTTACAATACAAAACCCGGAGATGCACAAAAAATAAAGACCGTTAAAAAAGCACTGGGAAGGGAAATCTACACTCCTTCCAGAGACAACACACATACCAGAGAGAGCGCAGTTTCCAATTCGGGTTCTTAATATCTGCTGTCTCATCTTTTCTTTCAAAATCTCAATCTGGCTCTTCTTAGTGACGTGAACAATGCCCAAATTGTTAAACCTGAAGAAGAGTATTTTAAAAACAATAAATAACATACAAGCATACAAATTCAACATATATAAAAATATATATTTAAAAAAAAAAAAAAAAAAAAGGTTTAAAGTTCTTCCTTATACATTTACAATGGACTCCAATTCACAAGGACCCCACACAGTGACACCTGTCAGATTGCTCAGTAATATGCACTTTACACAAACTAATACTGCAGCAGAATTGTGATTGCCAAGCACCCATTTAACACCCCTATAGCAAGCCATAGGAGAACTACAATATATGCTCCTGTAGGGGTCAAACAAAACCGTTGCCACAGGGTTATTCACACAAGTATGAATTGTCAGGAGGTCAAAGTGAATTTCAAATTTTAGCACTAAACAACTAAAATGAAACCACAGCGGATTTAAAAAATGTTTTAGGATTCAGCTATTTTGTGCTACAATTTGAATAATCAATATTATCAAGGTTATTCACGAAACAATGGAATGGTCAGGAACGTAACACAAAATAATTGAGTTGGGAAAAACTCCCAAAATTAGTTTTAAAATTACTGACAAATCACAGCTAATTGAATAAAACTGCAGATACCAATCTGCTTGATTAAACATTTTTGAAACGTCCGGTACCCTGTATTGGTGCAGTTATTTTTATTAACCATTAAAGGTTTTATGAATATCCTAGAACTGTAGTGGATGATCACGGAGGTAGCCCTAATATAAAATAAAGCCAGATGATATAAAATGTATAACCAGTTTGTAAACAAACCAGCTAGGTCCAAAGCCTAAAACATAATATAAGCTGATTTTTATCATGTTCCCAGTAGTTTCACATTTAGCAAAGTGCTATAGAGGTTTGGTGAGCTCCTTTACTATTACACCTATTACCGTAGTAAAAGTTCAAGCAAAATATTACTGAATTCATTCTGGCATTTAACAACAGAATCCAGAAAAGTGGTAACTTATCAGGGAGGAAATAACAGAGTACATACTGTGCCGTCATGTCCTTGGGTCCAACCGTGACCACACAATTTCCAGTTTCAGTAGCGTGCTTCCCCACCAGGCTGTGAGCATGAACTCGTGGTGGATCTGTGTGTGTAACCAGGTCTACTTCAATCTTTGCCATACCAACATAATTAAAGATCTAGAGAAAAGAGATGTGGACACCTATTACAAAAAGCAACATAATATATTATACCTATATAAACACTTAAACAGAAATAATAACAATTCTGAAAAAAACATGTCTTATCTAACCCTTTTATTGCGTATATCTTGGGTAGATTTGCAAGATATCATTTTTTTTACATAAATTTATCATGTCTATCATTGGTATGATATCTGATCTATCCAGTAAAATATTCAGTGGGAATTTGAAAGACAGATAATCGGTGGTATTCCTGGATATCAGCCGTGTTTACATGTTTGAGAAACAAGATACACTCACTTTCACTGTAGGATAGGTTTTCTTTCCTTTCTCGCTGGTTGCTCCGGGCAGCCCTCCGTGAGATGGTCCTTCACATACGTATCGAAACCGGAATCCTCGCTAGGGCAAACAAAGAGGACATCAACTTACTCAATATTCCATTAGATGAAAATGATGCTGACATCAAGCAAACCAACGTCACCTTGTGGACAATGTATCTCTGTATATTTTTAGATATAGAGATAGAATTGCAAAGACACAAGTATAAGCCACTTATTACACAATAAAGAATATAGATCCTACTCTGTAAATTATAGAAACGTCTTAACCTAGATACCAAATAATTGACATATTTTAGCAACTCAACTGCCTACCACCCCACCATCTTCAGCTAGCTAACATTCTTGAAGCAAGCAAGTTTACATACAAGGCAGCTGGACTCACTAATGCTGCTTGTGGCTATACTATTATTAGATATAGTATCATCCGGAATGCCGAAGGAAAACTGCAGATATACAAAAGCTCAAAAAAGGAAACCCTGCTAGGGGTGTAATGGCATGGGGAAAGGAGCCCACGTTGCCGGCATCATCTGCCAAGTTCCATGTTTCACAGAAATCATCCATTAAAGGAACACTCTAGTATCAGTAATACAAACATGTTTTCCTGACACTATAGGGCCTGTGTGGCTGTTTAGGCAACCCTTAGTTCGCTGATTTTACAAACCTTTTCTCCGATGCCATGCCGATCTCAATTTTGTTGATCTCAGCCAATCCAATGCTTTCCTATAGTAAAGCATTAGGAGGCTATTGCGCATGCACAACAAAACATAGAGATGCATTGGATCCAAGTGACTGCCACTAGAGGTGTTACTACGCAGCAATGCCTGAAAAGGCAGGTTTTACACCGAAAAAAAAATGGCAATTGGGGTAACTAAATAACCTCCATTTGTTTAAAAATACATAGGGATTTCGGAGAGAGCGCAGGTAACTTTTTGCCTTTGGCTTTTATTGTATGTATTGGGGCTACTGTGTACTATGGTCGCTGCTGCCGCCCAACCGTAGCGGGAGTTTGAGCACAGGACTTGTTTTTTTGTTTTGTATCAGGTTTTACACTGAAAAGCCTGCAAGGAGAGGCTTCAAGTTTTCGTAGTAGTGAAACACATTATGGACCCTCTATAACTTAGTGATTCATACAGTCTACATACCTGTTTGGGCTGCTCAATAATTGCAATATATGGGCCGTTTGCTGCAAAGAAGACAAAGAAAAAAAAAGTCCATTATTATAAAGGACTTCGTGCATTGCAATCCTTAACTATCAATTGCACAGCAAGGATATAAAATCAATAAAGTTAATTATACTTGTAAAACGATATGCATGAGTCAATGCTCGGCAAATAATAAGCAGCTAAAGTATTATATAGCATTAATATAAATTGTAACATTTAATAGCTGAGAGGATACCATACAATATTCTCCCGTCTCTAAGCAAACCGTTACTGATAGTACATTCAGTATCATCAATATGGAGAAGCTGGACAGTTCGCATCACTCTAGACATTGCAGTTTTAGAGTTTTGGTTTGTTGTTTTCTTTTAACATACTTTATAATACTTTATATTGTTTACTTACGAATATCCATATCTATGCCATCCATGTCTATCATTCCTGTTTGATATGAGAGACCATTCTTCTCTTCATCTAGCTTTCCGAACATGTACTAATAACAGAAATAGATGGAATCAGTGATAGACAAATATGAATCAAAAAAGTATAAAAAGAACAATTGCAAACCACCAATAGTTAAATGGTTAGTGCAAACACAAGTTATATATCAAAATAACTTAACTTATAGGTACATCCCACGGTTGCCTCCCATTTGGCCCCCAGCAGCACCCCACTTAAGCATGTTTAGGTGAGTGCAGCCAGTCCCTTGTTTTGCCTCCCAGTTGGTAACCATATAATATAGATATATCGGAAGATAGGGATTTTGGGATATCGCTGAAGTGCCTAAAATAACAGACAGAAAACGTAGTGCAATATTGTCTGAAACCAGTAAAAATGTAAGGTGTAACATTACACTCACAAATTCCAAGCGTTTTAAAACATATTAGAGGTGCCTCCCCATGATATAGAGGGGGGTTGAAATGGAAGACCTCCTTCAATAATGACCGCAGGGTGCCCCGGTTGCTAGGACGTTGCGAATATCCAGCCTCACCAAACAGCACCCAAAAACGGTTTTAATAGATAAATAAAATCAAATAATTTTTACTGGTTTCAGACAATATTGCACTACGTTTTCTGTCTTTTATTTTAGGCACTTCAGCGATATCCCAAAATCCCTATCTTCCGATATGAAGATGAATCAAAATCTTATCAGCCATTCTCACATGCTCTTACAATGGCCCTCACGTAATGTATGTGATGGCAAAAAAACTCACTTTTAGATATTTAAAGCAGCCATGTTACCATCCCTGATCTTTGCATAATATACTAAGACCCCCAATGGTGACTGCTCTGATGGGTGTCTGGTGGTGCAGAGGAAGGAGCCTCTGTCATGGACTTCAAGCCATCCTCTTCAAGTCCTGGTGGTTCAGCTGCCAGGAGACCATGTCCATGTTGTACTCTGACACATGTGTGAGAATACAGCTAGAGGTCAATGGAGTATCTTGCAAGACCACAGTATCCTCCATAGACATAACCTTTTTTCCTACAGCCATCAATAGAGACAGCTGGTGACATGGCAAAACTTGCCAAAGGTAGCTCTTCCTTTTCTCAAGCTTTGTAAAGTATAGAAAAAAAATACCAAGACAAAAGTAGTCTCTAGTTTTACGCAGTAGTAGCATTAGTACATCTTTTGACTGGGTTGGAATTTCAGTGGAATTCCAACAAGTTCATATGAGTATTTAATAAATATTTTATGTTTACGAAATACTCATGAAGGGAGAAGGGGGGAAATTACAGCTGCTTAACTATATTGAAAGCTTTATGTTAAGCTAGAATGCCTAAATACATTCTTATACTCATCAGCAAGTAAAAAGTACCCAAAATATTACACACAGTTGGGGTTTAGTATGTGGTCCAAAAAAATAGATGGAACTACAACAGGGGGTAACCAAATATATCTAAGTATATAAAAATAAAACACAAATACATTTTAGGTTACAAAAGGCGTTTTCAGAATGGCAAAGCCATAATGCCTTATATGTTCAATGTTGTGAACCTCAGTACATTATCTCATATTACACCGTTAATGTGCAACCTCCCCAGAAACTTCATGTTCAATAGATAGACTAGGACCCCTACCATGATTTCACCTAAAGAATTACAACCATGCAAGCAATGGTACCATTACCTGGGAAGGTAGATATTGTGAGCATGAATACAGTTGTTAAAAGGGACACTCCAGTCACCATAAGAACGTAGTCCAAATTAAGTTGTTATGGTAGCAGGAGGCACACTTTTACCTTAAGCATTTAAACTGTTCTCAATGGTCTAACCTCAAAGGTTGCCTCCAGCACCAATCTCAATGTCCCTCGGGTGGCATCCGGCTTCTGAATTTGAGTTCTTGAAGCTTGGAGTGAGTGCCACTGGGCAGTAGCGCTGCATACTGATTAGAGCGGTCTTAATAAAGGTACGACGTGGTGAAGGATTATAAGTGAGTTACAGAGGAACTGTCACTTCCTCACTTTTAACACAACCGCCTTGTAGTACAAGTCTTTTAAAATTCTCTTTTGTACTTTTTATTTTTAGTTACATACTGTGCTGGTGCATGCATGTGTCCAGAATACCTCGGTTAGAATGCACGCCCGAATCATGATGGTATGGTGATCTCATCGCAATGTGAAAGTGCAGTGGATGTAAGCTTTTTACTTACCTCCGCTGCTCTGTTCACGCTAGTAAATGCTATAAACAGCGTTTATTAATAAGCAAGTGTAATTTATGTGGAACGGACAATTCCTTTTTAAAGTACTTTATTTCCCTCTCTATACCTAAAATATTAACATCTTTGTATTTCTAATTTTAAAGTTTCACTATAATAATATCCAAATGTACAATAAATGAACCACTGTCAGTAAGCATTTTATTAATCTGCTTCAGATTCCAGGGTACTGAAACGGTGATTCGATTCCAGAAGGTAGGTGATCTCTCCCACATTATGTCCTTAAAAGAGATGTAGTGACATACTTAATTTTCACTTTTAACAGCATTTGCTGAATGTGGAGTTATTAACTAAAACTGACTGGCCAGCGTTATGATATGATTGCAACAATATTGCATGCTTGTATTTTGCCTTGAATTAGAAACGACTGGTTACAAAATGCTTGATGCTATTGGCTACTTTAAAAATGACTATCAAGTTGTTGATGTATTTGACTGCATATGCTATATATAGCAGGGAGCAAAGTTTCAGGAGTATTTTTGTTCTAAAACCTTGTGTGCTTTGAAACCAACGTGCCACCACCTGAAAGGGGATAAAGGGGGACAAATGATGTTTGGTCATTGATAGATCCCTAATCAGTGCTGAGAAGGACACAAGTTTACTTCCCCTTGGCTTACCTAGTGCTAATTCATTAATTCATCCTATTACACAGCTGCTTGTAAGATAAGCATTCAGTATTGACAAAGTATGTGGTTCTGAAGTGTCAATATGTATAAGAGGGCCATCAACACTGAACAAGTTTGTATGAAATGTTTTACAGTCCTTTAAGTGGTATAATAAGGAAGTCTACATTAAAAAATGTTTGCTTTAGTGTGAACGTTAAAGGGACACTATAGTCACAAAAACAATGTAAGTTTAATGAAGCAGATCTGGTGTATAGATCATGTCCCTGCAGTCTAATTGCTCAATTCATTCATTTAAAACAGTTTATGCACCCTAGTCACAACTCTGTACATGTGACTGCACAGCCTTTCTAAACACTTCCTGTAAAGAGTCATCTAATGTTTATACTTCCTTCATTGCTAATTTTGTTTAATTGAAAATTTTCCTCTGCACTGTTAATAGTTTGCTAGACCCTGCAGGAGCCTCCTGTGTGTGATTAAAGTTCAATTTACAGGGCAGGAGATAAAAACTTTTAAAGTAAGTTACAGCTGATTGATAGGGAAACCATTTTTTTTTTCATGCAGACTGTGAGTCACAGCTAGGAGAAGTGTGGCTAGGGCTGCATAAACAGAAACAAAAGTTATTTAACTCCTAAATGGCAGAGAATTTAGCAGTGATACTTCAGAGGCATGATCTATACACCAAAGCTGCGTCTTTAAGCTAAAGTTGTTTTGGGGACTATATTGTCCCTTTAATCTGGGATGTAGTGCTCAACATTATCGAAAATTAGGGGATTTGAAGCAATTCGATCCACAGCCACCGTGGTTTCAGTAAATGATGAAGTAGAGCCCTAGAACAAGCCAACAGGCCTTACCAAGCTACAAAACAGACTTGGACAGGTGGGCATGCTTTTTGCCGTCTCTGCCAACATGTGTTCCTCCCTGGCATTGAATAAATAAGCTATCAATATTCACACTAAACCCAGCACTATGCAAGTGTAAATGAGAACAAGCAACGGACTGAAAGTCATTTAAACCAATTAAACAAACGTTTTTCAGATCTTGGTGTTTGGTACACTTGCATTCCGCATGCACTGCCCCCACCACAACAACCACCAGGAGCAAAGAGGAGAACTTAAATTGTCTTGTGATTGCATGTTTAGTGCCAGATTCCACGGTATCAAATTAAGGAGAGATAGTCTTGTGTTTATACAGTGTTTATAGGTAGGTCACAATCTGCCTGGCTAATCCATCTCATACTAACTGTGCGCTGTCAAAAACACTCTGCCGGGATTTCTATATAATCCACAATCACAGGAAACTACAATAATAGTTCACAAGAAAGAGCTACAACAGACCACACAGGTCCGAGTGCACCAATAATCCCAACAGATAATGCCAGAATGTGACACTTGTATGAAAAACTTACATAATGCTTTGTTAGCCTAAACGTGTAGGAGTTGTAGCTGGGGTCTACTTTTTAGACTCACTGAATTTTCACAGTGTGTTATTATTTATTTAAAGTTTAGGCCAGAAATTGCCATCACCCAATGGGGGCAATGGGAATTGTAGTCCAACCACAAATTAATGGTTGCATGTACCCAACTTAAATTACGCAATATTTTTTTTTTTTAAATCTCGTCCTGTGCGAAGTCAATGAGTAAACAGAAAATAAAGACCATGTAGAAATATAAACAGGATGTAAATTAAAGGGGCTTTTGTGGTATTTATGAACCAACTCTGCATCACAGTTGACTGAACATATTGCTTAAGATCACAATAAATAGAACTATGGGGATTCCCAGAGGTTAAAGACTCATCGCTTGACAGAGATTGCAAACGAGCAATGAGAAGGGGAACAGAAAAAAGCAATTCAACCCAGAACAGAAAATGAAGGTAAAAAAATGTACGTGGAAATGCAGGTTACACAGTGTAAGTTACTGCATTTCCAAAAAGCTCACATCGAAAACAAGAAGAACTGAAAGTACATTTCTGGGACATTGGTTGCTCTGATATCAAATAATAAAGCAATGGACATCCAGGGAGTGGGGATTCACACACCTTGATAGAACACATTGCAATCCTTCAAAATGAATACTATTTCACGGTCATACTTGATACACCAACATTTCATTCCAGTGAATGCTAAAAACAAATTAAAATCGGTCAAATTTAAAGACCTAAGACATGTTACCCCAAAGGACATACAGGATTAAATAAGCTTATCTACCTTAATTATCAATGTTCTATAAGGACCGACTATAGACAAGCCTACCCAAACATGTGTATCTAGCTCAGGGGCACTTGGGGGCTTGACATGAAAATGTTTTTACTAGTGTGACAGGTTCTCACGGCAAATAGGTAAATACTCAATATTCACACATCTTGTGGCCCTTTCCCAATCTGCACAGGGTTCTGTCAGGTTTATTCGCCAATGTGTACATCATTAGGCATAAAAAATAAATAAATAAATAGAAATGAAGGACACAAACAAATAGTCCAAGAAAAAAACATAGTTGACTTGAATTCATCCAATTCAGCTTTTTTTTGGCCTGAAATATACAATTCACTTTGAATTCCAGCTAGTTCTCACTTTAGTGTATAATCCTGTGGGCACAAAGAACATATCTGCTTGAGCACAGGTACAGACCTGTCCTCTCTTTAAGAGCCATTTGGTTGATGCAATGTTTGAGTTAGTCCATATGATTTTAGTAAGAGAGTTCATGCAATGAATGAACCCCTTATAAGAAGTTTTTTAAAGAAGGTTCTCAAGAAAAATTAAATCCCACACGTCTTAGTTCCCATATACAGAGGGGAACCATTGCTGGCTGGTGAACTTTCAAGATGGTGAAGGGCTAGATACTACCCGCAGGATTTCACTTTGCATGTATATGCAACCCCATGGTGAGATGTGATGCCCTGTTCAACCCAATAATCTTACAGATAAATTATTTTTTTAAACAACCACTTAAAGAATTCAAACGCAACCCACTGATTTTTTTAGGGCATACCGGAACCGACGTCCCACTGCGTAGCCAATGGGTGATGTAATAAATCCAGTTAGAGCATATATAGCATGTCTAAGGTCTATATGCAGAAAATATGGCGCTTTCAGCAGTAATAATTATGAAAATCATTGTAATTATATCTTAATTTACACTTATAAGTCCTTACCTCGTCAATGCATTAATGATTAATTTAAAAAAAAAAACTGGTGGTGAGGGGAGTTGGGGTAAACCCACCAGCCTTTATGGATCAGCCTCCTCTACCGCTAACTATTCCTTAGTAAGGCTTGATGCATAACATATCAATCTACACATGCAAGGATCAGCTATATTCTAGCTCTCTGTATTTAGTGTTAAACACGTGTGACGAAATTTGTCAGGATGTGCTTGCTGCTCATATCAGCTATACGGACAAAGCGGAAACGGCTGAACAAGAAATATGCAGCTGCAAACAAACACTTTACTTGTATTAACCCCACCAGAAAAGTTTGAAATTGTTCTCACTCACATCTGAATAAAGCAGCTTTAATATAAAAATGATTAAAGAGTACAGCCTTCTACAAAACGTGGCAAACAGAATACCACGGTGTGCATTAAAAAGTCCAGATTTACACACACAAAACACACATAGTTGCACATACACACACATATAAACATAATGTAACAACAATGTAAAGCAAACAGTCCTTTGTATACTTTTTCTTTTATTTTGCAATACCTAAACTGCATTTTCAAATTAAATGAAAATTAAATACATCCATAACCGCATAGCAGATGAAGGAAAATGGATTCAAATAATGACAACTGAAAACACATCGCAAATAGTATCAAATTAATCTCTGGTGTCCCCACATCATATTGTTGAGCATATGAGGAGTTAATGTGTAGAGCAGATGGATTATTTAGGCATGTCATATATGAGCAGGCGGAAACCAAAAGGTAGAACCCACTAAGCTGTTAAAGTACAATCACAGCTCAGATCTTCCTTTATGTATTGACGTTGGCAGGCGGGCATCCCTCCAATGGCCATTGGAGCAACTAAATGACCTCCATTTGTCTAAATATACATAGGGATTAAGGAAAAAGCGCAAGTAACATTTTCTTTTCTTTGGTTTTTACTATATATTGGGGCTGATGTGTGTTGTAGTCCTTGCTGCTTAAGCGCAGGACTTCTCTTTTTGTATTTGTATTTACTTTGTATCACACAGCCTGGTTAAAATGCTGCTACCCATCCCATGTGTTCCCTATTAAGGGTTAATAAGTAAAGGGGTGTATATAAAAAATACCCCTTTCTGTCTCATTAGAGATATCTTTGCCAGAAGCTCAAGGAAGCAGGCTGAAGGGTCAGTGTTAGGACCCGCTTAGGGGGGTCTGCCTTGACGTTGGCAGGCGGGCATCCCTCCAATGGCCATTGGAGCAACTAAATGACCTCCATTTGTCTAAATATACATAGGGATTAAGGAAAAAGCGCAAGTAACATTTTCTTTTCTTTGGTTTTTACTATATATTGGGGCTGATGTGTGTTGTAGTCCTTGCTGCTTAAGCGCAGGACTTCTCTTTTTGTATTTGTATTTACTTTGTATCACACAGCCTGGTTACAATGCTGCTACCCATCCCATGTGTTCCCTATTAAGGGTTAATAAGTAAAGGGGTGTATATAAAAAATACCCCTTTCTGTCTCATTAGAGATATCTTTGCCAGAAGCTCAAGGAAGCAGGCTGAAGGGTCAGTGTTAGGACCCGCTTAGGGGGGGTCTGCCTTGACGTTGGCAGGCGGGCATCCCTCCAATGGCCATTGGAGCAACTAAATGACCTCCATTTGTCTAAATATACATAGGGATTAAGGAAAAAGCGCAAGTAACATTTTCTTTTCTTTGGTTTTTACTATATATTGGGGCTGATGTGTGTTGTAGTCCTTGCTGCTTAAGCGCAGGACTTCTCTTTTTGTATTTGTATTTACTTTGTATCACACAGCCTGGTTACAATGCTGCTACCCATCCCATGTGTTCCCTATTAAGGGTTAATAAGTAAAGGGGTGTATATAAAAAATACCCCTTTCTGTCTCATTAGAGATATCTTTGCCAGAAGCTCAAGGAAGCAGGCTGAAGGGTCAGTGTTAGGACCCGCTTAGGGGGGGTCTGCCTTGACGTTGGCAGGCGGGCATCCCTCCAATGACCATTGGAGCAACTAAATGACCTCCATTTGTCTAAATATACATAGGGATTAAGGAAAAAGCGCAAGTAACATTTTCTTTTCTTTGGTTTTTACTATATATTGGGGCTGATGTGTGTTGTAGTCCTTGCTGCTTAAGCGCAGGACTTCTCTTTTTGTATTTGTACTTCCTTTATGTATGTCCCATATTTATTATAAATGGATTTACACTGGGAGCACAGCACAGATACATTGTATACACAGACACATTATATACCCTGACACTCACAGATACATGATATACACTGACACTCACAGATACATTGTATACCCTGACACTCACAGATACATTGTATACCCTGACACTCACAGATACATTGTATACCCTGACACTCACAGATACATTGTATACCCTGACACTCACAGATACATTGTATACCCTGACACTCACAGATACATTGTATACCCTGACACTCACAGATACATTG
The DNA here is from genome assembly GCF_036172605.1 of Pelobates fuscus. Lineage (NCBI taxonomy): Eukaryota > Metazoa > Chordata > Amphibia > Anura > Pelobatidae > Pelobates > Pelobates fuscus. Next base: position 80,928,443 of record NC_086326.1, on the reverse strand, counting down.
TATACCCTGACACTCACAGATACATTGTATACCCTTACACTCACAGATACATTGTATACCCTTACACTCACAGATACATTGTATACCCTTACACTCACAGATACATTGTATACCCTGACACTCACAGAAACATTGTATACCCTGACACTCACAGATACATTGTATACCCTGACACTCACAGATACATTGTATACCCTGACACTCACAGATACATTGTATACCCTGACACTCACAGATACATTGTATACCCTGACACTCACAGATACATTGTATACCCTGACACTCACAGATACATTGTATACACAGACACAGATACATTGTATACCCTGACACTCACATTGTATTAACAGGAGGAAACCAATGTCAAGATACTTACAGAATCATATCTTTCCACTTTAAAGCTCATTACGTCTCTTCCTGATCCCCTCTTCTCTATGGTGTTAGGTAGCCGGGGGGGGGGGGGGTAGATCCAGTTAAAAAGAGTCCTGGGTACAGAGAAGACAAATCACACTGAGGAAGCCAGCTCAGAATGTTCAGAAGCTCATAGTAACTAGCCCTTGCCCATACAGGCTCGAAACAGAGTGACAAACAGGGAAATGGAGAGTATTTTGTATTCTCAGTCTTTCTGAAGAATAAGGGGAATACAGCACGTAGAGTACACCAGGGCTGGCAAGGCAGTCAGGGGGAGGGGAAGGGCCCCAGGAAAGTTGAAGCTGTATAGGAAAGTCCCTAAATTACCAGCACACTGAGAAGTGACGTCAGAGTCACATGACCAGCAAACACACCCACTCCCCATGCAGGAAGCAAAACATGCAGAGACAGTGAGACTGTGCTAGGGGTGACAGACACACAGGGGGAGACTGTGGCTGGGTCTATATTGTGGTTTAACTTACACATTTTGTATCTGCCCATCAGAATAAAAACACACTGACTGGTCTAGGTATGATTGGATATCCTTGGACAGCATGACCCACATATAAGCACACCATATATAATTATTTTAAGATTATTTAATTTGTTTTGGTATTTTGCAGTAACAAACAAAACCACATCATGGTTTCCTGAACACATGTATTTTTTTTTTTTTTTTTTTTTTTAATAGTAATTGAGAGAAATCACCACAATTATCAAGGCAGTTACTTTGGGAGCCCATCATTATAAAGGGATTATTTTGCACCATGATGCCTGCAGCACATGAATGCTAGATACCACATGGCAGTATATTTCATGTTCTGCCCAACAGCATTTAGGATTGGTATGTGGGCAGAGAAACTTGATGGGTTTGGCAACCCTAGTGACAACTTGTGAGTGTGAATATTTTTTGGGAGCAGAACAAAGCGTGTCACTGGTATGGGTTATTAAAGGGTTAAGGGGTTAGGAGATGAAACAGGAAGGGGTGGCATCAAAACAAATGTAAATAAGTGTAGTCATGACCCATTTTATTCATTAGTCTGCAAACACACATTCCATCAGCAATTCTCCCCAGCATAGTAAACCCCCATTCACCAACAAATAATTTGAATTAAAAATAGAAAGTAAGTACAGCATTCAAAACACAGAGATATAGCCAGCAAATAAACATCTACATAACACAGCAAGTTCATAAATCAAATGTTAAGAATTAATTATTGAAAAAAATATTCGTATTTACTTATTGATCCGAACAGCAATACTGGTAAATACATGTTTTAGAGATTCTATTAGGGTCCACTAGAGGAAGTGTCTGAAATGTTGGCATTTTTGTCACATACAATTAGTAGTGGAGATATTTAGACACAATAGTTACATGCTCTGCTGATGAGAGTTCTAAGGCACCTGAATGCATTTCTGTGAAGCAAGCTTCCTTAAAGATACCCTGCAAGCACTATAACCACTGCAGCTGGCTCTAGCAGTTATGGTGCCAGATACTTACTGGCCCCCACCCCCACCACAATGTAAGATGTCAAACCATTTTTTTTGTTTGACTTCTTACCTACTGTCTACTGGATGGTGCTCCCAGTCTCCACTATTAACACCTGCTCAGAACTTCCGCCTCTCCAGCAATGGTAGTGGAGGCAGAAAACAGCGCCCAGCGGATCCAAGGTAAGAAGTCAAACTGTCCTTACGATGGGAGTGCCAGGGAACCTCTGACACCATAACCACCACAGCAAGCTGTAATGATTACAATGCTTGGCATGTTCCTTTAATAGGACACTAGAATATCATGCCTATGTGTGAACTTTAAATGCAAAAAAAAAAAAACAACACTTCAAGCATCATAACCACTACTGCACACTCTAGAGTTATGGTGCCTGGAGTTCCCTGGTGATCCCCCAGTGTGATCGGTCAAACCACGTTAGAATGGTTGCATGTCTTATCGAAGGTTTGCTAGGTTTCACTCCCACCTCCACTACTTCTAAACACATTACACTAAAGAGCCAAAAGAAGGAAAGAGGCAGAAATACAAGAAGTTATTAGCAATAATCAGCATGTTTTTTTTTTTTAAACATAGATCATGTCAAACTAACCTAATTGCATTCTAGGAAGACGTAAGTAGAAGTATAGATCAGGGTGTTGCAGTGGATGTGATATACTTGGATTTTGCCAAGGCATTTCCTCACAATAGGTTAGTCTTCAAACTAAAAGAAATTGGTCTAGATGAATATTCTTGTTCTTGGGTAGAATATTGGCTTAAGGATAGAGTACAATGAGTTGTCATTAAAGGGACTCTCCAGATCCAGGAAAACAAACCATTTTCCTGGCTCTGCTGGTCCCCTCTCCCTCCCATCCCAAGATGCTGAAGGGGTTAAAACCCCTTCAGTGACTTACCTGTATCCAGCGGCGATGTCCCTCGGCGCTGGTTCAGGTTTCGCCCAAGCTCTTCCCCCGCCGACGTCATCTGGCGGGGGAGACCTATTGAGCATGCGTAGCCGCCGGCAGGGGAGACCAAATGCGTATGCGCAGCAATGCCGCGCACGCGCATTAGACCTCCCCGTAGGAAAACATTGAAAAATACTTTCAGTGCTTTCCTATGGGGATTTCAGCGATGCTGGAGGTCCTCACATAGCATGAGGATGTCCAGCGACGTTATAGCCAGGGGCGGGCTGGGCCGGGGGGCAGGGAGGCAATTGCCCCCCAGGCCGCCCGAAATTCTTATAGGACCGGCCGCGGCGGGCCGGCCCTTTAAATGCTGCAGCCGCCGAGCGCTCTGTAAAGAGCGCTCAGACGGCTGCAGCTGCTTCTCCCCTCCCCTCCCCTGTAGGTGGCCGAGCTGCACTCCGGTCCGCGGTCCCGGCCGGAGTGATGGGAAGGTGCACACTGAGTGTGCACTTCCTGTCAGTCCGGCCGGGTACAGGAAACAGAAACTACTGTTCCGCGCGGAACAGGAGTTTCTGTTTCCTGTACCCGGCCGGACTGACAGGAAGGTGCACACTGAGCACCTTCCTATCACTCCGGCCGGGACTGCGGACTGGAGTGCAGCTCGGCCACCTACAGGGGAGGGGGTAAGAAGAAGGGGGGGGGGAGAGAGAGTAAAAAGAGGGGAGGGGGGAGAGTAAAAAGAGGGGAGGGGGGAGAGTAAAAAGAGGGGAGGGGGAGAGTAAAAAGAGGGGAGGGGGAGAGTAAAAAGAGGGGGGGGGAGAGTAAAAAGAGGGGAGGGGGGAGAGTAAAAAGAGGGGAGGGGGGAGTGTAAAAAGAGGGGAGTGTAAAAAGAGGGGAGGGGGGGAGTGTAAAAAGAGGGGAGGGGGAGAGTAAAAAGAGGGGAGGGGGGAGTGTAAAAAGAGGGGAGGGGGGAGTGTAAAAAGAGGGGAGAGGGGAGGGGGGAGAGTAAAAAGAGGGGAGGGGGGAGTGCAAAAAGAGGGGAGGGGGGAGTGTAAAAAGAGGGGAGGGGGAGAGTAAAAAGAGGGGAGGGGGGAGAGTAAAAAGAGGGGAGGGAGGAGAGTAAAAAGAGGGGGGAGAGTAAAAAGAGGGGAGGGGGGAGAGTAAAAAGAGGGGAGGGGGGGAGAGTAAGAAGAGGGGAGGGGGAGTAAGAAGAGGGGAGGGGGGGAGTAAGAAGAGGGGAGGGGGGGAGAGTAAGAAGAGGGGAGGGGGGAGAGTAAGAAGAGGGGAGGGGGGAGAGTAAGAAGAGGGGAGGGGGGAGAGTAAGAAGAGGGGAGGGGGGAGAGTAAGAAGAGGGGAGGGGGGAGATTAAGAAGAGGGGAGGGGGGAGAGTAAGAAGAGGGGAGGGGGGAGAGTAAGAAGAGGGGAGGGGGGAGAGTAAGAAGAGGGGAGGGGGGAGAGTAAGAAGAGGGGAGGGGGGAGAGTAAGAAGAGGGGAGGGGGGAGATTAAGAAGAGGGGAGGGGGGAGAGTAAGAAGAGGGGAGGGGGGAGAGTAAGAAGAGGGGAGGGGGGAGAGTAAGAAGAGGGGAGGGGCGGAGGAGTAAGAAGAGGGAAGGGGGAGAGTAAGAAGAGGGGAGGGGGGAGTAAGAAGAGGGGGGAGTAAGAGGGGAGGGGGGAGGGAGTAAGAAGAGGGAAGAGAGGGAGTAAGAAGAGGGGAGGGGGGATAATTAGAGGGGGAAGTAAGAAGGAGGGGAGATAAGAAAAAGAGGGGGGTAAGAAGAAGAAGGGGGGAGTAAGAACAAGAGTGGGGAGTAATTAGAAGAAGGGGGTAAGAAGGAAGAGGGGGTAAGAAGAAGAGGGGGTAAGAAGAAGAGGGGGGAGTAAGAAGAAGAAGGAGGGGGTAAGAAGAAGAAGGAGGGGGTAAGAAGAAGAAGGAGGGGGTAAGAAGAAGTAGGAGGGTTAAGAAGAAGAAGGGGGGTAAGCAGAAGGGGGGAGTAATAAGAAGAAGGGGGTAAGAAGAACAAGGGGGGGAGTAAGAAGAACACAGGGGGGGGGTGAGAACACACAGAGGGAGGAGTGAGAAGAACACAGGGAGGGTGGAGGGGGGATGAGAAGAGCACAGGGAGGGTGGGTAAGGGTGAGAAGAGCACAGGGAGGGTGGGTGAGTGTGAGAAGAGACCGCTAGGGGAGGGTGGGGGAGAGGAGAGACCACTAAGGGGCAGGGGAGAGCTCTAAGGGACAGAAGGGACAGCTCTATAGGACAGGGGGCAAGACAGGGAGCTCTTTAACACTACGCGCACACACACACACAATGCATCCCTATACATACACAGAAACACACAATGCACCCCTATACATACACAGAAACACAATGCATCCCTATACATACACAGAAACAGAACATGCTTCCCTTACACACAGAGAAACACACAATGCATCCATTACACACACACACAATGCAACCCTTACACACAAAGACAATGCATAATTTGCACACATACAATGCAAACCCTTACACACACATGCAAACACACACATTGTTTTTCTTACATACACACAGAAACACAATGCATCTCTTACACTCAATGCACACACATACAGACACACACCTTGCATCCCTTATGCATACAAACACAGATTCACACAATGCATCCCTCACACACAACCAGAAACACATAATACATCCCTCATACACAAATACACACGGCTTCCACTACACACAAACAGACTGCATCACCAGCATAAACTGGTATCCCTATACACTACATACCATAAGCACACATATTAGATAACACATAACACATCCCCTACACACTCCACTCCCTGTGAGCGAGCTCATGGGTGGGTGGAACATATAAGTGGACTTATGAGTGGGCCTTATGGGCATACTCACCGTCAGGCACTGGGGCCCAGACCTTGAGCTGTGTAAGAGGCCCCCAAAAAATGGAGCTGCTTCCAATTCTCCCAGAACGTTGAATTTTGTGACCACAGTTGCAAACAGCCTCCAGAGGTCCTGTTCTACACCAGACCAGTGGAGCCAAACTGCAGCCCATCATCATCCTCATCTAATTGTAAGTAGGCAATCTAGTATATTATTAGTGACACTAATCTATAATTTACCTCACATTAAAGGGACACTATAGCTTAATGAAGTGGTTCTGGTGTCTATAGCTGGTCCCTGCAGGCTTTTTAATGTAAACACACACTGTGTGCAGCACTGGCGTTAGATTATATGGGTGGGGCATTGTGATGTCACATGGGGGGGGGCAAATTTATATTTTGTCTAGGGCGGCAAAAATCCTTGCACCGGCTCTGATCCTGGGCAGGTGCACCAGTCTACTGGTGACCCACAGGAGGGGAGTGCACTGATTGCACTGCACTCTCCTCCTGCCCAGACCCGTCTTGACCGCAGTGCAAGTGCCCTCTGCCCCTAATTTACAGTGGCTCACACTCACAACAAGCAGTGCCTGGAGCCCTTTGCAGAGACGGAAACAAAGAGGTTCTGCGGCAGCTGGCCGTCCTGCAAGCATTACATTAAACAGCTGTTCCCCATGCAGCCACAGGTGGCGTTGTGCTGGGAGACTGTGATTACTCTTCACTTCCTCCCAGCCTACAGAGCAGCGCATGGGGGAGAGAGGAGGAGGCATGATTTAATCTTGAATAAATCCTCTAAGCAAACCTTTATAAATTTGAGGGGATCCGCTCTGTTTCCACAGTTTATTGGTGTTTACTCTCATCTCTGTATTAATATTGAGGGATGTCTAAGTAGTAATGTCAGTGTGTGTCAGCAGGGCCAGCCGTTGGGGTGGGCAAGCTGTGCGGTCACGCAGGGTGCCATGACAACAGAGGCGCCCGGCGGCCAACACAGCTCACAAGTTGGGTACACCAGCATATTTAATTTAAACGATTCGCTGGTGGTCCACTGGTGCGCACCAGCAGTAGGTGCAGTCAGATCATATCCTCTCCCTCGTGGTTCCAGCGCTCAGTTAGTGAGTCAGAGCACAGGCTCAGAGATTCTCAGCCTGTGCTCTGACAACATTGAAAGTCAGAGCCGTGAAGGAGCGGGTATGGCATAGAGCTACTGATTAGCATAACATCAATATCCGTTATAAAACCAGAAAAAGGTGGGCATGGATGGTGAACTGATTTGGTGGCGCAATGGGCCACTTGACTGGTTTTGCCCCCCAGGCCTAAGGCTGCCAGCCCTCCCCTGGTTATAGCACACTTTTCATGTGCTATAAACACGGAAGTGCCCTCTAGTGGCTGTCTAGTAGACAGCCACTAGAGGAGGAGTTAGCCCTGCAAGGTAAATATTGCAGTTTATGACAACTGCAATAATTACACTTGCAGGGTTAAGGGTAGTGGGAGTTGGCACCCAGACCACTTCAATGGGCAGAAGTGGTCTGGGCCTGGAGTGTCCCTTTAATGGTACATTTTCAAGAAGTGTGGTAATTGGTGTCCATCAGGGTTCTGTTCTGGGACTGCTTCTATTCAACATATTTATAAATGATCTTGCAATAGGCATTGAAAGCCATGTTTCGGGGTTTGCAGATGACACAAAACTTTGTAAAGTAATAAAATGTGAGCAGGATATTGCTTTGCTGCAGAGGGATTTAGATAGATTGGGGGACTGGGCACTAAAATTGCTGATGAAATTTAATAAAGACAAAGGCAAAGTTATGCACTTCGGGGGTAAAGAACCTTAGCAACTTACACCCTAAATCATAGTGAATTAAGGATAACAACACACGCAAAGGATTTGGGAATTGTTATAGACAACAAATTAGGCAGCAATATGCAATGCCAATCTGCAGTTGCTAAGGCCAGTAAGGTTTTGTCATGTATAAATAGTGGCATACATTCTCAGGATGAAAATATAATTTTTTGTCTTTATAAATCGCTGGTAAGACCACACCTTAAATTTTGGGCACCTGTTCTAAAGAAGGATATCATGGCACTAGAAAAAGTGCAGAGAGCTACAAAATTGATAAAAAGGAATGGCGTATGAAGAAAGGTTAAAAAATGTAAATCTCTTTAGTTTGGAAAAACGTCGCCTCAGAGGGGATATGATAACATTATACAAATATATTCGGGGCCAGTACAAACCATTACCTGGAAATCTATTCATAAAACAGGGCTATACGTAGGACACAAGGTCACAGATTTAGGCTGGAAGAAAGGAGATTTCATCTAAGACAAAGAAAAGTTTAGCAATAAGGATATGGGATTCTCTGCCTGAAGAGGTGGTTTGTCAGAGTCCATACAAATGTTTAAACAGCAATTGGATAAATACTTGCAAGAACATAACATACAGGAATATAATTTCTAATTAGTGGGGTAATAGCTGCTTGATCCAAGGAGATATTTGACTGCTATTTTGGGGTCAATAAGGAATTTTTTCCTAGTTTGTTGCAAAATTGGAAGCACTTTAGACTGGGTTGTTTGCCTTCTTTTGGATCAACAGCAAAACAAATGTGAGAATGGCTGAACTTGATGGATGCAAGTCTCTATTCAGCTATGTAACGATGTTAGAGATAAGATAGACCAATTGTGTTACTATGATCATAAAATACAAGATACACCTAGAAAAAACAAAAGCAGAGAACATACATAGTGGAACACCATTTAGTAGAGTGGTCCCTGCTATAAGAATTACACTCACAAGATTGAAGTGTGTATCAAGCCCATCAAGGTGTCTTTAAAGTTCCTGTAGTGGGGTTCAAGAAGTGATAAGTAAAATGCCCATCAGATATCTGTATCCCTCCTTCCAGATGGTAAATAGAAGCAACAGGTCACAGGAATCACAGGCAATGATATAAAATGGAATAAATAGCTCTACGCGTTTCGTCTATGCAATAGACTTCCTCAGGAGCAATTGAATAAAATAAACAAATCTAACAATCAAGTCAGATGAAACACAATAAAAAGTCCCATATGTTCTGGCTTCTTTTAAATGTCCCTCTCGTCGTGTTCAGCTTGCATCCGCCAATCCCAGTACTTGGTATCACCTGTTCGTCTGATTTTAGAGTTCATGCCCATATAAGGACTTCCGCCGGGCGCCCGTGGAACGCATATGCGTTCCACCGAACCGGAAGGTTGGTCTCCTTCTCGTTGCGTCATAACTCAGCAGCTGGAACGCATATGTGTTCCACCCGATCGGCACACAGCAGGGAAAGCCAAATAGAGAAGGAAAAAGACACATACTTAGAAAAAAGTCAATACACATAACATACAACTATATATACAACTCTATATACAACTCCACCAACACCAAAAGGTGTGAATATTAGTATTCATAGTTATAATCCAAAAAATATGAAAAATATAAAAAATAAAATAAAATGAAAATTAAAAATACTTGAGATAAAAAATACTTATAATAAAAAGATAATAAATTAAATGAAAAATGAAAAAGGGGGCGTGGCCTGACAGCCGATGAGAACGGTCGTGCTTCACTAGAACTCCGCTCCACCGGCACCTAAAACTACTAAAGCAACCTTTATTTAGCCGATTTCCTCTCCCCTAACACCGAATTATGGAGAGGAGACCCCCCCAAGAAACAGGCCAAGAGGGCTACGGAATCGTGGGGCTCCGTTCTGGACCTCCTTACCGCGCCCAGGCATGGCAGAACTGGCAGCCAAGATGGCGACGGGGGATCCGCGCATTTCTCACCCGGTGCTGACAGAGTACCCTCGTCTGCAGACCAGCACACAGTCCTGGCAAAGCTGGCGGAGGTTAAAACCTTCCTAGCGGGGGAAATCGCCAGATCCACGGCCGTACTGCAGGCTGACATAAGCGCACTGGGAGAGCGCATGGCCAAGTTAGAAGACCGCATGGAGGCGACCGCTCAGGCCCACAATGGAGTAGCCGACAGAGTTAACCGCCTGACGACACACGTGGTCGACATGGACCTGGCCCTGGAGGACATTACCAACCGCTCTAGGAGGAACAACCTCCGTCTGAGGGGCTTACCTGAAGGCCCGGACGAGAACCTGCCCGAGCTCATATTTTCGATCCTTAAGCCTCTCCTTCCAGATATCCCGGAAGAACAGTGGCACATCGAGAGGGCTCACAGGGCAATGAAAACTCAAAGGACCGACGCCAACACCCCGAGGGATGTTATAATAAACTTCCTCTATTTCAGGACGAAGGAAGCATTGATGAAGAAGGGCAGAGACGGGCCTATCCGGCATGACGGAGCCCTGATTTCTCTATATCAGGACCTGGCACCCTCAACGCTTCAGAGGAGGAGGGACTGGCGGCCCATCACTGGGGCCCTGCGAGGTGCAGGCCTGAAATATGCCTGAGGCTTCCCATTTAAACTAAGGATCTTCCGCGACGGCAGAACCCACATCTTGACACCGGGAGGTGACCCGAAGCACCTGTTCCAGCGACTGGGAATACCACCACCCTCAGACCTACCAGACCTGGCAATGGGACCGGAGGAGCTTCCACACCTTCAGGCGGATTGGCGCGGTGCGGGAACAAGCGATGATTCCCTGTGGTATCGTACACCTTTATGTCTCTACGACCCCTTGTTTTTTTTTCCTCCTCTCCTTGGCTGGAAGAAGATCCTGCGGTATGTTGGGCGGGGGGACCGGCCTGGGTTTTTTTTAGAGGCTGTTATACCGGGGATTTTCCTCTAATCTGTCTTTAACTATTTTTTTTCCCTTTTTTTTATCATCCACTTTGAAGGCCTTCTGCAATTAAGCATTTGAATTGGGACCCTTTTGTGTTTGGGGATAAGGGATCAGTGGTTTTGGTTGGGCGGGGGCCCAGGATTGTGGGTTTTTATCGTTGGGCCTTCCTTTTGTGGGCTACCCCATTGTGACTTGTGCCCCCACATTCGATGGTCCCCTTTTGCCTATTTTTTCTGGCATTCGCCACGAGATGGTTGCCCACGGGTGGGCCCCCTGGAGGCCCTCATCTCCCCCAGCCAGACTGCCCTGATGTTTGGCAGCTTCTACCTACGGGAGTCAGGGCTACTACACCCGGAGCTGGGCCCATGGCGTTTGGGGTTTGCTTTAGATGGGATATGTCTTGGGGGCCGACCTGCGGAGGGTGGGAGGCCCGGGACATCCTCCGCTTTTCACGGACAATGACATTTCGTTATAATATTTACACGTTTTTTTTTGTTAATACTTGGGGATTACAGGGCTGGTCACCGGTTTGCCTCTTCCATAAGGGTCCATCTTTGTTAAAACACAAGTAGAACATAACGAAAAAATATGAATGAGTTGAAAGTAATACCCCCCCCCCCAAAAAAAAAAAAAAAAAGGAAAACAGAATCACTATAAAAATAGCAAAACTCACCCCAAAAATATATAAAAAGCACTCCCCAAAAATAAGACTTAGACATTTAACCTACTATTTAGCAATACTGGAATGCTAGGTAATGTAGTATGTGTATTGACAAAATTGAGATGTCACAAAAAGTACTTAAAACTAATCTACCATATGGCATGTCGTTAAACAATACGAGACCTACGTATAGAAAAACGTAAACTGTAAAATGTTGACTTCACAACTTTAATTAAGAGGCGTGTAGGGTGCCGTGGTAATGAGTGTGGGGTGGGACAGTTTGTTACTGCTTTCATAGGGGGGGATGGTGAGCTGGGGACGCAGGGGTCACAGGCGAGGAAGTCATGTACAGTATTGCCACTGAACAGCTCCTGTTGAATAATCCGCGTCATTATGGTTAGTTTGCAAAGGGATGCATGTCGCTTGCAGATATTGAGCCGATGTAACCCACTGCATGATAAAACCTAGAATGAGATACTGATGACCCTGTGTAATTTCCCAAGTGCCCAGGAATGAGAATTACCCCCATAATGGCATACCATTTGAAAAAGTAGACACGCCAAGGTATTGAAAGTGGGGTATGTTTAGTCATTTTTAGTAGCCACTTAGTCACAAACACTGGCCAAAGTTAGCGTTCATATTTGTTTTTGTGTGAAAAAAGCAAAAAACTAATATTTGGCCAGTGTTTGTGACTAAGTGGCTACTAAGAAAGACTGGACATACCCCACTTGCAATACCTCGGGTTGTCTACTTTTGCAAATGGTATGCCATCATGGGGGTAATTCTCATTCCTGGGCTACCATACGCTCTCAAAGGCAACATAACCAATCTGGCAAATTTCAATGTGAAAAAAATTAAATGCAAGCCTTATATGTGACTCTCTAACTTTCCAAAACACCATAAAACCTGTACATGGGGGGTACTGTTATTCTCGGGAGACTTCACTAAACACAAATATTAGTGTTTTAAAACAGTAAAACATATTACAACAATAATATAGACCATAAAAGTGCAGTTCGCTTGTAAAAAATGCAAAAAACTTCACTTTTACTTAAAATATCATCGTTGTAATACAATTTACCAGTTTGAAACACGAATATTTGAGTTCAGCGAAGTCTCCCGAGTAAAACAGTACCCCCTATGTACAGGTTTTATGGTGTCTTGGAGAGTTACAGGGTCAAATATAGTGCTTGCGAATTAAATTCTCTGCACTTTCTCCCTGTGTTGCCAGGCATGTCAATCAAATTTTAATTAATCAAATCACATAATTACGTTAAAAGATTATTTAAATATACATGTAGAATTTTAATATATATGCTTTTATAGCCATTTAAATTCTACGTGTATACTAATGTAATCTTTTATGTAATTATATGTATTTATCTATATATATATTTGCGGTTATTTGTATTTTATATATATATAGATATATATAGAATGTCATTCTAAGTGTATTTTGTTACCGATATATATATATTAATAACAAAATACAGTTAGAATGAAATTACATATGCATATATAATTTATATTAAATTTTGTTTCAATAGTTTATTTATTTATTTTATTATTTTATTTATTTATTATTTTAATTATACGTATTTATATATAATATATATGTACATCTATTATATATATAATATATATACATATTATATATATGTAACGTCATTCTAAGTGTATTTTAATATTAATATATATACTTATATTAATATTAAAATACACTTTGTATGACGTTACATATATATAATATGTATATATATTATATTTGTGTTAAGGGCTCATGATAGTACAGAAGATACAAACACTGATAAGTGTAGGATGGTATTAAAAGAGCAAGTCGGTTGTGGTGTGCCGGAACCGACGATGAGGTAGGCCTGTAAATAAAGAGGGCCCACCAAGAAGAAATGTAAAGAGAAAAGGAGTTAATAATGAGGAGTGGGTGGGAGGGAGGGTGATGCAGCGCTGACCTCGAACGATATGGAGCCAGGTAAGGGGTGTCCCTTAAGTAGGGAAGAGGTGTGTCATACGCCCCTCCCACAATTACAGGCCAAAAGGCCTTAATACTTGTGTTAAGGGCTCATGATAGTACAGAAGATACAAACACTGATAAGTGTAGGATGGTATTAAAAGAGCAAGTCGGTTGTGGTGTGCCGGAACCGACGATGAGGTAGGCCTGTAAATAAAGAGGGCAAAAGTAGAAAATCAAATTTATTACATACCAGCAATATACATACTTTAACCAGACATGTCTTGAAAGGCATTTCTTACTTCTTGTACCGGGTTAGGTATGTATCTAGAGTAAGCCGATGATTTCCAGCGCCCTAGTGACTTGATAACATGAACTGGAATGTTTGCACTGGATGCTGTGGAGGCCGCTCCTATGCGGAAGGAGTGGCCCGAATAGTTAGCTGATTTGAGGCCCAGCTGTGTAAGTAAAGACCTGACGTGTGTCATAAAGGTGGTGGTAGTGAGTACCGAACCTTGTAGACTGAAAGTGGTTGAGATGATGGTTCGTTGTTATGCTGGGTATATGCGTCCAGTAGTTTGACGGGGCTCCACCTGTTGTGAGTAGGATAGTACTTAACCTCTACTGAAAGTGCATGTTGACTGGTTTTGGAGTGAGGCAGAGTCAAGATATAATAGTCCATGTGTTTTGTTAAGTGTGAATGAAGTAGGATGTGAGTGGACTGTGTTGTGCTGATGGCGGTAAATTCTCTTGGTCTCAAGAAACCATAAACAAGGCTACGTATATGGCGGTTTTAACGATGAGGTTTGTGTTGTTGGCAAAGGGTTTAAATCTAGTGAATTGTATAAGTCTTTAAAAATATGGAAATCTATGGGTAGCCTCTGGGCCGTACGTGGGGGTTCGGATCTCTGAATACCCCTAAGGATGTTCTTAATTGGTAGGAGGACACTTGATTTGTCTGGTTGTAAAGTTAGCATGTGATGTTGGATGCCTGTCAGATATGGTTTGATTGTATTGTATGATAGTTTGAGTTTGAGGTGGCAAAAAGAAGCAAAGCCCAACCAGGATGTCACGATGAAAGGTTGTAAGATGTTGTGTTCAGAAAGGAATCTTTAAATCAAATGAAAGCTCTATCGTAAGTTTCCCGGGTATTAGTAGACAGTGCTAATTGGGACAATGTTCTGCTATGTTGCATAATAGCATCTAGTCCATTACTAGATGGTGGAATAGTGGGGTGTTCGTGGCTGTGAGTGTGGCTGACGGGAGTATTTGACGAAAAGCCTGGAAATTAAAGCGAGACAAATTGTCAGCAGCAGTGTTACATACACCTGGAACATGAATACAAAACAAGAGAAAATTATGACATGCAGCCAGCCAAGTGAGTTTCCTCAAGAATCTCATAATAGTCAGTGATTTGGATCGGCCTTGTTTATAATGTGACAAGTTACTTGGTTGTCTGAGTAGCAACGTACAGACGAACCTGCCCATAAAAGCACCCATGCCACGGCAACCGTCACAATGGGATATATCTCAAACAGAGCTGAGGTAGTGGAAAAACCCTCCAGGTCCTGAACTTCTGAAGGCCAGCTGCCCCAAAGCCATTCGTTCCTGAAAAATTGCTGCAAAACCTGTGGTAGACGCCGCGTCTGACCAAATGGTAGGTGAGGAGTCAGACAATTTTGGAAGGAACATGCTTTTACCATTCAAGATGGTTAAAAATTTTCTCCACATAATTACGCCTGCCGTGGCTTGGGTATCCAGGGGTGACCTGTGTCCATCATGTCTAAAAGTGGGAAACATGTAAAGGAGTTGTGAGATGAAAGCCCAGCCTTGAGGTATGATGCGAATGGCAAAATTCAGTGACCCAAGCAGAGACTGTAATTCTTGCGGTTGCAAGTACCGAGTTGTATGTAGAGATTATGTTGATCAGAATGTTTTCTACCTTGGGCGTGGCAGGCTAGCTTGCATGGTGGCTGAGTCTAGTATGATACCCAGGAATGTGATGAAGGTATCTGGTCCTTCAGTCTTTGTGGAGGAGACTGGGACACCCACCTGTTCGAATAGACTGATGGTTTCTTTTAGGCTACTGGGAGGGGAAATATTCTCCTCGACCAGTAAGAAATTATCCAGATAATGTATAACTGTAGGGCATCTGGCTATATTTAATAAAACCAGCATAGGGTTTCGGCGAATACGTCGAAAATGGCCGGACTACTTTGGAACCTAAATGTTAAACGTGAGCAAAATAGTAGTTCCCTGCCCACTTGATACCATGCAGGTGACACAGTGTAGGGTGGATAGGCAGTAACTTGAAAGCATTGTGATATCAGTCTTACTGAGCCATGCTCCGGCCCCTGCCTGCATGATAGCCGTAATGGCGTGATCTATGGTGGAATATTGCAGTGAAAATTCCTCAGAGGGTATGAGGGAGTTCAGACTAGGAGTGGCAGAGGTGTGAGGTGTTGATAGATCAATGATAAGTCTCTGTTTGTGAGAAGATTTCCCCGTGACAATACCGATGGGGTTTGTCTGCCATGTGGTGAACGGAGGGGACTGGAAGGGCCCCCATAGGAAGTCCTCTGCCACTTCCTGGCTATGAGTGTCTCCACCGCTGTAGGGTTTGTTGTGCGGATTGTAAATTAGGACATTCCAGGATTCCGGAAGGCATGTGTATGAGGCCTGTGTGAATCCTTCTGATAGACCCGAGATAATGAATTCCACCAAATGTCTAGATGGATGATGTGGCAGTAATGTCGTAAGTACAGAAATGTTTATTGATGTTATAGTTTTGGGATACATTTTATTTGGACACAGATTTAGCATGTGCCCTGAAACAGATGGCTGGAGAAAGTGATTGCAACTCAACCAGTGCTGGAGGGGTCGCAGCGGCCGACCCAGCCATGGTAAGGGGTGTAGTGACCGATTCCCATGGGGTGATACTGGCAGGCTAACTAGGCCTGAAAGGCGAAAAATTAATCTTGTTTTGTGACAGGTGAGGCCCTGCTAGTTGCCAAGTGGCTATGAGAGGCTCTGTCTATGAGTTGGCGCGAGGGGTTATTGAGGCCACCCGTCGTAGTGGCAGGAATCGTAGGCCTCTCGGTGATAGTAAAAGAAAACAGGGGGAGGGAGTGACAGGTGAGGCCCTCTCTATAATATTGCGAGGCGGCTAACTCACGTGTGGCCCGATGGCGTTTGCTTCCGAAACGTTGAGGCGGGGTGTTGGCCTCGCGGACCACTAAACGATAGGCAGAAATGCCAAGAAGGGAGGTACCTATTTGGGCCTATACCCCTAACTTGCCAGTACTCTATGGCCTAGAAGAATGAAACGTATGTGAACTACAACGTGAGCAGGCTTACGTACCTAGTAGTATGTATGAAGTTTTGAGATTTGACAGGTATGAAAACCTGGATAAACCTAAAAAGGGATAGAGTGAGAATGGATCCTGTGAGACCTGTGTAATCTGTATAGGCTGGGATTAGGGCTTCTAGCAGTATGTGTGGGAGGTGTAAAATCTATGAGTATGATAGTGACATGACTGCCCATGCTTGGTGACAAGCGTTACGCTGAGTCCGATACCTGGCAGCAGGGGATTGGCCGTGTAATGTGTATATATGGAAGGTATCAGATGACATGCATGTTACTAAACTGATCTGGGAATGCAAGGGACTTTTAAATGTGAAGTGACAATATGCAGAATCATAAATGTTGCTGTAAAGTGACGTATGAATGTATAAACCAGAACGTGTGATTCAAAAACCGAAAGTGTTGTGAGACGTATATGCCGTGTTCTTGAATACTCGTGTTACGTCGTCTGAGTGTGTCAAGAAAAGGCCTGAGTTTGTAAATGCCATGTGAAATTATGTGAAATGACAATCTATGCAGAAAATGTTGTAACGTGACGTATGAGTGGTTGAACCAATGCGTGTGATTCAACCCGAAACCCTCTGTGGAAGGTAGGACCGTGTTCTTTTTTTTTTTTTTTTTTTTATAATCTTTATTCGGAGATCAACTCCAATTTTCCTTTTTTTTTTTTCTTTTGAGACAGGTAAAACATTGTTCACAACGATAATACAAAACAAAACGAAAAAACAAACAAAAAAAACATAGCAAACCGTAGGCC
Source organism: Pelobates fuscus (assembly GCF_036172605.1). Taxonomy (NCBI): domain Eukaryota; kingdom Metazoa; phylum Chordata; class Amphibia; order Anura; family Pelobatidae; genus Pelobates; species Pelobates fuscus. The sequence continues at coordinate 80,911,259 of NC_086326.1, read as the reverse complement.
AAACTAACAATCGAGTATCTATTGAATATAAGTAATCGAAATAAGAATGTTGTTCTGAACACGTACAAATTCATCTTACGTCCCCACTGTAAGCACCCCCAAAGACAATAAAAAAACAAGACATCAATTGGTCATATAGGGTCCTACTACATGAGCGTAACGGGCATCATGAACCCAAGGTATTTCAGGAGATTATCTATAAGTCGTCACAAGCATCCATCTTCCCAAGCCAAAAATGATATCGCTCTTGGTATTTTCTGTTTAAACCAGATTCCATTTTTAATTGATATTTAATTTGTTCTTTAACTATGAGCCAGGAAGGCACTAATGCCATTTTCCAATACCTTGCGATAGATAATTTGGCCGCTAAAAGAATGTGTAAAATGAGCGGAAGTGAGTTGTGGCTAACCTGGCGGATATCTAGTTGTAAGAGACATACTTGTGGTGCATGAGCTAATTGGATCGTGGTGATATGTTTTATCTTGGCCAGAATCATTTTCCAGAATTTCTGAATATAGCTACAGTTCCACCATATATGTAAGTAGTTGCCGCATGAGAGATTACATCTCCAACATATGGAGTCGGCTGCGATGTTAAACTTCTTAATTTTGCTGGGTACCATATACCATCTATTTACAACTTTAAATTGGCATTCTACCAGGTTAAGACAGTGAATGTATTTATAAACCAGATTAAGAGCTTCTCTCCATTGGTTGCAAGTAATCTGAATATCCAGATCTTTTTACCAGGAGTTTATTATGGATTCTAAAGGTTTATCTAGGTCATTTTGCATTAGGCTTAATCCCATAGCTAGTAATTTTTTTGTGGAGTCCCTATTGAGGATGTTACTTAAATCGTTCAATCTATTAGAGTTTTCTAAATTAAGATATTGGTTACAAAAGCCTTTTAACCTAAGGTAGTTGAAGATTTCCTTATTATCTATTTTATATAATTGCTTTAAAGTCTGAAAGTCCATCCGCCCATTACTATCCATTAGGTCTTGAAATTTATGTATCCCCTTCTCGGACCAGGTTTTTGAGTTGAAGTTGGGCATGTAGTATGTTATATTTCCTAAAGGAAGGAGAGGAATTAACTTATTGTGTAGACCTAGGGCTTTCTTAATTTTTCCCCACTCTTTTAAGATGTTTTTCAAAACAGTACTAAGTGATATGGGATCCGGCTTGTGGTCAGTCCTTAATTTTAAGGGCCAAAAAAGCAGGGACAGATCCTCCAAAAATCCCTCAGTGGGGGTAAGGTCTTGTTCTAGTTTATACCAGATCTCATTCTTACTATCCTTTAATTGGGTGATGGCCGCATGTGTGAAAGTCGCAGCTTTTTGGTATTCCTTTAGGATAGGGATCCCCAGACCCCCCTTTTCACTTTTAAGGATAAACGGCTTAGAGCTATTCTTGGGGGCTTATGTAGCCAAATAAATTTATTTATAAGGGATTGAGCCAAGGATAACCAGCTATCCGGGCACGGTAAAGCCACCATTCTAAACAGGTAAACCCATTTTGGGATGATGTATGACTTGATTACGTTAATGCGGCCCCACCAAGAGATCTCTAAGTTTTTCCATTTTTTCAATTTCTTTGCGGTAAGCTTAAGAAGGGGTAAAAAATTTAATTCCATAATCCTATTAACGTCACTCGCAATTTCAATTCCTAAATAATTAAAGGACAACTAATAGTGACATGACTGCCCATGCTTGGTGACAAGCGTTACGCTGAGTCCGATACCTGGCAGCAGGGGATTGGCCGTGTAATGTGTATATATGGTAGGACCGTGTTCTTATATACTCGTGGTATATCGTATGAGTATGAAAAGAAATGGCCTGAATAGTTAGTGCCATGTAATCATAATGAACATGGTTGTAATAACATCATATCTCTATTATACTCTTTGAAAATAGGACCGTGTCCTTGAACTCGTGGTATGTCGTACGAGCATGACAGAAAAAGGAGCCCTAATGTAGGCTAACCATAACAGTAATATACATGTAATATCTGCATTGTAAAATAAAATAACTATTATTATTAAAACCATATATATATATAATAAGCAAACTGAAACAAAATAGACAACCTAAGATCGTGTAAAATAAGTATTTGAAAGTTTAACCGATTACTGTGCAGGAAACGTATGATTGGTTGGATCAGTACGTGTGATTCAACCCGAGTATGCATGAAAAGGAATTAAATCCTTGTGTCATGGTTAACAACAAAGAAATGAGGCCTGTAACGTAGGCTGATTTAATTGTAATGAAATGGATAATTATAAAAAAAAAAAAAAAACTCCAGTAAGCGTGGGAGTCCAATGTCTATACAGAAATGTTAGCTGGTTTCATACCCTGATGTAATAAGTGATACCATAAAAATAGCATGTCTATTTAACCAAGCAACTTTTTAACCAAATGTATACATGAAATGATGAAATGTAAAAGATCTATGTGAATACATAGCAGAATAACCGAATCTTAGTATGAAGGGAAACAGAAGTTAGCATGAATAGCTTAACCGTATGCATTTTAATGCGAACAGCAATCGTGCATAGAATATACCATGAATAAGTGCCGACCAGAAAACACAAACCGAAATGACAATCGTTTAAATGAAGCAAGGTTGGTTTTTACATGAAATGCAATAATGTCTGAGAAGCCTGTAGTACACTGAATGACCGGTAGGGGTCAGTGTGTAGGCGAAAATGCAGTGGTTCGATGGTTTGTACATGAAATGCAATAATGTCTGAGAAGCCTGTAGTACACCGAATGACCGGTAGGGGTCAGTGTGTAGGCGAAAATGCAGTGGTTCGTTGGTTTGTACATGAAATGCAATAATGTCTAAGAAGCCTGTAGTACACCCAAAGACCGGTAGGGGGTTTAAACGAATGATATGCATGAACATGCAATGGTTTTAGAACAGACTTAGACAAAATGCAGCCGTAAAGTGAGGACCTGACCCATGCATGGTGCCGTGGGACTGATGCCTGGCATAACGGGTAGGTTGACTTACAGTTTGTGAGTCACTTGGACACCATCCACGGCGATGGATTGAAGAAAGAAGGTGGTAGGCCGGAAAAGCCTGTGGCTGGATTCCTGACACAGCTCTGCCTTAAAAAACCTCATGGAGTAATCAGGTAAAATGGCGTCTGGATGACCCGGAAGTGGAAATGATGCAGCGCTGACCTCGAACAATATGGAGCCAGGTAAGGGGTGTCCCTTAAGTAGGGAAGAGGTGTGTCATACGCCCCTCCCACAATTACAGGCCAAAAGGCCTTAATACATATAATATATATACATATTATATATATATAAAAATATATTTAATTTATTTTTACACTTGTGTTTTATTTATTTTTTATACTTCCCACCAGCAGGGGGACTGTCTGATATTTCAAACAGTCCCCCTGCTGGCAGATCCACAGCCAGCTATAGGGGGCCATGTGATCACATGGCCCCCGGGGGCCTGATTTGCCGTGGGAGGGCTGCCTGCGCTGTGAGGCACTCCTCCCGAAGCGGATCGCGGCGGAGGTAAGTACATCTTACCTCCTGGGGCTGCAAGCCGTTACGGCGTGCTATGCCGTCATAACGGCTTTAAAGCCCACTTAACCCGTGACGGCATAGCACGCCGTAACGGCGTTAAGGGGTTAAAGGTTTAGGAACTTGCAACTAACGTATTTCGATGTTAAAAATCAAGAAACAAAACAAGAAAACAAACAAAAAGTATATAACTCCCCCCCCCCAAAAAAAAAAAATTTACAAAAATTTTTACAAAATTAAAAACGATAAACCTAATGATTATACTATTAATAATGAGTGTAAATAATTTAACGTAATGGGATATAACTAAAATTGTGGTTAAGTAACACGAAAATAAGTAACAAAACACTAAAAACTCCCCAGAAAAACTAAACTGGTCAAAACTTAAACAAAGACCAACCCAATAAAGCACGAATAAGGGGATAGGGCTCATGAGAGAGACCTTACATGTCTCACCTAAGTTTTCCACTGGTAATACGCTTAAAATACCACAATTACTGCTGTAGAATGTTTACATTTGTAAATGTATTGTTTAAAGCACACAGGTGCAACTATCTTTGACAAACAGTCGTTTTCCTTTTACTGAGAGTTCAGTATTGAGTGTTTTGGGGGCAATGTCCTACCGCCATATAGCAATCACCTGTTTGTGACATGTCGTGAATTGTCCAACGTTTTCATCACGAGGTTATGGGGGGGCGAAGGGTATGTCTAGGAGGGCGGTAATGTAATACCGAAGGGCAGCGGGGGTAGACACCTACTGACCCATTCTTGGGCCCAGAGTAAGTGACGGGATGGCGTAGAGGCATCAGAATAGAGCTAAGGATGGTGGATGGGGATAAGGGAATACTTATAGACCATTCAATACGATTGCATTTCCCGCTGATATAGAGGTCCAAATATCACGTAAGCGGTGCCTAGGTGGTGGAGCTCGGGAATCCATTGTTCCTCCCAACGTTGATCGTGGCAGGGAAATGGGACGACGTTCCCCATATAGTTCTGGCATTTGATAAGACCAGAATCTCTGTGCATCGGACTGTGTCCAGATGCAGTCGTCTTCTTCTTCTACTTTACTTCCTCTTTACCCCTTTTTCCATTCCTTTTATTCTTCCCCTGAGGGGCAGTGAGGACGGGGGTCTACCACACGGTCTCTCACGGAGCCCCGACGGGGTACGTGCCACGACGAGAGGCATCGGGGGTTTCCATAAGGCCCTAAACAGACGGCATGATGGAGATTAAGATACTCTCTCTGAACGTTAAGGGCCTGAATGCCCTCCCCCCCTCCCCCCCTTTGAACTCTCTCTAAGGTATCAATATCCTTCTGAAGATAGGGTCTCCAGTACTGTGTACAGTACTCCAAGTGAGGTCTCACCGAGAACTCAAACGATTTTTTAATTGGTTTAGTTTTATCAACTAAAAGATCTCCTCTTTTAATATTGACGACATCCTTGTAATTTGGAAGGGGTCTGAAGAACATTTGTTAAACTTCTTCAGGTATCTTAATAATAACACTTACTCACTTGTTTTTTCCCCTACATACAGTTCTTCTTCCATAGATTTTTTTGGATTTAACTATTTCAGCACAAGGAGGTCATATTTACACTAAGACGTATTTTAAAGCCAATGACACTAACTTATATTGAATCCACCAGTGGACACCATCCTAGATGGTTGTCGGGAGTACCTAGGAGCCAATACACACGACTCCGACGCAATTGCTCTAACAAGGAGATTTACCTAGAACAAGCGGATATTTTAACTAAAAAAATTGTTGAGAAGGGGTATAAACAGGAACCACTAAATATAGAAATATAAAGAATTCTGAATATTAAAAGAGGAGATCTTTTGGTTGATAAAACTAAACCAATTAAAAAAATCGTTTGAGTTCTCATTCCATACAAAATATAACTCCAAAGCCTTTTCTATCAATAAAATCTTTAGAAAACATTGGGACATCTTGAGACACGATGAATACATAGGCCCCCAACTACCATTACACCCTCAAATTGTGTATAGGAAAGGGAAGAATGTATCTTCCTATCTAGCACCCAGTCATTTCTCAAACAAGAATAAGATTAATCCTGAAGGTAGTAGACGATTCTACACCTGCGGAACATGCAAAGCTTGTAGAGGACTACCATCTTGTACACGTTCTTTCTTGAGCTCTATTACCCAAGAAACTTTTCAGATTCAAAAACGAGTTACCTGTTCTTCCTCACATGTAGTGTACCTCATCACATGCGGATGCGGAGCACAGTATGTGGGGAGAACAGGGAGAAAGGCCAAAATCGCTTTTTAGAACATAAGAATAATATTAGACGCAATGTCAAAAATCACTCTATTCCAGTTCATTGTAATAAGTGTCCCTATTTTCAAATTCACAATCTTTCATGGGTGATTATAGAACAAGTATCCCTTGATGTAAGGGGAGGGGATATTACCATGAAATTGAGACAAAGAGAGGGATTTTGGATCCACAAATTGAATACTCTTCAACCACATGGGTTGAATGTAGATTTTGATTTAATTTGTTTTCTTTAACCTTATTGATTTATTTATATTTATATTTTTATTTCATTTTTCATTTAATTTATTATCTTTTTATTATAAGTATGTTTTATCTCAAGTATTTTTAATTTTCATTTTATTTTTAATTTTTAATTTTATTTTTATTTGTATTATATTTTTCATTTTTTCATCAATTTGTACTTTCCAGGATCACTCTCTTTCTGATTATAACTATGAATACTGATATTCACACCTTTTGGTGTTGGTGGAGTTGTATGTTATGTGTATTGACTTTTTTCTAAGTATGTGTCTTTTTCCTTCTCTATTTGGCTTTCCCTGCTGTGTGCCGATCGGGTGGAACGCATATGCGTTCCAGCCGCTGAGTTATGACGCAACGAGAAGGAGACCAACCTTCCAGTTAGGTGGAACGCAAATGCGTTCCACGGGCGCCCGGCGGAAGTCCTTATATGGGCATGAACTCTAAAATCAGACGGAACAGGTGATACCAAGTACTGGGATTGGCGGATGCAAGCTGAACACGACGAGAGGGACATTTAAAAGAAGCCAGAACATATGGGACTTTTTATTGTGTTTCGTCTGACTTGATTGTTAGATTTGTTTATTTTATTCAATTGCTCCTGAGGAAGTCTATTGCATAGACGAAACGCGTAGAGCTATTTATTCCATTTTATATCATTGCCTGTGATTCCTGTGACCTGTTGCTTCTATTTACCATCTGGAAGGAGGGATACAGATATCTGATGGGCATTTTACTTATCACTTCTTGAACCCCACTACAGGAACTTTAAAGACACCTTGATGGGCTTGATACACACTTCAATCTTGTTAATGTAATTCTTATAGCAGGGACCACTCTACTAAATGGTGTTCCACTATGTATGTTCTCTGCTTTTGTTTTTTCTAGGTGTATCTTGTATTTTATGTTTATTTGTGAGGATCTGAGGAATCCTTTGTGACATCATAGAATATAAGGGAAGTGAACAACCTTTATTTATTTTTTATATATTGCTGCACTTGTGTGGTCTATTTAGAGATATATATATATATATATATATATATATATATATATATATATATATATATATATTACTATGATGTAGTATTTTTTTTATTATTGTTCCTTTTCACTGTACTAGGAGACTGATATTTTAAGAATATACAGTATTTAATACCATTGTTTGCGATATAGTGTTTTCTTTTGCCATAAATTCACTCATATTTCTGTATATGCTATTTTATTTAACAAATATTTTCTTTTGTATACTTGGTATTTTGTTATGTACTGACATTTGACCATTTAGGAAGTTGGTTTATCCACAGCTTGCACACTTAGGCTATTCTAATTTATCTAAGGGTCTGGTTAAATTGTTTCTTTGCTCCTATGTACTAATTTGACTCTTGACTCTATGCAAACACGATCGTTTTTCAATATTGAGACCTTTCGTCAATGAACCCTGGTAAATCCAGAACTTACAACAATTCCCACTACCAGCGGATGTAGGGAATTTCCAAAATATTTACCTACTGGCAAAGCAGCATAGGGTACTGTCCCATATGCTGTAATCACTGCACTAAATGAAGGAAGTAAAGATATTGGAAAAAGTACACCTATGAATCTGCACAATCGGCCAAAGACTAATTCAGGCTCAAACTATCTAGGTGTGGTCATCTGCTCATGTAACCTGCAGATGGGATAATTGTGCTTCATCTAATAACATGAAGCAAGTGAGAATGATCAAGAATATGTATAAAGAGTATTTCAGGGTAAAAAATAAATAAATCATGGAATGTTTCTTGGTTTCATTCGTAACTGCTCACCATTTACAACATTGCTACAGAATGATATTATATATATATATATATATACACACACACACACACACTCATCCCTCCGGGTGGTACTTTTTTTCTATATTCCTCATTCTCAGGCCCTCTACCAGAGGCCTGGGAATCTGAGGGTTCTCCACAATATCTTAGCTATTCCTAGAACTGTCTTCAGATCAGGTAAGTGAGGGATGGGGAGGGGGGGGGGGGGGGGGAGATAGCCTTCAGATCAGGTAAGTGAGGGATGGGGAGGGGGGGGGGGGGGAGATAGCCTTCAGATCAGGTAAGTGAGGGATGGGGAGGGGGGGGGGGGGGAGATAGCCTTCAGATCAGGTAAGTGAGGGATGGGGAGGGGGGGGGGGGGAGATAGCCTTCAGATCAGGTAAGTGAGGGATGGGGAGGGGGGAGATAGCCTTCAGATCAGGTAAGTGAGGGATGGGGAGGGGGGGGGGGGAGATAGCCTTCAGATCAGGTAAGTGAGGGATGGGGAGGGGGGGGGGGGGAGATAGCCTTCAGATCAGGTAAGTGAGGGATGGGGAGGGGGGGGGGGGGAGATAGCCTTCAGATCAGGTAAGTGAGGGATGGGGAGGGGGGGGGGGGGAGATAGCCTTCAGATCAGGTAAGTGAGGGAGGGGGGGGGGGGGAGATAGCCTTCAGATCAGGTAAGTGAGGGATGGGGAGGGGGGGGGGGGGAGATAGCCTTCAGATCAGGTAAGTGAGGGGAGGGGAGGGAGGAGGGAGGAGATAGCCTACAGATCAGGTAAGTGAGGGATGGGGAGGGAGGAGATAGCCTACAGATCAGGTAAGTGAGGGATGGGGAGGGAGGAGATAGCCTACAGATCAGGTAAGTGAGGGATGGGGAGGGAGGAGATGGCCTACAGATCAGGTAAGTGAGGGATGGGGGGAGATAGCCTACAGATCAGGTAAGTGAGGGATGGGGGAGGAGATAGCCTACAGATCAGGTAAGTGAGGGATGGGGAGGAGGGGGGGAGATAGCCTACAGATCAGGTAAGTGAGGGAGGGGGGAGGGGGGGAGAACATGCCCAAAAAGGGACGAACATGCCCAAAAAGGAGGCATGTCTGCCCAAAGAATTGGAAGGCTAGCCTGGCATGAATGCATGCTGGACAACAGCATCCTGAACTTGGCATAAATGCGTCTAATGATGCGCTCGCTCCATGCTTTCTAAGGACTGTCCCCTAGCACTCACATGTCCACTTGTCACCTTACCTTCTTACTAGCAGGCAGAAGCTCCTGGTATACAGTCTGAGACTGAGAAAAGGTGGATGTAGTGAGTGTAGAAGAAAAGGAAAATGCCACAGTGTTAGAGAGCCCCAAATCAGCATTACCTTAACTAATTTCCTTGTCAGCCAGTCTACACAAGTTTTGTTCCCATACATCCCTCTTAAGTTTCCATACTTAAGCAAGAGTATGTGAAGAGTAGTTATGGTTGCCACCTTTCTTGGAAAAAAATACAGGCCTTACTAATTTGCATAACTAATTATGTATGCGTGACATCACATTATGTAAATCACAAGAAGTGACATAAGAGAAAATTCCCCAAAAAATTACTTAGTTTGATTCTGCTGTATAGATGGATTGCTCCCAGTGTCTCCCTGTCTCTCAGTGCCCCCGTGTCACCCAGTGTCCCCATGTTGCCCAGTGTCCCCTAGTGTCTCTGGAGGCTGGGAACTGCTGTCTGGACTCTTTGTGCTGTGTAGCTGCTCCCCCGCGGATCAGAGAGTAAATAAATGCTGGTATATGCTGTAACTTCCTATCTCTGCCTCTCTCCACGCACACAGCGACCTCTACTGGCCAGTAGGGCCGGACTGGGAAAAAAATTTGTCCCGGGTATTTTTTGTTCACAGCAGCCCACTGAAGTAGGGCTGTGCGTAGGGGATCCAGAGTGTGTATGTCAGAAATGTAGTGTGTGTGTGTGTAGGTGGTGCAGCGTCTGTGTGTAGGGGATCTAGTGTGTTTGAAGGACTCAGGAGTGTGTATAGGAGATCCAGTGAGTGTGAGTGTGTGTGTGTGTGTGTGTGTGTGTGTGTGTGTGTATATAGAGGATTAAGAGTGTATATAGAGACCTAGTGTGTGTATATCTGTAGATATCCAGAGTTGGGTAGGAATCTAGTGTTTGTCTGGAATTTAATGTGTTTAGGGGTGCAGTAGGTGTGTGAGGGGTTCTCTAGTATATATACATATATGTTTGGTGTGTAGTATTGTGTGTGTGTGTGTGTGAGAGTGGTGCAGTGTGTTTGGGGGCTGCTGTGCAGTGTGTGTGTGTGTGTTAGGATGCTGTGCAGTGTGTGTGTGTGTGTGTTAGGATGCTGTGTGAGGGTGATGTGTGTGTTAGGATGCTGTGTGAGGGTGATGTGTGTGTTAGAGTGCTGTGTGTGTGTGTGTGTGTTTTAGGGTGCTGTATGAGGGTGATGTGTGTTAGGGTGTTGTATGAGGGTGATGTGTGTTGGGGTGTTGTATGAGGGTGATGTGTGTTGGGGTGTTGTATGAGGGTGATGTGTGTTGGGGTGTTGTGTTAGGGTGAGGTGTGTTAGGGTGAGGTGTGTTAGGGTGAGGTGTGTTAGGGTGAGGTGTGTTAGGGTACATGAATATGTCATTATAAGTTCCTGCATGTTGTCCGATATGATATGGTCATTTGTATTTTATTGAAGTTGTCACAGCAATCTAAACGTAACAAGCATATGAGTTAGTTGCAAGCAAAAATAAATCTAAGTATGCTAGTCCCTTATGGAACTGTGTGTCCTGTGTGGATTTTAAGGGATCCCAGTAACAGAGCCTTCAGATCTGTTGGCTGGCTGCACAATCCCTCTGACTCGAGGGCAAATCAAAAAGAGAGCGCTAGGCCTGAGAGCTGCAAGTGTCTTTATAAAGACAGGAGCTTTTGTAAGCAGAGATGCATAACTACCCTAAAGGAAAGCTGCAGCGGAATAAGCAGAGGGAAGTTACCTGCCTGGAAGGAAAGAGCTCCGGAGAGACCCCAGTCAAGCTTCGGCGACTGGGGCTAAAGCATTCCAGGGTCCCAGCAAGCAGCTTGTACTTGGAGGTACTTGGTTGGAGTATGGGTATTCCTTCACAGTCTTTTTTCCCCATCTTACAAAAAGTGCAGACTATACTAGAAATTGTCACTTAAAAATTAATCTGGTTTACCACAATTCAAGAAGCAGGCAATTGGTCAGAGCTACTGCCTTGCAAACACAACTCACTGAGCTGCATTGGGAAGTCTGATTGGTGAACAAGGGGAGGGCTTGCAAAGGCATCAGACAAGATAACTGCAGCTTTTGCAAGTTCATTTGAGAGATGAAAAAAATGCATGTATCAATTAAAGGGACACCATAGCCACCTAGACCACTTCACCTTAATGAAGTAGTTTGGGTACAATGTCCTTGTTCCCTTAATCCTGCAACCAGTTCCAGACTGGGGCAAAAAGTGGGGTTGGGCTTGTTATGTATTCACCAATGACAAGCATACCACCCCCCTCCCCCTCCCTTTCAGAGAATCGATTGCTCAGGGGTGGAGTAAATGTTGCACAAGCAACCATGCGCTTTGTTTTCTAGTGACTTGTCTCTGGTGTCCCCAATAGTGAGATACCAGAGAGAAAAAACTGAACAGGGCAGTTAAATGCTCCCTGTGGTGTTGTATCTCTTTGGAGGTTGCTTGTAGAATTGCATGTATGAAGAGGAGATTGTTTGTGGTATAGTGTGTGTGTGTACTGGGGTCTGTTTGTGGCATACTATGTGTGGCTAGTGGCTGTAAAATCTGTGCGCACGTGTTTATAGGGCCTGTAAAGTGTGTGTGGGCCTACAGGGTGCTGTGTGTGCATGTAAGGGCTGCTCTGTGTGTGTGAGTGCAGTGGTGTAATGTGCATGTTTGTAGGGGGTATAGAATGTGTGTAGTGTGTTTGTGTGTAAGTAACTGTAGGAGATTTAGTCTGTATAGAGGCTTAAATATTTAATCGTTTAATATAAATGTAAAAACACACACACACACACGTCTTACCTTGCAGGGGGGGAAGGGGCCATGCTGGTCCCTGTTCTGGTGGTCCAATTATTTGGTTTGTACCATGTACAAGTCTCTGCCTCCTGCGATTGCCGGTGTTTCAGAGAGTTGACACGGGTAACCAGACAATATCTGCGCTTGCAAGAAGGAGAGATGGAATCTGCCCTGCATGCTGCCTGGCTCATTTCCCCGGTAATTTAAGCTCAACTCCAGCCCTTGAAGGGACAGAGCTCCCTCTTAGGTCCAGTGCTGTATGTGATGGGCCGGCAGGGAAGATCTTTTGATCTAACTTGTCAGCCTTGGTCCATGGCCATCACGGCCCACCGGATATTTGCCTGCTTTCCCTGATGGTCAGTCCAGGCCTGCCTACAATGTAAAAAATTGCACTTTTAGAGAAACTGCAACGTTTACATTGCAGGGTTAAGACTGCTTCCAGTGGCTCTATCCCAGACCATTTAAAAGGCGTTTCCTGCATTTTCATGGTGTGAAATGATGCTGGTCATCCTCACATCCTCTTTTGCTAATGTCGGTGCTATTGACGGTGCTCGCTGTACATGCGGATTAGTTCACCAAGTGCACTGTAGTCGCGGGAGGTGGAGCCCGATAAAGGACCAAGGTACCTGAGCAATGAAGTCAGGTAAGTAAAATAAAGGGTTTTTAAGCCTTTCTTGACTGCTACGGGGGGGACCGCAGAGGCGGAGGCACACTATTGTGTTAGGAATGCAGTTTTGTATACCTAACACTATAGTGTTCCTTTAAATGCATGCATGTTATCACTGGGGGTATATCTACTAAACAAAAAAGGCACCCAAGGGTCTATCCAGGCTGTGGTTTTGTAAGATTAGTTATTTGAAAGTTTTAGTACTCACAGAAAGTGCTACGAGAACACTGCTGGACAGTAATTCTAGTAAATAACATACTCCCAAGATACAAAGTACAAGTTTAAAAGGCATTGTATTGTGCTAACTTTGTGGATGTTCATCATTTCTGCTACTGGAAATAGCAATGCACATAGCAGAAAGACAGAACGTGTAACTTCTTCTTAGACAGAGAATATTGGATCGTGTGTTATGGGAAAATAATGCCCCCTCAGTATTTCGAGGTCTCCAGATCCCAGATATGTCTTTATTTTACCATAAATACATGATTCACGGTCGTGTGTCTTATATTACATGATATTTTGTATGTTGGGGTTAGTTTAGATGTAAGGGGATAAATTACGGTCAGTAGGGTCAATGTTTAGTGATAGTCTACTGGTTTAGGATAATGTAGAAATGAATAGATAATATACATATCAAGGGTGTGAGTTCTCTATCGCCCAACGCTTGGAACATGTTGCTCCGGGAACCAGGCAGTTTTTTCCACCTTTAGCCCTGCCTCGGGCAAGCAGCAAGGTACTCTAGGGAGGACAGATCCAGGGCAAGGATTGTGTGGACTGCACCTTCTAGCGCAAACCACTGGCTCCCGCTCAGTTCAGCATTCACTAAGGCGTTCGAGTGCAACCCCTGAAACCAGACCACAAGGGAGCCATTGATATGGTTTACAGCTACCGTAGCCATTGTTATGCCCAAAGTTTGGGCTGGTGCCTAAATAGTGAATGTAATGCTGCAAGTGTTTACTCAATAAATTATACATGCATGAGATCTCAAATCCCGAGGCAGTGTACTACTTACTGTATACAGGATGAGTCAACACAAGGCTTCCTAACCTATAACCAGTGACTCAGTGTCTTCCCAAGTTGGCTGAATTCCGTTAACCAACAAAATGGCTGCGGCTTCCAGCACTTCCTCCTCCTCCCAGCATGCACTGCAGCAGGAAATAAACTCTAAAACAGACAGGGAGTCTTTCTAAACATCACAGCCACACGGTCCCACACTGGACCACCAGGGAGTTTTTACCCCCACTAGACCATTAAGGAATTTTAACCCCCATTAGACCATGGTCCCCCTCACTGCAGAAAAATAAGCAGTTGGAGGGATGCAAAGCACAAACACACCACACAGATAAACATAACACACACAAACATTACACACAGCCAGCAAACATCACATACACACATGCTCACTACACACAGCCAGCAAACGTCACATACACACATACACACTCATGGTGATGAATGCAGCAATGTGAGTATCTTTTCCATCTCTAATCACTTTGGATTGTTGTTTTTGCATAATATTGAAAATTCTTTCTCCATATTATCCACTCATTGAAATAAGAAAGGGTCAGTTCCCGATCAAGCTTGTCTCTTTAACTGTACCCGATTTATTAACTAGTTGGGTATTTTTCCACAATGGAAGCAATTTCTCTGTTACACGTGAGTGATTAAAGCAAAATTAAATAGAACATCAGAAATGACAGTGATATAAAGCCCAAGCAGCCCTAAACCTGCCTGCCTAGAGCATGAGTATATAATAGGTACAATATAGCAGCTGATAAACAAGTCACAGGAGAACGTATCTTCAGAATAACAAATCACCATTTTCTATATTTTCCCCCCTATTTTTCTAGAAGTGCAATGATAACATACTTTTACAGTCAATAAAGAATAGTTTACATAAAGTGCAGTTTTCAATGGAGATTGGCACTTTTATAAATTCACCCTGTCAAATCCCTCATCCCCCCAACCCCCCACCCATCAATGGTAAAACCCATACTTCCTGGTTTGGTTAGCTTAATGGAGCTATTTTCAAGAGGCAGCAATTCCTAAGAGCACCTGTCTTGCACAGAAAAATAATTGATTGTGAAATTAAGGTTTTGACAACATCCGTATCTGACAACCAGAGGCGTAGCGTGGGGGGGCAGGGGGGGCCGGCCGCACCGGGCGCAACATCTGGGGGGGGCGCCAGGGGCGTATTAGCCGCGAGGCAAACAAGGCATTTGCCTTGGGCGGCATTTTCCAGGGGGCGGCAAAAAAAGCCACCCCCAAATGCCCAAGGCAAATGTCTTGTTAGCCTTGCGGCTAACAGACATGCCGGCGGGCGGCATTGGTGGGCGGCCGGCGAGGGAGCACTTCCTCTGAGCTGTCTGCTCAGCTCCCTTGCGCGCCGCAGAGTGAGGCTGGGAGCCGGAATATGACGTCATCTTCCGGCTCCCAGCCTCACTCTGCGACGCACGAGGGAGCTGAGCAGACAGCTCAGAGGAAGTGCTCCCTCGCCAGCCTGCCGCCCGCCCAGCAGCCACTGGACCACCAGGGAGGAAGAGAACACCCTCCCCCCCAGCATTTCCAAAGGTAAGGAGTCTGTTAGTGTGTGTGTGTGTGTGTGTCTGTTAGTGTGTCTGTTAGTGTGCGTGTGTCTGTTAGTCTGTTAGTGTGTGTGTGTGAGTGTGTGTGTCTGTTAGTGTGTGTGTCTGTTAGTGTGTGTCTCTGTTAGTGTGTGTCTCTGTTAGTGTGTGTCTGTTAGTGTGTGTCTCTGTTAGTGTGTGTGTGTGTCTGTTAGAGTGTGTGTGTCGGTTAGAGTGTGTGTGTCGGTTAGAGTGTGTGTGTCGGTTAGAGTGTGTGTCTGTTAGAGTGTGTATATGTTAGAGTGTGTATATGTTAGAGTGTGTGTGTGTGTGTGTGTGTATATGTTAGTGTGTGTGTGTGTGTGTGTATATGTTAGTGTGTGTGTGTGTGTGTGTATATGTTAGTGTGTGTGTCTGTTAGTGTGTGTGTGTGTGTGTCTATTAGTGTGTGTGTGTGTGTGTCTATTAGTGTGTGTGTGTGTGTGTGTGTGTGTGTGTGTGTGTGTGTGTGTGTATATGTTAGTGTGTGTGTGTGTGTGTATATGTTAGTGTGTGTGTGTGTGTATATGTTAGTGTGTGTGTGTGTGTGTGTGTATATGTTAGTGTGTGTGTGTGTATATGTTAGTGTGTGTGTGTGTATATGTTAGTGTGTGTGTATATGTTAGTGTGTGTGTGTGTGTATATATGTTAGTGTGTGTGTGTGTGTGTGTATATATGTTAGTGTGTGTGTGTGTGTGTATATATATGTTAGTGTGTGTGTGTGTGTGTATATATGTTAGTGTGTGTGTGTGTGTGTGTGTATATATGTTAGTGTGTGTGTGTGTATATATGTTAGTGTGTGTGTGTGTATATATGTTAGTGTGTGTGTGTGTGTGTGTGTGTGTATATATATGTTAGTGTGTGTGTGTGTGTCTAAAAATCCACTGGTTAGGGGGCGCAAATTACTTGCCATGCCCCGGGTGCTGACCAACCACGCTACGCCACTGCTGACAACACAAGAAATTCTCCAGGCACTCAAGGTGTTCAAAGCCGCAGGCAGTTTTAATAGAACAAAAGGAGAAGCAGCAACGTTTCGACCTGCTAAGATTGAGTGCGGCTCCTATTGTCATTTTTGCAACATCCGTATCTGAGGCTATTCGTGTCATTTGACTATAATGGTATGCATCATATTTTATGTGCGTGTGTATATTTATTATTATTGTTTTGTGTTTTGGTTTTTTTTTTGCTGTGTGTGCTGTGCCTTCCCTTATTCAGTTGCCACACATTCTCTTCTAATACAGATTAGAGGAACTATCACTTCTTTGGAAAAATACACCCTTGAAGAAAACACTGAAAATCACCTATAACATTTTAAAAGGGAACTCTAAAAACTAGAAACACGATAGCGCGCTGCAATGGTTATGGTGGTATGGCACCGTCCCACGATAAGTAGTTTTTGTCTGTGACCTCTGCGATGTTCTGTGATTTTGTGAAAGCTCCCATTCCTCTTTAAAGGAACACTGTAGTGGTTAGAAGTGCCCTGTGTACCACCATTGTAAGTAGTTAAAACATGTAAAATGGTTTGACTGCTTACAATGGGTGGCATCAGAGTACTTCAGTGCTTTTACAATTAATTTTAAGGTACTTGCATACATGGGCGTCCGCAGGAATTTTTCCGGGGGGGGGTGTGGGGGGCATATTTGTAATGACATCTATGCTTGGCCCCTTTTTGACAGTGTCATGAAGGGGAGGAGCATAGTGGTTATCACATAAAGCCAAGGTGAATAGCGTTTTGTTTGTATTCCTGACACAATAGTGTTACTTTAAGCAAATTAAAGGAACATTCTGGTCACCATAACAACTTCATCTAAATGAAAATGCTATGATGCCAGGAAGCCCCTGGGTGCTCTTTCCTTTAAGGGGTTAAACCGCTCTCAAATGGTTTAACCCCAAAGGCTTCAGGTCCCTTAGTGGTATTCGGCATCTGAAACGGAGTGTCAGGAAGTGCAGATTGACGTCAGGCATGGGTGCCGCTGATTGGCTAGAGTTGACAGTTGATGCTCTAAGCCAATCGCTAGTTCCCGGTTCATAATTTTGTTTTACTTTTTTAGGAATGGGGAGTACTGATTGGCTTAGAGTGCCAGCTGACCGCTCTAGCCAATCAGCAACACCCCTACCCAGCGGCACTCTGTGCTTCCTGACACTCAGTAAATAAAAGTGAACACATTAACACTGATATTTTTTTTTTACCTGGGGAGATGAGAAGGTCCAGAGTTTCCCTGCCAGGCCCAGGTACCAAAGCCTTATGATGTGGTGTCCAGAATAAAGTGGAGGGTTCACTTCATTTGTCCTTCCTGCTCCAATCTCCTTTTCTTCTCCTTCATTTGACAGTCTTCTTTTTCCTCTGACACAGTCTTCTATATTTGGCTCCTTCACCTTTCTGTAGGCTGCCCCCCCCCCCCCCCCATCCCTCACTCCCCTAATATATAGGCTGCCCCCCCCCCCCCCCATTCCTCACTCCCCTCATCTTTAGGCTATTTTAAACCCCCCACCCCATCCCTCACTTACCTGATCTGTAGGCTGTCTCTGATGCCTGCATGTGTTGCTCCCCTGCGGTTTCAATCAACAGAGATAAGCAGGGATAGATGCAGCTTCCTATCCCTGTCTCTCTCCATACACAGTATTGCAGTTCATTTTAAATCTCACACGAAAAATAGCAGAACAAGTTGAAAATCCCCCCCCCCCCCCCCCCCTCCCGCGGACGCCCATGCTTGCATATTAAACATCTCTGTCCAATGGGGGTATATATATATATATATATATATATACACACACACACACACACAGCAAACTAAGGAGATGAGTAAAAAAATAAGCAAGCCAAGTTGTAAAAAACGCTTGTTAGACACTAAACCATCTATATGTTGTGTTGTTTTTCAGTCTGATTGGTTCAGGTGATGGGGTGTATAATATAGGTTTAAATATTCCAATACAGTTCTCACATCAGTTACCTATACTACAGACAAAGCCCTTGAAGTAACAAATTACACCCTAGAATAAAAACTTTGAAACTCTATAAATTCGCTAAGTGATAAGGCTAGAGCACAACAATAAAGGAGCCAGAAGAGTAACAAGAATTGTGAATTTCCAATGTCAGGACAAAAATCTGATGTACTCTTGTTCCTAAAATCTGATGTACTCTTGTCACATTAATGCCTGACCTAGCTCGGTACAGACTATGTGCAAGATTTGGCACGTCGCTTAATAGACAGTCAGAAAATCTAAATCATAATCACATTGAAAAATGCATGTCCCCAATTTACCTTGCCCAAGCGAAAAACCCTAGATTACAAAAAAAAAAAAAAAGTATAAAAGTACCCTAATACGTTTGTGACCGGTCTTTAGTTGCTGAGTAATAAAGACACAGACGAAGTTCGGAGGTTAGAGGACTTCACAGGTGACTCACTGTGAACTAAAAAGCAGCACAAAATTCCACAATCTCAATGTGGCCTGTTTCAGACTACGCATGCAAGTTCTACCCGTAAGCAAAGCACTTACTGACTCTCATGACCAAACTGGATATATATATATTTTTTTTTTTATGTTTTTTTGACAGTTTCCAAAAATACTTTTTAAAACGATACAACCATAAAATTTAATGCAGAAAAAAAAAATCTCTGATATATTATGCACACTTGCACTCTGGCTCAGCATTCAGGGAGTCAGAGTGCAAGCTAGGAATATTCAGCAGCTGCGGTCTTACTCACTAGAGTGGCGGACTGCAAGGGAGCCATTTTGCGCTCTCCCCCCAGCCCGCCTCCACCTTGGCTGAAATAATCATCAGAATTTCCCATAGGAAAGCATTGGAGTCGATGAGATCGTCAATTCTAATGTCAGTGACTCCACGCAGAGCGTGCAGGGACAGAGTATACTCACCAGAACAACTACAATAAGCTGCAGTTGTTTTGGTCACTAAAGTGTCCCGTTATGTTTTCCTGTGAATTTGGTAGTCTGATGTTCCAGGGCTATATATCTTGAGCATGAGTGCCTTACCATATTTGGGATAAGTATTGTATGGATTGGGCCAGATTTCCAAGATTATAATAGGTTCATACTAGATCCAACAGTTGCTCAATTTCATGCTGGAGCAACTGAAATGTTACACAATTTTCACATTCACATTGTACGATTTGTCAAATTTCGTGATGTTTTATTTTTTCCAAGATTGCTATCAGGGATTTTATAAGAATACATTCTTCTGTATGAAGTAAAATAAAGGTGCAGTCTAAGCAATATAGCCAATAAACATCAATCTCTGGGTTTCATCCTCTAGTTTTGTGCTGCATAATGTTTTTTGATTCAGGGTTCACTATCAGTATGTGTGATTTGAAACTAAGTTGTTTCATGCACTATCTGTGCAAATTGCAGTAAATGCAATTTTGAGTATTATTACCTTGACAGTAAGGCACTTATCCAATTTCATTGAGGTTCACTATCATTGATAGAATTGTATGAGATATAATGATTCTATCATCAAGTATACATTGGCACATAGATCACTTGATTTTATTTCGGCACTTATATTTCTAATTGTCTATTCTTCCATTCTGATGTAGTCTCCCCTTGTTTCAAGAGGAGTCTTTTGTATATACTGTTGCTATGGCGACCGGTTTGTCCGGCCGTCTGCACGTAGGCACGTATCACAGCATGACTGGGGGGCAGAGCACGCATTGAGGTGCGCGCGCAAACCCGGAAATTCACTTGGTGCCGGCGGGAAGTGAGAATACAACACCTTGTTTGCATATTGTATATTGTTATCCTGTTGTCTCTGACCCTGAGGAAGGTCCCGATCGGGGACCGAAACGTTGGTCATTATTTTTAAGTTTTTTCAATAAAAGTTTTGTTTTAAGTCCGGAGAGCAGCCTTTCTTTTTTGATGTTGTACCTATTGGAGCTCTGGTAGTGCGCCCGGCATTGGAACATCACAAGTGTGAGTGCAGGGGATTTTGATATAGATATATATATATATATGTGTGTGTGTGTGTGTGTGTGTGTGTGTGTGTGTGTGTGTGTGTGTGTGTGTGTGTGTTTGTGAGGGTGCTGTTAGTGTATGTGTAAGGGTGCTGTTAGTGTGTGCATGCAAGGGTGCTGTATGTGTGTGTGTGTGCGCTGTATGTGTGGGGTGGGGGTGGGGGGAGCCTTTAGTTAATAGCCCCCCTCCCTTCTTACCTTTTTATAGGGAGGGGGACCTTGCTGCTGCCATCCCTGGTGGTCCAGTGGTGAGTGAACTCTAGCCTGCGGGGCTAGAGTTCACTTTCGCAAGATCTGAGCGTTGCTCAGATCTCGCGAGAGGAACCCGGCGGAGCTGCTGGCTAGAGCTCCCCGGGTCCTCTCCCTCACCGGCCCACGGAGGGAGGTACATAGCTCGTGCCGCAGGGATTAGGGTGTGCCCAGGCACACCCCGTGCACACGCCTATGACTATACAAAAATATATTTTGTTTATTCCAAAAGGATAAAAAACAATTCATCACATAATGCAAACAATAATGGCTTAAAGACTCACATAAATGGTCAACGCATTTCGTAAAGAACGTACTTTTTCAAGATCACTCAAGTTCCATTATAGCAGGATTTTAGAGCCACATATGGATCAATCACCAGATAACCCAACTGGAAACAACAAATTATTCATAAGGCAAGCTCAACTACAGCAATCAGCCAGGACGTAAGCTCATCAGGTTAATTTACCCCTCTCGCAGCCATATCTCCCTGCCACAGGACCGGATTACTTTCACTATACACATAGTATCCATCCATATAGGGAGGAAATTCTTGAGAAATACATATAATCTAAGACTACAATGTTATACTTTAACTCAAACAAAATTAAATGGGGGAAAAAAATAAAATTAACACAACATGCAAGTAAAGACAAAGTGAAAGTACAGGCCAGTGGTTCCAAACTTTTTAGGTTCGAGGTGTCCTTAATATTTCAATATTTTTCTAAAGCGCCCCAAATCAAAACATTTCTAGATTATATATATGTACAGCGCTGCGTCACATACTGGGCCCCTGTTCATCAGAAATGTTTTCCGGTCAGGGGCCGATCCAGAACCTAATCTTGGGAGGGGCACTGGTAGATTATTTAAAGAAACAATGCAGGCACAATAACCTCCATAGCAGCCCCTGTAATAGACAGTTCCATACACCAATAGGATGTTATGGATATTAATCAAAATAGGTGTGTTTCACAGATAGCATCCTATTTAAACACATAACAGCTGAGCCTTCATTGCTCAGTTGTTCTGTGCTACCTACCCTGTTACCTTGCTGTATTCTACCTGCTCTCATGGATGTACCCGACCTTTGGCTTGACTACGGTTTTGTGAACCTTGCTGCCTGGATTTTGACCTTGAAATTCCTGATCTTGCCTTTGCCTTGCCCCTTATCGGACTGTTTGCTTTGGAATTTCTTTACTTAATTTTCAAGTACTGTATTTTGGGTTCCATAACCCCAAAACGTGACATAATGCACTATAGTTTTTTTCTGTTCTTCTGCTCTCTTTCATACCTGGTCATGAAGTGAAGCCAAATTCAGGAACAATATACGGAAACTTGTGACAAGAAGTAAAACTATTCTGGGACTGTACCTGGTAACATGGTATACCATCCTGTATTTGTCCGTGAACTTTGTTTTACTTGTATTTCTAAGGACTTTATTTTAATTTAAAGTTGTGATTTTATATATTTCACCATTGGCGCATTCCTGTACTTTGGTCTTTTATTACAACATGACAATGACTGATCAATTAAACATAATTCAGATCCACAAGAATTTTAAACACATGCATAATATTTGCAAATCATCTTTTTAACAGAGCACCCTAAACCAGCTCCACTCAGAATCAAGTCTCGATATAAAGAAATAAATGTGTGAGAAATAATATGTGAGTACTAGAGACTGGATTTATCAGTTTATTGACTACATGGAGTGAACAAAAGGTATATTTCACGTAGTTAAAGGAACTACTATTTCCTTGGTGCTTGACCTCCTTATAATGACTGTCACCAGAAAAAAATTAGAATTTCAGAATAAAATTTTCATGAAATGTTGATAAAGACTGCACTGGAGTTTCACTGAAATTCTAATGCAGTCAGGAGATATCATAAGACAAAATAGGGACTCCTTTGTTTATGGTAAAATCTTACTTTGACCACAATCTAGTGGGAACCTCCATAGAGATTAGTGGTGCACTATTACACTACTGTAAGAGTACAGCACTGACGTGAGCTCCTGGTGGATGAAGTACCAGGAGCTGAAGAAAGTAGATAGCGATGGCCAAGGGGGGACAGCCAGGGCCCCATCAGGGCATGACAACCATAATGGTGGTCATGGCCTGGCAGTCCTGGGGGGCCCATACTGCTCTGGGAGTCCAGGGCCTCACATTCCATTTGTGCACATATTTACCATGTCAATGCTCCACGCGGCACGCAGGCAGAGCTCGCGAGAGTTAGACACAGGAGCTGCTAAAAAGTTAAGCTGGTGCTGGTAGGGTCCCTTCTACATTATGTAGCGGCTGGCTCCCTCCATCATACCACCAGGGATGCAATCAACCCCCCTCCCTGGCCATGTAAGAAGCAGGGAGGCAGAATAAAATAGTGTGTTAAATAAATGTAAATACCACCAAAAAGGCTCCCCTACCCCCCCCCACCCAAATGAAGCCCCTATTTTCTACATTTACACACACTACATCCACTACACAAGCACACACTGCATCCACCATACACACAGTACATCAACCATACACACACTACATCAACTACACAAACAGACGTGCTGCATCCACTACACAGAAACACTGCATCCACTACACAAACAAACACACAAACACTACATCCACTATACACACCACATCCACTACACACACACACACACACAGCATTCTTGTGGGCGGACACAGAATGGTCCCTGTGGGCAGACTAGGGGGTGGGCCCTGGGGGCCAGACCTTGAACTGTGTCAGGGGCCCAAAGATTTTTGATGGCAGTCCTGGGGACAGCATTACGTTACTATAATACACAATAGCTTCACACCCCAGACCACCACATCCCAAGCGGAGATGCCACCACTAGGGATCTTTGCAAAATAGCCCTTGCAGGCTGAGAACATGAGCAGATCATAGGTGCCTAGGGGGACCAAGGTAAGTTGTCCATCCATTCTAAAACAGTTGGGCAAATTACACTGGGAGGGCACCAGGATACTCATGGAACCATAACCACTACAACAGGGTGCAGTGGTTATGGTACTCAAAGCGTTTCTTTAACAAAAGACACCAAATCTCCCACAAGTCTGTATCCCCACATGGTTATTCATAAAGGTGCGAAGTGTCCATAGTTTTCCAATATTCAAATTATAATTCTATATTTATATAATATACGAGAAACACCGGCTAAGTGTCGTGCAGAAAAATAGTCAGCAATGCTTCTCGATGGCAAAAAGCATTGGGTTCAAGAGTTTATAAAGTCTGATGATTTAACCTCAGGTAAAGGAACTGCTGGGAAGAGACTGTCCCTTGGCTGGACTACAATAAAGGTTAGAAACATATTACTTTATTATTTTAGCAGTAAGAGGCCCTAAATATAAAAAGAGCAACCCTCTATTGTTTGAAATAAATATATTTCCTTTAAGAACCACTACCATAGAAATAAACCAGATTTCTAACTCTGCTCAGCTCAGGGCCACTTGGATCACTGTGTCCTAATCTCGCTCTATATTTCTGGTTTGGGAAACAGGCCCTGCCATTGCAATTTTATTTTCCTCCTGTTGTCAGATGCATCAAGGGATTGGGACATTTGGGTGTTTTTACCCAAGCAGAAGTGGCTCGGCAGCATTCTCCGTACGTCCTGGCACGCTAGTCAAGTTGGCAAGTCTGCGATCACGTCAAAATACAATGTCCCCAGCGTTGATCTTTTTGGATACATTTCCCAGCATGCATCACTGACATTTACCCTTCTCAGACAGACATCCTGTATTCCTAATCCCATACCTTCAAAACCAAGTTCAACCAGGCCACACTGGTTGGAATGTGCAATTCAAGTTCTACCAGCCCCAAGTTATTTCAAACAAAATATTTACTTTAGGAGCACTGCTTCTCACATGCAATGGATACACTTTAGGTGTGTTCTGCGGAACACAAATTAAAAATCATTTAAATAAAAGTCCAGTAAAGTTAATGTCAGATACAGATTGGCTTCATGTTAAACACAATGTTTTAGCAGAACTGATTGGTTGGAAAAAGTGTGATTTCATGACCTGGGTTCCAGGTCAACCAAGGGCTGATTTTCTGCATTTTGTTTATGGCCTGTTTATAACATGCTGTACCAGAATTTTTGGCTCATGTTTCACCAACCCCCGTGGATGACATGCCCTACAACCAGTCATGTGCTACTGTATCTGAGATGTTTTATATGTTTGGGATCTCCTGTCTGTATAACTCCTCGTTTGAAGCGGATTTCACATCCTCTGCTGTTACTAGTGATCACTTCTTCATACTGATGGGCTCTGCAAGAAAAGCGCTGGGATGTAGTTTGCAGAACTCATATGCTGCTGGAGAGAAATCAATTAACCATTGAAGGAAGACATCGGGGTCCTTTCTGGTTTCCTGCCTTCATACTACTGGGCAGCACTTTACATTCCATGCCCAAGTGCATGCAAAAATAATGTGTCAAAGAAAAAAAAAATTTTGCTTCTGGCAAACACAGCTAGAGTTTTCATATCTAACCATAGCTAGGAAATACACACAATCAGCTGACACCGCGTTCTAACCAGCCTTCCAAACATCACCAAATAGAATCATGTGAACCACATAACATGTGTATCAAAATCTGAAACAGATACAGCACTTCCTGTACATTTTGGCAACTGTAACCTTTGTGTGGTTCCAGGAAGGAAGGGAGCTCAGTGAGTGATACTACCCCGTACAATGCATGGAGAGATGTCCCTACCTGGCCTGTGAGCAGGTCCTGTCTCCAGTCCTCGGCTTGTACTGGGCTACACTCACAGGTGGCGGCACAAATCGCTGCACGGAAAGTCCCCAATTGTCCGAATTAGGGGAATTCCAAGAACGACAGGCAATCAGACAGCTGATTGGTGGCCTGAAGAGTGTCCCACCTCCAGATCAGATTTTATCCAATCAACTGGCAAAAACGCAGCCTGCGCTTTGATTGTGCAAGCTCAGCTGAGTTACAACAGAAAGTGCTTATGGAAGGTCACATGTAGCATGCAGTCAGTGGATAAATACTGAGAGTTACTTTGTTACCATTTATACAGATTGGTAAAGATAAACAGATAATAGAAATCATTGTGTAGTGACCATACTGCCCATTAAAGCTGGACAGCCTGCAAGGGGTGCACTATGTTTTATGCAGCCCTGCCATTATTAATATTATCATTATACAACCATTTATATAGAGCCAGTATTTTCCCCAGTGAGTCACAATTATATGTAGGAATGTTTGGGGGGAAATGGAAGTCTTACTATCCAATATATAAATGGTTAGACACAAGATGAGGGTTTTAGGAATAGCCTATAGAATGTAAGCACGATTGAGCAGGGTCCTCTTCAACCTATTGTTCCTGTAAGTTTATTTGTAATTGTTCACATGTATCTATAAGGACCAGCATAGCCACCTGATTTATATAATGACATCAATAAAATATGGGGGTCTTACAGCAGAAATCTTACATGTGAGTTTTTGCACAATCCATAATTAATCAAAAGTTATAGGTTTTTAAAGCCAACATTATTTAACTGTATACTGCCAGAATAACATGCAGATTAATTTAACCCTCACAGGGCTGTGTACTTGTGACATCACTAGGAAAGGAATGCCTGATCGTGCACGAGTGTGCCAGGATCATGACATCACCCTGAATACACAAGACTCACCCCAGTAAACACTTTAGTTGGGTTTAGTGGGGTGAGGAAATGAGGACACCGTTCTACTTTAATATGTTAGGCACTGGATAAACCCTATGAAGAAAGACTATAGCGTTAGTAATACAAACCTGTAATACTAAAGCTATATTGTCTGACCCTGCTGTTTTCACTAAACAATATATATATATAAAAAAAGAAAATAACCAACAACAATTTTATTCACCTTTTGCCAGTGCTGAGACTCCCTTGGCACTGCCAACGTCTCCACCTCCTGTTATGTCATTAAGGAGGCGCCATTTCCTCGTAGCTGGTCCGACGCAATAGAGGAGAGTTGGGGGGGCCTGATGCGCATGCACATTCAATACTTAAATCAAATTCTTTCCTATGAGCTGTAACGTCACATGACCCAGTGTTTCTTGGCAAATTGCAGTGGAAACGCCTCTATTGGTGGTCAGTATAGGATAGCCATTAAAGTGGAAAATGTATTCATACTTACCGTAATTTTCTTTTCTGGCTATTATTCATGGCAGCATATACACATGGGTTAGCTCTCCCCCTTACAGACGATAGAACAGGAAAAGCACCAAAGGCTTTAAAAGGAGGCTCCATTCCCAAGGTCCTCAGTCAGTAACAAGCTCTACAGTAGATAAATAGAGACATTGATGGGTGGGTAGTATATGCTGCCATGAATAATAGCCAGGAAAATAAAATTACGGTAAGTATGAATAAATATTCCACTTTCCTGGCTAATCATGGCAGCATATACAAATAGGAATACCCAAGCTTCAAAGGGTGGGACAGAAACGTAAATAACTGCCAATCAAATAATCAGGACAATTCAACATAGATTAGAACAAGCATGTCAAACTCGTGGCCCACAAGGACCATCTTTGCGGCCCAGCGAGTACATGCTGGTGTTATAGCAGAGTAGGCACCTGCTTTCCCCACATTGCAGATGCCTACTGTGCTAACATTTACCCGACCGGTGAGGAGGGCCGCGAGGGAGCTCAGCCTTCCAGCTCCTCACTGCTCCCTTGCGCGCGCCGACAGAAGTGAAGCCGGGCTCCGGAATATGATGTCATATTCCGGCACCCGGCATTACTAAACCGCGCAAGGGAGCAGTGAGGAGCAGGAAGGACCCCAGGGAGAGGCCCCACATCGGCTCCATAAGGTAAGGAGCAATAATGAAAAGCATGTGTATAAGTGTGTGTGTATGTGTGTCTGTCAGTGAGTGTGTCTGTCAGTGAGTATGTGTATGTGTGTCTGTCAGTGTGTGTGTCTGTCAGTGAGTATGTTTGTGTCTGTGTCAGCGAGTATGTGTGTGTTTGTGTCAGTGTGTGTGTGTTGGTCTGTCAGCAATTATGTGTGTCTGTGTCAGTGTGTGTGTGTGTCTGTCTGTCAGTGTGTGTGTGTGTGTCTGTCAGTGAGTGTGTGTGTGTGTCTGTCAGTGTGTATCAGTGAGTATGTGTGTGTCAGTGAGTGTATGTGTCTGTCGGTGAGTGTATGTGTCTGTCGGTGAGTGTATGTGTCTGTCGGTGAGTGTATGTGTGTGTGTGTGTGTGTGCGGCCCACATAAACTTAAAGCTTGTTTATGTGGCCCGTGCCACACTTTGAGTTTGACATGCTTGGATTAGAAGATTGAACTGAATTAACAACTGAATGGCTATGCTCAGAAATGCTTCAGACTTGAGAAAGGGAGGTTCTCCCGAAATCTTGTCATTAAAAAATTTCTGTTGGTCCAATAAAAAAGGTATTACAAGATAGGAATTTTATTTGTTTTTTACATCTACATCACTGGACTAATACGGCTACAATCTCTACTTGAACACTATGGAAGATATATATATATATATATATATACACATATCCTTCCATGGCTCAGTGCATGTCTCCTAATAGAGCAGTTAACCGAATTCTCCAGCTGTCAGATGCAGAAGGGATGGGCTGAGTGAAAATAGTTTAAAATACCATGAGACATAGGCATCCATAGACTACACTACAGTGGTTATAGTGCATAGATTATCCAAACCATTAGGTGTATGCTTGTTTAGAACAGGGTGGAATATTAGATCATATATATTTATCATATTATCTATTGTTTTGTAATTATAACATGCACACTGACTTATTCATTGCCATCGTCTGTCCATACTCTGGCCAGATCCTAATTTCAAGGTCTGATACCAACGTTTGCATGTCTAAGTGGGTGGAAACCAGTTAACTCGCAGGTTTGTACTTGTCCTGGTTGCAAAGGAAAAAGACTGGGGAGGTAATGGAAGCTTCAGGCTGTTGAGAATAGCTCACAATTTGAATGGTGGATGTACCAAAACGTTGGTTTAGATGTGACACCTAGTGGTTAATAAAAGGAAGAGTTTTAGGCTTAAAGTTCAATATTGGATAAAGGAAATGTCATAGAATTGTTTATATATGATATACCAGTTAATTCAATGTGCAGATCATGGTTTAGAATCCGGTACTGCATGTATACTGATATAATTACCAGATACTACCAAGGAGCTTGTCCATGCTCTAGTAATGTCCCGCATGGATTATTGTAACCCTCTCCTGATTGGTCTTCCCAATATCCGTACTGCACCCCTACAGTCCGTAATGAATGCTGCTGCTAGATTGATTTTCCTCTCTAGTCGTTTCTCTCACACCTCACCCCTCTGCCAGTCCTTACATTGGCTTCCTGTATGCTATAGGAGTCAATTCAAGGTACTAACTCACACCTATAAAGCACTGAACAACTCTAGCCCCTCTAATATATCCTCACAGATCCATAGGTATGTCCTTTCTCGGTCTCTCCGCTCTGCCCGTGACCACCTCCTGTCCGTTGTCCGCACCCGTACGGCCAACTCGCGCTTGCAGGACTTCTCGCGGGCGGCTCCCTTCCTATGGAATAGCCTGCCTACCGCCATCAGACTCTCCCCTAGTCTTGCATCTTTTAAGAAGTGCCTTAAAACCCATCTCTTTAGGAAAGCTTATGGCCTCCAAGACTAACCCCTACCTCACATACCTGTCTCTTGCCCTCTCCTAAAGGGCAGCCCACCTTATTTGATTGCAAATTCCTGTCCTAATGTGTTTTACACCCTACCTCCTATAGAATGTAAGCTCGATTGAGCAGGGTCCTCTTCAACCTATCGTTCCTGTAAGTTTATTTATAATTGTCCTATTTATAGTTAAATCCCCTCTCATAATATTGTAAAGCGCTACGGAATCTGTTGGCGCTATATAAATGGCAATAATAATAAATAATAATCTGGGTACCAATTCCCATAATTAATTGGTAATAACAGAAGGTTCACCATCGGGTACTATGAACCATTCATGTAGGGAAGACCCAGGACATACATGACAGCAGTGCATTCATTATACATGTGTGATGCCCGTGCTATTTAATAAAATGAGAATTCAAAGTGAATTTCAAATTTAAGATGAAAACAGCCGAACTTGAAATATTCTCTAACTGTGTTATGCTTCCATCATCAATTTGGCCTTTAATTTAAAATTCACACTTTTGTAAATAACCCTGAGCGTGTACTATACAGAGACAAAATAAACAGGCTGTAAATAGAAATGGTGGACGAAGTTAGAAGCCACAAACTTGCTCTACTCGTTAGCATCTGGAACTGATTCAGTTCATCATTGCAGAGCTCCACATGGACCATCATTTTAAGTAATCATTGGCAAAACAACTGACTGGATAAGCAACTTAGTATTGAGGAGAGGCGTAGTAAGAGTCTGGATAGATCTACAGTATTTAACCCTGGCACTGAGCCAAGCTCACGACATCATTCATGCAATCAACTGAGATTATCTTGTACAAGCTTACTAACACACTGTGCCCACATTTGTAGATGGACATGGTATATTAGCGCTACATGAATTGGATAATACTAGCATTTACTCAACAGCTTTCTGGAAGCACTGTGCAGGAAGAGATGGTTCCGATTGAACATAATGATACCCGAGTTAAATGGTTACTCCATACACCATGACCACTTCAGAAATTTGCCTGGAGTATGTGCAGCGTTGTGCTGGGATATATTGCACATACAGAAATTAACCTCTCTGCTCCAATGCCGGCAATGGTGTAACTCCAATGCCGGCAGTGCCATTGGGGCGTCATTGCTTTTAGCAGTACACCTATTAATGTAGCCTTAGTAAGGTATATGATTTAAGGGAAAGGAATTCAGTGTTTCCCTCTGTCTTCTTTTCTCTGGGGAATGAGAGACAGGAAATTGGCATGTCTGTATACTGGTGTTAGTGTGAAGTCTATTGATATTATGGGGCATAATTATTAAGATATAGGCTACCACTATTAGTGAGATTTTTATTTTTTTTGTAATTCTTTATTTTTGCACTGATAGACATGCAACATTATGACAGTGTAAGCTTATGCAAAAGCTAAATCGCAATAGTTGTATCTGGGGGGTTACAGAAAGGAAAGTTGTGTCGTTAGTGGAAGTATAAGTTTTTTTTTTTTTTTTTAATTCTTTATTTTTGTTGTGCAGGTGAGTACATAGCATAGTCAAACGCCACAACAGCGTACATAACAGTATACAGGTTAGACTGTGGCAGGAGTAATTGCACATTATTATTATTTTTGTTTGAAACAAGCTTAATATAACCGTTGCTTACAGTTAAGTATTCTAGTCCAAATGAGAAACCGTAGTGAAGTACGTGCTAGTATCTTGTATTAAACAGGCTGAGTTTGTGTTCGCATCAGTGCAGTACCAGATTGTATCCTGCAATAGACAGGCTGGGGATTTGCTAACAGTAGTGTATGACCAGCTTGTGTCGTGTGGTAAACAGGCTGGGTACCTGTTATCAGTAGTGTATGACATGTTTGTGTCGTGTGTATAACAGGCTGGGTATACATTAGTTGTAGGGTATTATAAGATTGTGTCTTGTATGGAACCGGCTGGGTACGTGCTAGCATTGGCATGTTGCAGTTATCCTGGAGACCAGCCTATAAAATTATAGGTGTGCGCTTAAGGCACTGATAGCACGTTTTCTGGTTTTGTTAGACTTTGCACATTGTAAGACAAAAAGGGTAAGCTACGTTATGGCTAAGACTGCACAGTTCTAGGTAACATAGGTAACAAACTTCGGTATAGTTAAGACTATTTTTGGTTAAAAAGGATAAACTTTGTCGTGGCCAAGACTATGCCCATTTGTAGTGAAATAGAATGCAAACTTTGGAGTAGCTAAACTTGTTTAACATTGTAACTTGAGAATTTCTGCTGTACCTTACTGGTTGGAAATGGCAGGGCCAGATTAAGAGCCCAGTGGGCCTGGTGCTGACAATTATGACGGGCCTAATTACAGGATCATATCGACCAAAAACAGTAAAACACTCCCAAGCGTCATGTATCTGATGGAGATGGTGCTGGAGAGAAAGAAAACAACAGCTATAAGAAAACACATACCCTAGGGCCTTTTTAATACTATATTTACTTATCTCCTTAATTTATGTGTATATATATATATATATATATACATATATGTGTGTGTGTGTGTGTCTATAAATGTATGTATATATAAAGATCCAAAATATGACCACACTCCATGGTCTTAGTCCAAAGTATAAAACTTGTCTTTTAATACATATTCCAAAAAGAAAATCGACGTTTCAGCTCACAAAAGGAGTTTTCATCAGGAGGACAAAAATTACAAATATATAGAGTGCATAATGATTAAGCCCTTAACCCCTTAAGGACCAAACTTCTGGAATAAAATGTGATCATGACATGTCATACATGTCATGTGTCCTTAAGGGGTTAAGGACACATGACATGTGTGACATGTCATGATTCCCTTTTATTTCAGAAGTTTGGTCCTTAAGGGGTTAAAACAAGTACTCACCGCCAGCATGTGTGGAGCTGCTAACCGATTTCGCATGTGCACGTGGGCATAAAGCCTGGGTCTCAACCACCGGCGGAATGCTGGCGATGGCTGGGGACATGAATATACAGGACTCTAAGGTCCATACTGTAGGATCAAACAAAATTGAATACAAAGATGCTAAACAATCATCGCAATGTAATGTAGACTACAACCACATGGTCTCTACAGTCAGAAAAATGGGCCAAGGCTAATCTCTCACTAATTTATGTTTTCATCTTTCAAGTAAATCCATAACCCCTAACAGCAGTGTCCAGTCAAGCAGGAAGTCAATGGGCGCGGTAAAAGGGTGTGCCACTGACACAAATCACGTAACCTGCCAAAAGGGGCGAACAGGCCCAAAAAGAGGACATATCTGCCCAAAGAATTAGGCCAGCCTGGCATGAATGCATTTCAGGCTGCCTGCCAATCATGCAGCTGGCCAACTAAGGGCATACTATGCATACAGCACCCTGAGCTTGGCATAAATGCATCTAATGATGCGCTCGCTCAACGCTTTCTAAGGACTGTCCCCTAGCACTCGCTGGTCCACTTGTCTCCTTACCTTCTTACTAGCAGGCAGAAGCTCCTGGTATATAGTCTGGGACAGAGAAAAGCTGTATGTAGTGAGTGTAGAAGAAAGGGAACATGCCACAGTGTTAGCGAGACCAAAGTCAGCATTACCTTAAAGGATCACTATAGGGTCAGGAACACAAACATGAATTCATGACCCTATAGTGTTAACACCACCATCTAGCCCCCGTGGGCCCCTCATGCCTCCATTAATATAGCAAAATCTTACTGTATTCAAGCCTGAAGCTGTAACTCTGCATGCTGTTAGACTCAGAAAAACAAGCAGTCTGCTGACATCATTAGAAGTGGTGGCCTGATCCAATCTCAGTGCTTCCCCATAGGATTGGCTGAGACTGACAAAGAGGCAGATCAGGGGCAGAGCCAGCATGATTCAAACACAGCCCTGGCCAATCAGCATCTCCTCATAGAGATAAATTGAATCAATGAATCTCAATGAGGAAAGTTCAGTGTCTGCATGCAGAGGGAGGAGACATTTTAGGCAGCCATGACCCAGGAAGGATCTCTAACCGCCATCTAAGGAGTGGCCAGTGAAGTTATCACTAGGCTGTAATGTAAAGACTGCATTTTCTCTGAAAAGACAATGTTTACAGCAAAAAGTCTGACGGTAATGATTCTACTCACCAGAACAAATTCAATAAGCTGTAGTTGTTCTGGTGACTATAGTGTCCCTTTACTATATTCATTGTCAGCCAGTCCACACAAGTTTTGTTCCCATACATCCCTCTTAAGTTTCCATACTTAAGTTAGAGTATGTGAAAAGTAGTTAGGGTTGCCACCTTTCTTGAAAAAACATACCGGCCTTGCTAATTTGCATAATTAAATATGTATGGGTGACATCACATGATGTAAATCACAAGGAGTGACATAAGAGAAAATGCTGTAAAATCACCAAAAAACTACTTAGTTTGATTCTGCGGTATAGATGGATTCCTCCCAGTGCCCCCATGTGTCGATTACTCCAGGTCTCAGTGTTCCTATGTATCAGTGTCTCAGTGCCCCATGTCTCCCTGTGTCCCCATGTATCCCAGGGTCCCCATGTCACTAGGAAGACGGGGAGACCTAGGGACACGGAGACACCAGTGACACTAGGAGACTAGGGGACTCTGGCTGGGACACATGGGGACACTGGGAAAATAGGGGACACTTGAAGACATTGGGAAACAGACACCAG
Source organism: Pelobates fuscus (assembly GCF_036172605.1). NCBI lineage: Eukaryota > Metazoa > Chordata > Amphibia > Anura > Pelobatidae > Pelobates > Pelobates fuscus. The sequence goes on along the minus strand of NC_086326.1, from coordinate 80,877,561 downwards.
GGACACAGACACTAGAGACACTGGCTGGGGGGCATGGGGGCATTGAGACATGGGGGCCCTGGGAGACATGGGGACACTGAGACACCAGGGCCACAGACACTAGGGACACGAACGTGGAGACATGAGGACATTGAGACACTTGAGGCACTGGGAGACAGAGGCACTAGGAGACATGGGGACAGTGAGACACTGGCAGACTGGGGGCACTGGGAGACTAGGGGTCACTGAGACACCAGGGACACTGGCTGGGAGACATGGGGACACTGAGAGACATGGGGACTCTGTGTCCCCATGTGTCTCTGTGTCATAATGTCTCCCAATGTCCCTTAGTGTCTCAGTGTATGTCTCCTTGCAGCCTTTCCCCCCATCCCTTACTTCCCTGAGCTGTAGGCTGTCTCTGCAGGGTGGGATTTGCTGTCTGGACTCTCTGTAGCTGCACCCCTGCAGATCAGTGAGTATAGATAGGCAGGGAGGGATATGCTGGAACTTCCTATCCCTGCCTGTCTCCACACACAGCGACCCCTACTGGCCAGTGCTGGTATTGCATAGTAATCTTGTTTATACTGAGAAAAATACCAGCATTTGTATTGCCAGTATCACTGTAATATTGGAACCAGCCAGGCAGCCTCAAATACTGGCTGTGCCAATAAAATAAAAGCCAGGTGGAATCCCTAAGAGTAGTGTGTAAAAAAATAAATAAAAAAAAAATGTAACAACATTTTTTTTTTTTTTTTTTAAATCAATGGGCCTATTCCATGGGCCTGGGCCTGGAGCTGCAGCTCCATCAGCCCCTATGTTAATCCGGCCCTGGGAAATGGGCATTGCTATAGGAGTAGTGGTAAGTAGGGCCCCTCGTAAAGTACTGGCCAGCCATATCAGGAGGGCACCTTTCATGCATGTATAGGCTAAGAGCATTATAAGTGTAGGCTGGGGCGTCATTAAGTGGTTTTTACAAACTTCAGTTATGATCAGTAAAAAAGAAACTAAAAACAAACACATAAGTTCTGTATGGCTTCTAGTGGAAAAGTACCACAGACTTACATCACTTGACAGCCACAAACTATACTCAAGGAAAATAAAGGAACATTTAGTGTTCACAAACTTGGTGCAAAAACAAAATATGGTGTTTGCTGGGGTTGTATTAAACGCAGGCTGGGGGTTATTGTGAGTACCACTGTATAACAACGATGAGAAGTTGTGTATGGGGCCGTTACCTGTCATGTAGAACAGGGATGTTACAGGCTTTGTATTGTCGTCTGAGTGGTTTTCCTCACTAAAGGCAGCCGGTCAGGCAGTTAAGCTAAGTTGTTAATCGACATTTGCCTGGACTTGTTGTTTAGGTACCTGGTGTAATTGTGGGTGCCTATGCAGTCGTGTGGAGACATTTAACACGAGTCGGCATCAGTAAACAAATAGAACAAAACAACAGATAAGGAACAAAAAGAAAGAAAAGTGCGAGAGAGACAGTGCCAACAGGCAGTTTTGATTACTCTCGCTGTGTCTGGATGTTCTCAGCCAATGGGTAGCGGGCTAGATTGTTGCCCGGTAAAAGAAGATTGCAGGAGAGCGTCCTGGTAGATGTCCTATTTAAGGTTGTGGCAGCTGTATGTATGCGGCCCTGCGGGTGGTTGTCGTGGCACACATATCGGTGCGCCAATCGCGTTCTTCCCTAGGCTGCTTGTAGTTCCAGCCGGTGGATTCGTGACGTCCATTGCCAGCAGCGGTAGACGCAGGCCTTCCAGTGTCCTCGTGGCTTCTTGTAGGTTCCGCACCACCATAGGGCCACTTGTGCCTTCTATGTGTAGGGCGCAGCCTGGGCCCCAGCGGTACCTGATTTTTTTCTGCAGCAAGTAGGATGTGAACTGTTTGAGAGATCTTCTCCAGGTCAGCTTTCTACTTGATAGATCGGCATAAAATGACAGAGTCATGTCCTCAAAAGTATAGGTTGTTAGGCCTTTGGTGGCTTCTAGAACGTCCCTTTTGTCCCTCGCGTTTTGAAATCAGAGGATTATGTCCCCTGTGGCAGTTGGTGGTGCCATTGCCGGCCGTGGTATACGGAAGATGTTGTCCAATATCATGGATTTGGCCACTTTCGGGGTCAAAAGTGCGGTCAGCAACCGCCTGGCATAATGTGGAGTCCGAGACCCCCCTTTAGATTGTTTTTATGTCGCTTATCCTCTTGTGTGGCCAGTTGCTGTTCATGAAGTGATGCTAGTTGTTTCAGGTCGTGGACTGCCGCTTTTAGCTCCTCTATCTGGTTTGTATGGCCGTCAGAGGTGTTTTCCACAGTCCTGAGTCGTGCTGAGAGGCTTTTCAGGTCATCTCTTATTGTGGCCACTTCTGCAGAGATTTTGCTGTGATGGGTGGCCATGAGCTCTCCAATGGCCTCCATGGTCACCGGTGTGGGAGCTGGTGCGGGCACGCGAGGCCTGTCTGGCGGCGGTGGAGCTCTGGTCGGCATGAAGCTCCCTTCTCCTTCATCGGACGTATCGTCCGTAAAGTCGGAGCATCCTCCATGCAGGGACGCCATTGTTGCTCCGGCTGTCTTGTGGGCCTGCTTCCACATGTCCCTGATGTTCATGCCCAGACGGGGCTTGTCAGGCTTCTGCTTTTTTGTTTTTCTGCCCATGTGGATCGGGTAAGTCGTGGGGCACTCTGGAGGGTGTTTGGGTCGTGGTTGGGTTCTGTTTGCCACGATTTAATACGCTTGGAGTCAGGAGCTCTGCGGCCATGCGACTTTCCTCGCCTGTTACTAGACCGGAAGCCCTGGAAGTATACAGTAGTTTACAGCTTTTTGCAGTCTTATCAGGGTTTTACTTTAATATTCAACTATATACAATGGCATTTCCGCTGAGAAATGGCCAAATCGGCAGGTTACATTCAACAGATGGGACATCGAACAGGTATTATACAATGACAAGTGAATATGTTACAGTTCATCATTACTCTATAGTTAAGTTTGTATCTGTTTATCATAGCCTGTTGAAGCAATCAACATACATTAGTCGGAATTCTGCCATTCGCTTTCTGCCGGGTTGTAAGTCTGTGGGACTTTTGGGAACAGAGAGATGTGTGAAGTGAGAGATTATAGGAAAGGAAAAAGAAAGAAGAATAATGCCTCGTTTCCACTAAGCGGATCGGTTCGGGTCGGTACAGTTTGGAAGGTTTAGAATAGACCAGCCTATTCTGGTGAGCGTTTCCACTGCAAACCAGACCTTCAGGGCCATTCAGGGTTTAGAAAAAATGCTCTTCCTGTCCACCAATCAATGGATTGTATGGTAGCTCCACCCTAACCGAACCTTTCCATTTCCTATGGCCCTTCATCTGAAGCAGGACCCTGAATGGATTGGTATGGTTCGCTTGTATGGACTACTTTCATAATGGAAACACCCAAAATAGCGAACCGTACCGAACCGAACCGATCCGCTCAGTGGAAACGAGGCATATGTGATCTCCTATACTACTAATTCCAGGATCGTAGCAATCCCATGCAGTGTGTCTCTTGAAGCCTTCATCCTGTACCTTAGCCTTGTCAAACGACCCTCCTGGTAGTGGTGCCACTGCCACACATCGGGGTTCTGGTGTATCTATGTTAGTGAGGATGTATCCCAGCAGTTTGCGTTGTGAGTATGTATCCCAGCAGTTCGCGTCACCGGATCGGATCCCCTGCCCACCCTGCCCTTGATCCTTCCCCCCCCCCCCCCACTGTACTCCTTATGTATCGTATTGTTCCCATGGATCCCACACCCTGCTGAAAGTAGTCAGCGTGCTCCTGACTTGGGCGGTTAGCTTGTCCATCAGGTAATTGTCCCTGAGTTTTGATTTGACCAGGGATATTTGGAGGAGTTCTGGGCACTTTTTGTGCCAATGCTCTACGCGCTGCTAGATCAATCATGTTAAGGATCTTTTGTTCGTGTTTGGTGAGGCCCTCTGTGGGTCTGGATAGTAGGCATGCCATTGGGTCCAAGGTCATTTTCCTCTGTAGGATCTGTGAGCTTAAATCCACAATTTTGTACCAGTAATCTGCTACCCGTGGGCACCCCCACCACATGTGTATATATGTGCCTCTCCCGCCGCATAGGGGCCAACAGTCATCTGAGGGGTTCATTTTCATCTGTTTCGGTTTTACTAGGGTCGTGTACCATCTGTATAGAGTTTTATATGATTGCTCTTGGAGCGTTACACAGATTGTTGTTTAAGTGCATGCCTCCCAGATGTCTTGCCAATCTGTTACCTCAAACACCTCCCCTAAGTCGGCTTCCCATTGAGTAGTAAAGCGTAGTGCCCCCTCCGTGTCAGTAGCTGTACTAAGATGATTGTAAAGTAGCATAATAAGTTTGGTTTGTGTGGTTTTGTTAAAGCATAGTTTTTCAAAGAAAGTCATTGGTGCTGTAGCTGCTTCCCTGACTGCAGCTCTTTGTGCGAAGTCTTGGATTTGTAAATATCTAAAGTAGTCGCGCGTTCTGAGTGTGGCTTGGGTGTTCAGGTGTGCATATGTAACTATTTCATGATTGACATATAGGTGAACATATCTCTGTAGCCCCGTGGTTTCTATCCCTCCATAGTCCCTAGCCCTCAGTCCTGGCAGGATGGCCCTGTTCCTTAGCACTTGTGTCATGGGGGATAAGGGAGGATAAGGGGGTACTCACTATTAGTGAGATTTTGAGATAGCCTCATGGTATGTATTTAGAGACAGCTTTAAGCACACACAGGAATTCTCAATTCCAGACATACACACGCCTCATAGCCATGCATAGGCAAACATACAGACACCCACTGCCAGGCGCACAAGCACTAACAGACACACATACACTGACAGACACACAAAACCACAAATATTGAAAGTTAAGGTGTTTCTGTGACCCTGCTGTTTCCTTACCTTTTTCCAGGTAGGTTGCTCCCCTGTGGTCCAGTCAGGATCCAGCACAGACTGCTGGCGCCGCGGTACTTAGGGGGATGTGATATGCAGTTTCTGTCTTACAGCATCCTTGGACATCAATTCCTCTCAGTGTGGCTGTGCATGTGTATAGGGTGTGCCTTGTAAGTGGTCCTTGCCATCACCAGATTCCGCAATGTCATCCGGTGCCGCTTGCACTTTCCCAAAGCATGGCTGGTCCGCTTGACAGATTATGGGCTGTACCCTCCTGATGGTGGCCTGCTGCCTTGGGAGCCTCTCCCTCTCTCCCCTCCCAGCTTCATCTTCCTTTTTGCCCACCTAGCTTAATTTTACTGCCATCATCCAAGGCTTCATCTTACTCACTCCTCAAATCTCCATTTATCCTCCCATTTGTCTCTTTCCCCCAAATAAACTGTTGGCCACTTACCCTGGTGGTCCAGTGCTGCCGACTACTGGGAGCTGCATCACTGCCTAAATTACCTAAATAGAGAACCACCTCTATAATTGTAATCAAAATTATACACCCCCATTGAAAATCAGGTTTATTATCAAAATTTACATACTTTCAGCTGTTTGCAATGAACAAATGCAACAAAAGCAATTGAAATAGCATAACACATGCTTCAAGGGGTTTCCCCAATTTCAACTGAAAATGGAATTTATAGTGACTTCTCCAGTCTCAAAATTATTCAACCCCCTGAAAAAAAAAACCTCATGCCAGCACAAATATGCAAAACAGATGTCTCAAACACACCTGATGCAATTAATCAAGGGATTAATCCGTTGCACCAGGTGTGTTTGAGCTGGAACACTTAAAATACTTGAACTGGCAAGGGGTTTGTTGAGTGTCATGTTTGACTGTATGTTAGAAATATCAAAAGAAAGATAGTCAAAAGAATGGTCCACACAGTTAAGAGAAGAGATAATTGCCCTTCACAAACAAGGAACAGGATACAAAAAGATAACGAAGGCACTTAATGTTCCTAGAGACACCATTTAACCCCTTAAGGACCCATGACATGTGTGACATGTCATGATTCCCTTTTATTCCAGAAGTTTGGTCCTGAAGGGGTTAAAGCATAGTTCAAAGTTGAAGGAACTGTGGATGGGCCAGAAAAATAAAGCTATCAATGGGTGCAACCAGCTTTCTGAGAAGGCAGGTTGTGAAAAACCCTTGAGTGACTACAAAAGACCTGAAGCAAGACTTTGTGGCAAAAGGCACATACTAAACACAGAACTCCAAGACGTACACCACTACTGACCCAAAAGCACAAGAAAAGTTGGCTCCAATATGCTCAAAATCCTATAAACAGGCCACAGAAGTTTTGGGATTCTTTTCTGTGGAGTGATGAAACAAAGTGAATCTTTTTGGCCCAATGAATAAGCATTATATCTGGAAGAAGAAGAATAAAGCATATGCTGAAAAAGAACACTCTGTGTACAGTGAAGCATGGTGGTAGCTTGGTGATGCTCTGGGGAAGCTTTGCATTCTCTTGCACTGGAAACCTGCAGCTTGTGGAAGGCAAGATGGATTCATTGAAGTGTTAGGAAATCTTAGGAGAAAATGTCATGCCATCTTTGAGGAAGCTGAAGCTTGGGTGTCATTGAACCTTCAAACAAGACAATGACAATGATCCCAAGCACACCTAAAATTCTACCAAGGCTTGGCTGCAGAAGTAGTCCTGGAAAATGTTACTGTGGCCATCAGTCACCAGATTTGATCCCTGGGGGATTTGAAGAAGGTGGTTGCAACACACAAACCAAATAATATTACTGAACTGGTGGCCATTGTTAGTAACGTTGATCAGGTTGGTATCAAGCAGCTTGGAGCGGTAAAGTAGATATGAGCCAGGATCAGAAGTTTTTCCGGGTAGACCATAAACTTCAATGCAAAGGCTCAAGTATTGAGATGGGTGTGGTCTTTTATAGGAGAGGTAATCAGCCCGGCAGGTGAGATAGAGAGAAGGAAAGATCCGTCCTAGTGGTTAGGGAGGTGTCAGGATCGGGACAGGGATCCAACACGCAGAGTACAAACAGGTACAGGATACGTATACCGGACCTTAGAATGGCCGGACTAACGTACGGAGAATATAGAGAATAGTCAAAAACAAGCCGAGGTCGAGGGAACGAGAAGACAGGTAAGCGAGGAACAAGCCGGGTCAAGGGTAACAGAGATACAAAGAGTAAGTCAAACAAGCCGGTTCAGAACCAAAGGGATAACAGAAATACAAGAGCACTGTGTGACTAGGCAGACTAGAACCACGACAGGGCAATGAGCAAATGGGAGAAGCAAGTTTAAATACCCTGGCTCGGAAGGGTAGACACGCCTCCGACGAGTCCTGATTAGTCTCTGAAGGATTGAGTGACAGGTCGTTCCGGGTTGGCGTCATGACGTCGGTTTCCGGACGTCATGCTAGAAAAGGAAGTACGTCCCTCGCGGCCGGCGTTTACGTGACCGGATGGACCGCGGGGAACAGAGGAAACAACCCGTCCGGACGGATGGACGTCTAAGTCTCTACCTCTCTCGGAGGTAGAGACTTCAGGTACCCTGACAGTACCCCCCCTCTCAGATACGCCCACCGGGCGGAAGGAACCGGGGCGAGATGGGAAGCGGGAGTGAAACGCCCTGCGAAGACGAGGAGCATGAACATCCTCCTGAGGTACCCAACTCCTCTCCTCAGGACCATATCCCTTCCAATCGACCAGATATTGTACTCTCCCCCGGGAGATTCGAGAATCGATAATAGAGTTAACCTCATACTCCTCCTGACCCTCCACCTGAACAGAGCGAGGAGAGGATGATGTGGAGGAAAATCTGTTACAGACTAGTGGTTTCAATAATGAAACATGAAATGAGTTAGGGATGCGTAAGGCAGTTGGAAGAGCTAGACGATACGCAACTGGGTTAATGCGAGTTAGCACCCTGTAAGGTCCAATATAACGAGGAGCGAACTTCATGGAAGGCACTTTTAAACGGATGTTTCTTGTACTCAACCATACTCTATCACCTGGAACAAACACCGGAGCCGCCCTTCTACGTTTATCAGCGTGTTTCTTAACCAGCATAGAATTGTGCAGAAGAATCTGTCGAGTCTGATCCCACAACTTCCTCAAATTGGCAACATGAACATCAACCGACGGCACCCCCTGGGAAGAAGAAGCCGAAGGGAGAATAGATGGATGAAAGCCATAATTCATGAAGAAGGGGCTTGAACGAGTAGAATCACAAACGAGATTGTTGTGTGCAAACTCCGCCCAAGGAATCAAACCAACCCAATCGTCCTGGTGTTCGGAAACAAAACAACGTAAATATTGTTCAATCTTTTGGTTGGTGCGTTCAGCAGCTCCGTTAGACTGAGGATGATAGGCAGAAGAGAAATTCAATTTGATACCCAGTTGAGAGCAGAAGGACCTCCAAAAACGGGAAACAAATTGGGAACCTCTGTCAGATACAATTTGGGAGGGTATCCCATGTAATCGAAAAATCTCCCTTGCGAATATCTCCGCCAATTCGGGAGAAGACGGAAGTTTAGGCAGAGGAACGAAGTGAGCCATCTTGGTGAATCTGTCAACCACGGTGAGGATAACAGTCTGTTTTTTAGAGATAGGTAAATCGACAATAAAGTCCATAGCCAAACAGGACCATGGCTTCTCTGGAACCTCTAAGGGGTGCAGAAATCCACAGGGAAGGGTATGAGGTTGCTTGGGCTTAGTACAAACCTCACATGCACCGATGAAATCTTTAATATCCTTCCGTAAATCAGGCCACCAGAAGTCCTTAGAGATCAAAGCACATGTCTTGCGAATACCAGGATGTCCAGCCACCTTGCTGTTGTGGAAACATTGCAACAGTTCCAGTTGTAGAACAGGAGGAACGAAACGTCGACCTTCAGGAGTCTGTTTAGGAGCTAGATGTTGCAGTTTAATGATCTTGGCAAGTAACGGAGAGTGAATCCTGAGATTCGTGTTGGCGATAATATTGCATTTCGGAACTATAGAGGAAAGAACCGGTTCAGATATAGTAGAAGGTTCATATTGGCGAGACAAAGCATCGGCTTTGGAGTTCTTAGAACCAGGTCTATAAGTAAGCACATAATTGAAGTGGGTCAGGAATAAGGACCAACGAGCTTGTCTGGCGGACAGTCGCTTAGCTTCCCCAATATAAGACAAGTTCTTGTGATCCGTTAAAATAGTAACAGGATGTAAGGTCCCCTCCAATAAATGTCTCCACTCCTTTAAGGCCATAATGACCGCTAAGAGTTCCCTGTCGCCAATGTCATATCTACTTTCAGGGCCAGACAGTTTCTTAGAAAAAAAAACACAAGGGTGTAGTGGTTTCTCCACCCCTAACCTTTGCGACAGAACAGCCCCTACGCCTGTCTCAGAGGCATCGACCTCGAGTAGGAACGGCAAAGTCGTATCAGGATGGACTAGAATTGGAGCAGAAGCAAAAAGATCCTTGAGAGTCTTGAAAGCAGCGAGAGCTTCATTAGACCAAGTCTTAGTGTCAACCCCCTGTCTGGTCATATTGGTAATAGGTGCAATAATAGAAGAGTATCCCTTAATGAAGCACCTATAATAATTGGAGAAACCAATAAACCTCTGAATAGCCTTGAGTCCCTTAGGCAAAGGCCACTCTAAAATGGACTGGAGTTTGTCAGGGTCCATCTTAAAGCCTTCCCCAGAAATCACGTATCCAAGAAAGTCTATCTGAGACTGGTCAAAGCTACATTTCTCCAATTTACAGTATAAGCCATGTTGCAGGAGTTTGTGTAATACCTTTCTGACCTGTCTGTGGTGGGTCTCAACCTCTCTAGAGTGTATCAGTATGTCATCCAGGTATACAATAACACAATCATGTTGAAATTCCCTAAGAACCTCATTAATCAAATCCTGAAATACAGCAGGTGCGTTACAAAGACCAAAAGGCATGACCGTGTATTCATAATGCCCATAACGGGTATTGAACGCTGTCTTCCACTCGTGTCCTTGCTGGATTCTCACCAAGTTATATACCCCTCTGAGGTCCAACTTGGTGAAAATTTTAGAGCCTTTCAGACGATCAAACAGCTCGGTAATCAAGGGAATCGGATAGGCATTTCTGATGGTTATCTTATTCAAACCTCGGTAATCAATGCAAGGTCTTAGTGAACCATCCTTCTTTTTAACAAAAAAAAAACCAGCCCCGGCAGGAGAAGAAGATCTCCTTATGAATCCCTTGTCTAGATTCTCCCGAATATACTCCTCTAGAACTGAATTCTCCTTAGTGGATAGGGGGTATACATTACCCCTCGGAGGCATGGTACCAGGTAGTAAGTTAATTTTACAATCAAAGGTCCTGTGTGGAGGTAGAGTATCAGCATTCTTTTTGTCGAATACTGCTTTTAAGTCTAGGTACAGGGGCGGTATCTGTATCTCTGTAGACTGGGTAGAACTACCTGGTGTGTTTATTACACCCAATGGAGAAACCCTCCGTAAACAATTCTCCTGGCAACCCTGGCCCCATGAGAGTATCTCCCCTAACTCCCAATCAATAATAGGGTTATGTCTTTTTAACCATGGGTAACCCAGGACTATGGGAACAGAAGGGGATGAAATAAGCATAAGCGATAAGTTCTCCTCGTGTAAGATGCCAACAGTTAAGCTAACTGGGATGGTCTCACGAGAGATAACAAGCTCAAGTAAAGGTCTACCATCTATGGCCTCAACGGCCAAGGGTGTATCCCTTAACTGGGATGGGATAGTGTGTTTAGTAGCAAAGGCTTGATCGATAAAATTCTCAGCAGCACCGGAATCTATCAAAGCCATGGTCCTTAGTACTCCCCTTTCCCAAGTTAAAGAAACTGGTAGCAGAAGCCTGTGATCTTTATAATTATGCGTAGAGGACAAAATAGAAACACCCAAGGCCTGTCCTCTAGAGAAACTTAGGTGTGAGCGTTTCCCGAACGATTAGGACAATTCAGGCGTAGGTGACCTCTGACTCCACAATACATGCATAATCCCGCTCTTCTCCTGTACTGCCTCTCCTCCTCTGAGAGGCGAGTATTGCCTATCTGCATAGGTTCAGGACATAGTGAGGTAGTGGAATCAGGACTTTTAAGTGCGGGAGCTAATTTAAATGAAGGTCTAAGGTTCCTCTCTCGAGTGTTCTGTCTCTCTCTTAAACGCTCATCAATACGAGAAATGAATGAAATTAAATCCTCCAAATTTTCAGGGAGCTCTCTAGTAGCAACCTCGTTGAGGATTACATCTGATAGCCCATTCAAAAATACATCTATATATGCCTGCTCGTTCCACTTAACTTCTGACGCCAAAGACCTGAACTCTAGTGCAAAATCCACAAGAGTTCGGTTCTCTTGTCTCAGGCGCAACAGTAATCTAGCTGCATTGACCTTTCTACCAGGAGGGTCAAAAGTTCTTCTAAAGGCAGCTACAAAGGCATTATAATTATATACCAAAGGGTTATCATTCTCCCATAATGGGTTGGCCCATCTCAGAGCTTTCTCAATGAGTAAGGTGATAATAAATCCAACCTTCGCCCTATCTGTAGGATAGGAGCGAGGTTGTAATTCAAAGTGGATACTGATCTGGTTAAGGAAACCACGACACTTCTCAGGTGAGCCACCATAACATACTGGTGGTGTAATACGGGAAGAGGCACCTACAGTGGCTACCTCTAGGCCTGAGCTCACAGGAGAAATAGAAGTAGTACGCGTCTCCTCTGGCGGGTTATTAGCACGAGACAATAACGCCTGTAGTGCTAGCGCCATCTGATCCATTCTGTGCTCCATGGCTTCGAACCTAGGATCAGAAGGACCAAGCTGACTGTTTGTACTTGCAGGATCCATTGGCCCTCTCGTAATGTCAGGATCGGGACAGGGATCCAACACGCAGAGTACAAACAGGTACAGGATACGTATACCGGACCTTAGAATGGCCGGACTAACGTACGGAGAATATAGAGAATAGTCAAAAACAAGCCAAGGTCGAGGGAACGAGAAGACAGGTAAGCGAGGAACAAGCCGGGTCAAGGGTAACAGAGATACACAGAGTAAGTCAAACAAGCCGGGTCAGAACCAAAGGGATAACAGAAATACAAGAGCACTGTGTGACTAGGCAGACTAGAACCACGACAGGGCAATGAGCAAATGGGAGAAGCAAGTTTAAATACCCTGGCTCGGAAGGGTAGACACGCCTCCGACGAGTCCTGATTAGTCTCTGAAGGATTGAGTGACAGGTCGTTCCGGGTTGGCGTCATGACGTCGGTTTCCGGACGTCATGCTAGAAAAGGAAGTGCGTCCCTCGCGGCCGGCGTTTACGTGACCGGATGGACCGCGGGGAACAGAGGAAACAGCCCGTCCGGACGGATGGACGTCTAAGTCTCTACCTCTCTCGGAGGTAGAGACTTCAGGTACCCTGACAGGAGGCCACTAGTGGCGGAAAACTGAAACTTGTTGTAATGAAATAGAATAAAAAGAAACAATCTTGGTTGTCAGGATAGGATCCTAACAGTGTAGTAGGAGGTAGAGTGCAGACTTAATTTCTTTTTGCTACTTACCTAATTAGTAAAAATTTCACAAAGGGATTTGAAGAACTTGAACATAAGTTAAGTCCATCCATAGTACTCGGCAAACACTGCCCGTGCTAGACTTACCGACGGAGTGTCATCACACTCGAGGACAGGGAGACAGCCGATCCTTGTCCTTGACCTACAGCTTACAGTCCTGTTCTCTCCCCTCCTCCCCCTTTGAACCGGTGGGGGATATCCCGGTCCCCACAGGCGTTTTGTAGCAATCACATTGCCAACATCCACAGCCTACCAGACACCCGGAGAGCTGAGGCCTAGCAGCCAAGATGGCCACCATTCTAGGGCCTGATGCCATGTGCTCCTCACAGCAGTCATCCACACCCGTGGAATCGTTTCTCCAGGCATTCGAACGCACTTGTGCACTTTTCTGGGCAGAGCTATATGGCGGTGAGTTTACAGGTACTACTGTGGAAGCAGCTGCGGCTCCCCAGAGCCGTCCTACAAATCAAATCCACGTGCATCTTCATACTTCATGTGTTCCCAAGATGGCGATTGGAAGGAGAAGGCGCAAGAAGCCAAAGTTAGCCGCACTTCATCTGACACACCTGGCTCCCTCAGCCTCGGCATTACCAGCCTGACCTGAAAGCCTCCCTTGGACGCCACCGGGTGCGCAGAGCCACGAGACTGCAAATTCTCCAGGCTTACACGCATCTTTATCGAGAGGGGAGAGTGCAGGACATAGAAGCAGAGCTCTGAATAAAGCTGACCTATCTACCATGGACCATATATGGCATCGGCTGACAGAATTCCTTAACAATTCCTAATGATAGCATGAGAACAGCTGAGATTCTGTTTGCCTTATCTTGTATGCTGTCATTACCCTGTGGTTTACCATTATTGTTGTTATTGCATGCGGACTTCACACATTTATATTACTTTACTTAACTATTTAGACTAACATTGTGTTTCCACTATTGATTCACCTACATTACTCTGTGTACCTCACTCATCAGATCTAGAAGCCTTGTGTTCCATCACCTCCAAAGTGGAATTCCACTTAATCCCCACATCTTGTTTAAGTCAAAGCCACTGGATGCCTACCTTCTTCTATTCTTTTTTCCATTAGCTGGCTATCATGAACACTACGATGGAAATGGCCATCAATTGTCTTACAAGACTTCCAGTATATTCCTTGATAGGAGCTGCCTTTACAAACAGATGAAGGGCATATGCTGAGCAGTGCACACCTACAAACCGACAATCACCGAGAGCCTTGACCATATTTGCTGCTTTGTCAGTCACCACAAAACCCATTTGTGACTGTGTACCTGATTGCGGTCTTAAACATTGTGCCACCATCTTCTTCAGTGCCTGCACTATATTTTCTGAGGTGTGCTACTCATCCCTCACCTCAGCAAAGAATGAGTGGTTCCACTGCTTGCCTACCAAAGCACTTGCACCACAACACAGGAATGGTAGAGTGAGGGCACTATATTCCTGCTAAAAGTGGTGCATGATGAAAGCTTGTATTGGTGTGCAACAGCCCCCATAAGCTGCTTAAAGGGCTGCTTTTCTACCATATTCAAGGGAGCACTTCCAAGCTATCAGCTGATTGATGGGCAAAGTAATTTTGTGGGACTGCTGCATTGATATCCCCCTAAAATGAAACCTGACACTAATGTTCTATAGTGGGCTGTATAGCCTGTCTGGAATGACTACCTCTACTAACAAGTGCAGCATATGTGCGGTCATCCCCATGCCTTTGTCCTGCCTACTGGTGGTGGCACTACCTGCCCAAGTAGTGTTAGGTGGCAGAGCCACACTACGTATTTGCCTAAGCAAGACTGCCTTGTGGTGTGTGAAGATTTTAGTTCATCCTTGGGTTGGTAAGATGACCAAACACTTTCCCGCAGCTGGCTTCCTTTCTACATAGTTTGGACATCTAGCAAAATGCAATGTTCCTACTCTTTCAAATGATAGGCGTCACTGCTAGCCATGGGTGGCCTTGCTTCAGCCACTTCCTTACTATTCATCCGGCTTATGTTCTTTGGTATGGTCTCTGACCAAACAGGAGGAAGCCTAGTGCTGGAACTAGTTGGAATAGTGGCACTGGTGGAAGTTAGTGGCCTTACATTGGTTTTGTCACCCACAATCTGGGTGGAACTAAACAACTTCAAATTCATCACTCTTCAGACACAACTGGAGAGGTTGGTGGCACTGGTGCTGTTTTGGAAGAAAACATCAGTGGTGGAGATTTAGGAGGACTAGGAGTTAGTAGACTATGATGAGCCTGAGGATCTACTTTTTCATGACAGTCTAGTAACTCTAGTTTCTCACAGTCTAGACTAAAGGCTAATGCTGCATCTTCGATGCTGAGAATCAGAGATATATCACCAGCAGCTAAACCACACATTGGGGACACCTGTTCAATTCCATCTTCCCTATGGCTACTAGGAACTAGAATATCTTCTCGTGTTCTAGCAGTAGTAGCAAATGTGCTACTGCTTTTATCACAATTGCTGCAAGGGCCACCAATACTTACTCTAAGATGTCCCTCTTAGGCTGCCTCAATGAATTGACAACAAGAACAGGTTGCAATAAAACGGACCAGCTGCTATGAAACGGCAGGTTTCACCATGGTAGTGGAAATTGCAGTAGTGGCAGTAGTGATACGACTGCCACTAACAATAATGCAGGTGGTTCCCAGGGAAGGTTCTTTAAACAGCTGACGAGTACAGGATGACAGCTGCTTTAGTGTTTCAGAAGACCTCTCAACCATGATAATGAAGCTCTGTTGCTTCTGCTGCGTGGTGCCAAATAAGTGGAATCTGGAACCTGCAGTTTCCCTTCATGTCCTCTTCAATAAGAGGGTGTGCCAAGTCAACTACTAAGTGTACCCCAGCCTTAAAGGCAGACAGGGCACACTTTACATGTTCACAAAATTAAAATGTAATTTCAAATTAAAAGATGATATACAAAAAACGAGATCACTACCAGAGGGTCAGACACACTGGCACTCGGGCTGCCTCGCTTGCACATGGTCAATAAACAAAGAGTGAGTTGCACGGTCTCGCAAAAGGCAAAACTCTAGTTGAAGTATACACACTAAAAACACATAAAACTAAGCCAAAAAAATGACTCCCAATATGCAACAGGGCAGAAATAAAAATGTCTCTATTGTATCTTGTGCCTCTGATTGGCCAAGTGTCTGTGACAAAATCACCATTTAAGAGCTGTCCTCCAACATTAACCACAAAAATTAACTAGTTTCATTGGACAGGGAATATAGAAACCTGATTGGACAAGCAAGCATTCCCCAGACTACGGTCAATTATTTCCCATCTATCCCTTCCCTCCCTCTGTTTACTTACTTGCTGCCATAAAAAAAACCACAAAAAAAAAACACGAATGGATCTGAAATAATGTTTATTAATAATTATGGATCCATTTAGTTTTAATCTGTTTTGTTAAAATGTTGAATGCATCCGAATCAAACAAAATTCTGACAAAAATCTATTTGTTTCAAAGTTATGGAATCAGGGCCTAAAACTTCCATTTGCCACTAGCCATTGGCAAGTGAAAGCTCAGCCTTGGTGAGTGTTTTGACAAGTGTTTTTAGATATATACCAATAAAGAAATGCTTAATGAATGCATGTTTTCATTAAGGATATATCTACTAAATGGTGTTATCGAATGTTTTACCATAAGAGGCAGAGTTTTGCATAGCAATCAAAAACAGGGTGAAAGGGACTATAAAAAAAAAAAAAAAAGTTAAATGCGGGGTACCACTGACAGGCATCGGCTGAGCGAGTTACCTGAGCCTGAGCGCACACTCCTGTCATAGACGTTTTGCAGAGACCCACACACAGCATAGAGTGCAGACACCGGGTAGAGGTTTCTTCACACATACCACAGAACCGTATTAAGTTTATGTTTAGGATTTCTCATTCTATGGTATAACGTACCTATGTGCATTTTAGCCTCCTACTCTCCAGTTTGGAATTGCATGTAACTACTCATGGGCATAATGCCCTCATTGTAAGTCTAACTAGTGCCTCTCTCTAATGGCATAGCTGATCTAACGTTCTAGCTTAACTTACACCACGTCAGCAATTACAAGCCTGCTATAGTTTATGTACAATTGCTGGCTATTATCAGAATTTCTCTTAAAATAAAAAAAATAAAAAAAAAGTGCAAGTCTATTACCATGACTTATAATGTACCTTCAACGTATCTTATCGCAATAACTATTAATGCCATGTCTTTATCCACTTGTTTATCTTTCTCTGCAGTGCAAAAATAAAGAATAAAAAAAAAAAAAAATACATATCCCTTTTTGACACCCACCCTTGCCCCTTGCGTTCTCAGGGCTTCTTTGGAGAATTGCAATCTGGATGATATTTAAAATGGAATGGAAAATGGAACATCAAACTTCGGTCTATTATCAGAATTTGACCAGCAGGTGGCAGTCTCAACTTGTTTGACACGATGACTGGCAGTCTGCGAATCTCAACTACAAAATGTTATAACAGCTTGGAAACACTGGAAGTTTTCTCAAGTGATTTTGATTTGTAATCTTTTGATTACCTTGTTTTGGTAATAAATCTTATTTTGCAATAAATCTAATGTTATAGTTTGATTCCTTATAGTGTCAGGAATACAAGACACCATAGCTGTAAAAACAGTTTAGGTCCACAGCCCCCCGTTAGAAAAGTAAAAGGTGTTTTACTCATCTTTATTCCAGCGCCGTGAGGCTCTCGCTGCTGCTCGCTCCGCCTCCATTCTGTCTTTTGGCGGAGATCACCAAAATTGACTATCTCAGCAGCGCCAGTCAGCATCTCCTCATACAGATGCATTGAATCATGGGGCGCCTTCAGTGTCTCCATTCACAACGTGGAGACTCTGAACATCAGTGCTGCGCAGTATGCAGCACTGACCCAGGAAGCACCCTTAGTGACTTCTACTAGAGGTTTTCCTAGGCAGTGTTTACATTCAAAAGTCTGAAGGTACTGACTATACGCACCAGAACAACTACATTAAGCTGTAGTTGTTCGGGTGACTTAGGACTGGTCCAAAAATCATAGTAAAAGTAGTACCTGAGAAATTGGAAACTGCTGCTATACTGGATCCTAGTCTACAACCCTTTCCTAGCCAGCTGCTTCTCTATTATATTTCAATATTAAGCAGACATGGCTGAGCCAATAGTTTCAATCTATAGGCTTGTGTTACTTTCATGCTCTTCTATTCAAGTAGAATTGTGATATCTGTATCCTTCACTTGCTGGGCACACAAGTAAATTCATAACCTTTACTGTATTCTATGGGGTCCAGTGATTTTTAGAATTTGTTCAGTTAATATGTAATTTGTGTTGTTTGTAGAGATTGTACTGTGGCCTCACTAGGTCTAATAGGTGCTTAAAGGGAAATTGAGATTTTTATGGATTATAATTATGTTTCCTTAACCCCTGCATCTGAAAAAAAAATAATGCTACAAAAATCACTGCATGTAGCTGTATCCCAAAACCGTGTTCCATCTTAGCTCCCTGACAATGTTACAAAGCGTCATAATCTGAAACGTGGTACGAAATTCTAAAAGTGGGGCAAACACCATGGAAACAGGAGGCGTATTCCGTGGTGACTGCTCCACTTTTAGAACTTTACATCAAGAGACTGATTAGTCTACTGCATTGCTTATCTACTCCAAAGCATGATGTGCCCTGCCGTGCCAGGACTGAACTGGATTGTAATGTCAGTTGCTAACAGGATTAATAAAGTGAGAATTGTGGGGAATTCAAAGTGAATTTCAAATTTAGGGCAAAATTGCTGAAGTGGAAAAATTCTCAAAGTCGGACACATGCTTCAATTTCGGTTATTTTGGTTGAAACTTTAAAATTCACTTTGAATTTCTGACAATACTCACTTTAGTGAATATGTGAGACTCTCATATATATTTCAATGCAAACAAAGCATCACATAAAAACACATACAAACAAAACACTGTATGAAATGATTTTTCAAGGTTTCATATTGCTGTGATTGTTCCATTTTATTGCATACAGCCTTTAGTCTATGTGAGAAGAGCGGTGCAGGGGAGATAATAAGATATTGATAGTGTAAGCAGTATTAAGCAGATCATCAAAATGGAACATTTATTTTACAAAAATATACATATATATATATATATATATATTTGTGTCATAAACAAAGGACATACTTAGCAATTGACAAATATACAATTTTTTTTTGGGGGGGGGGGGGGGGGAGTTCATATACATATATTTATTAATACCAATAAAGGTAAAATAAATACAATGTAGTCTGTGTCATGTTTTATAAGGTGATGGTGATGGTGTGGGACACATTTCCAATTATCACTTTAAACCAAAGCACTGAGATGACAACCACCTAGGTTTGATTCTTTTACAGCTGTGATTGTACTAGAAGATAGAAATGCAAGGTAATATGATCAAACAGTAAGCTCATGCTGATTGTAAGGGTCGCAGCTACCGTATCTTTGTAAATAGCAACTCATCTGATGATAGCATATGAGAACATTGCTCTTCAACTTAAAAGAAAGTCATTCTTCCATAGGGTATAGATGTACAATCAAATCCCCTGCGATGAAACAATGAAAGCTTGTTAACTACATAGTCTGAAATATAATTCAGAAGATCAAACATTGTGCTCCCAAAGAGAAATAATCAGGTCCTACTACTTTGAAAACTACTGAAAATGTTTCTATCCACAATATTACAAATAACACCATGTTTCCTATATAATTTACTGTTTACAATACATTTGCTTAAATCAAATTCTTTGCAATGGTTAAGTCTTCAATATGGGCTTAAAAACCAAAGCAGTTGATGTTTGGAACTAGCATGTCCCTCTCCACTTAAGAGCACTCTTCTCAGATTCTGAAATAAAGGTTAGGATTTCCAAGCAAACATGAGGGGCATTGTTTTTCTCCCACACACTTCTTTTGACGGGGTTCAACCAGGTGAAGGGTGTAAACTCAGTGAGAATATATACTCTATATCCGCCAAACATCTGTATTTAGCGATTATCCAAATATGTGTTCTCAAAAAAGTTTAGGAGACCCGTGGTAGTTTGGGGTCCAATAGACTTTAACCTGAAAACTCATAAGAGGTTTGAAGCATTGTTGGAATTCTCTTTTTTAGTGTACGTTACCCTTAATCATCCTGAATCAAAAAGAACATTTGATTATTCAAGGTAGAGGTGATGTTTCCATCCAATCTTCTAGGAGCACTAGATGTCTCCATCTGAAAATATCTTGATAATCCCTACCTCCTGAACTGCTGGTGGTCCTTGATTGGATGGCTTGAGAAAGTACACTGCTAATAATTCCTGTTGTACAGTACATCTGAAACGGGTGACACAGTTAAATTGCAAAGAAACTCTTTGTGGGTTAATCAAAATCATATGCACATGATATCTTCCTGTGTAGCAAAGAACAGAAATTTGGGGACTTAATTTAAATTGGGAGGACTAGAGTGGATTATGTGCTGATTGGAATTTTAGTATGGTAATCTGGTCGCTATAATAGGTTTAAACGTTTTAGTGCCATGGTAACTATTCTAACCAACGCAAATACACGCCAGTGAACCCGAAAACTATTTTTGAGCTCATTGCCTTTGAAAGAATAAAAACAAGCTTGTACAAAGTGTCTTAACATTCCTAGTATTAGACTATTCATCTTAATGTGCAATGCAAAACCAATGCAAGGAACCTGCGCTGTCAAATTTAATATACAAACGGGCCATAGCTTTGTTCAATCTACACACTGTATAGTAATTTGAAACACACAGAATTAAAAGCACTATGTCAGATGTAAACATGTCAAAAGGGGATTAGACACCATAACTAATGTGTTTTCAACATTAAAACAGTCCGAGTAACATTTAAAATGCATTTAAGAGTCATAATTTCTACTACAATCTCATTGTCAAGTGAATTTATAGAGTGGGGTATACATGTTTAACACAGCGGCTTGGTATGTACAAGGTTGTTTTTAGAAGTCTTTCAGGTTTTTCACTAAGGCAGGGGTAGGCAACCTTTGGCACTCCAGATATTGTGGACAATATCTCACTTGATGCTTTGCGAGCATTATGGGAAATGTAGTCCACAGTGTTTGGAGTGTTGATGGCTGCCTACCCCCGTACTACAGTCATAATTGTCTGGTATTCAAATCTGAACTAAAATCAAAACTAAAAATATAATGGACTGAGAATTTTATAAAATTCTTCTGTTCTTGCCTATAGTTTGAAATTTTCTTTTGAATTTATTTTAAGTTCCCAACACGTAACACTTTACTGGTTAACCCTGTATCTCAGAGACAAAAATTAAATATAATAGAACATCTCAAAAGCTAGTCACAATTTAAATTCTTGTTTCATATGAAATGTACAAAACTCTAGATTAAAGCCATTACCACAGTATTCACCAATGCCTTAACACTGGGGGCTAGATTCTATTACGAGACATAAGTTTAGTCTTTTTAGTTGAATAGCATTTTTCTCACAGAAGTCAAAAGGAAGAACTGGTATTTTATCACTTGAATTAAAAAACAGTCCTGTATCCAAAACTTACCTTTCAATTTCTCTTCCTCACTCGGAATCCATTATTTTCTTCATTTCTGGTCTTTTTTTCCTACAATACGCAAGGCAAAGTAGGGACTACAAACCCTTAAGTCCCATTTTACTACAATACATATCTGTAAAAACAGATGACAGGAGTAAAATAAATTAAAAAACAAATAACATTTGCGAAGCATGCAGGACACAGAATCCGGAGGATTGTAAAAAATATATATATATATACACACATATACAGGGTCAGCTCATGAGAGAGGAACACTCCAAGCATCATAAATAACCACTACATCCCATTGCAGTTGTTATGGTGCAGTGTAGCTCTCCCAGAGTAAGTAGACAAACCATTTGCAACCAGTTTGACTTAGCTAGGGTACACCAAGCACCTCTTCTCGTGCTGTCTGAAGCTCTCTGCACTGAGCTGGCCAGGTGGTACTGGTCTTATCTCATTGGCTGAGAGTACACATCTTTGTAGGTGCTTCAGGAGGCTGTTACATTGGGTAAGTTGTCAAACCATTACAAATGGTTTAATTACTTACCCTGGTAGAACATACCAGGGCACCACAGCCCACCTTTGTGGGCTGTGAGCCATGACCCCGACCGGTATCTCCTGCGCTGCACTGGTGCCTAACTTCCTTACTAGTTGCCCCCTGACTGTCTTTCAAGCGGAAGAGCTGGAGCATTTAACAGACCTCTATATGGAGTCCTATGTGGTTATGTTTACCGTCCTCACTAGTGCGGTTGGCTATCGATATGAAAAATACTGCACTTCACAAATTGATATTTAACAGTGAGATAATTCGGTGTTAAGTATCCTGCGGCACCGGAAGAGCTTGTCTCATTCCATTCCCTTCCCTTCTGAGCTACATCATACTGGAGATGGCTCATGTCTTGTTATACATCATATTGTTCCCACAATTCCCACACCTTATGGAAAGTTTTGGTTGTGTTGCGGACTACTGATGTCCATTAAGCAATTTTCCCTAATCTTGGTGAGGAACCTTGAGAGAGTGCAACTCTGGGCTTATCCAGTTTTGTGTTAGGGCTCTCCGGGCAGCTAAGTAAACCATATTGAACAGTTTTTGTTCATGCCTCGGCAATCCCTCTGTGGGCCTAAAAAAGAGACACACCCATGGATTTGCATAATCTTAGAGCTCAGGTCCACTACTTTCTCCCAAAACTCCCTCACCCTGGGGCAATTCTACCACGTGTCTGTAGCTTCCTTTATTGCCGCACAATCTCCAGCATGAGTCCGTAGGGCTTAATTTCATGTGGTATTGTTTGACAGGGGAGGTATACCATCTGAAAAGCGGTAGTGTCACACACATGGAAGATTGTGCGCATGCCTCCCATATGTCTTCCCATTCTATACCCTCCAGCACCTCACTCAGGTTGGTTTCCCATTGCTCGGTATGTCCCCTGACTGCTGAGGTTGAGCAATGATATTAGACCTGTTGGAGGTGTCTCTTTAAAGCATATCCTTTCGAAGAATGTCATAAGGGTGTTGGCAGCTACCCTAATCTCTTTCCTCCGTGAAAAGTCCCTTATTTGGATATACCTAAAGTAGTCTAGGGGAGCTTATACTTTTAAGTGATTATAGGTGACAATGGCCTTGTCTACGTACAAATGTACGTATCTCTGAAGACCTTAGTACTCCAGACCCTTAAAATCCCTTGCTCTCATTTACAGTGGGAAAGCTCTGTTTCGGAGTATTGGGGTCATTGGAGAACTGGGTTACTAAGAGAATGTTTTGAGGCAGTCAAGTCCCAGATCCAGATGGAGTTTAGAACTGCTGGACAACTGGTCTTAAGCAAGGCTCTATGTTCTTTGGGGACCAATATAATACATTGGGGAAGATCTGCCCCAGTCAGGAGTGATTAGATATCCAACCAGCACTTGGTGTCCAGTGGAGAGTGTCAGTGCGCGATCTGGGCTAGCTGTGCTGCAAGCTAATAATAGTATAGGTGTGGTAGGCCCAGCCCTCCCCTGTTCTTTGGTCTATGCAGTGTTTTACATGCTATACTGGGGCATCTTAACATTATCTTGTTCAAGGCCATATGAGGTGTCAATAATGGAAGTCTTGTATTCTGCACATCCATTGTGATGCCAGTTGAATTTTTTCATTATCATGGTATAACAAATTTAAATTAAATCTGCACGTTGCGATAACTAAATTCACATTACATGTATATAAAATAAGCGGTTTGTACACTTCATGCACCCACTGTAGGCAACGACCATACTAAGTCTGGTGAAATACCATTGGGTGGTCACACATCATGCATTGAGACGTAATTGTGTATCCTCACTAATACACAAGTATGTCCTCTCCAGACCCCTACGCTCTGCCTCTATGTTCTGACGCCCACCTTCAAGGCTTCTCTGTGGCTGTGCCGTTACTATTGAACCCCCTTCCCTGCTCTGTTAGAGTCTCACACAGTCCCTGTTCCTTCAAAAGATCATTGGAAACACAATTCTTCAATAAAGCATATCAAACGGTTAATAGCTTTCCCTCCCTGCACCTGGGTAACCCACCCAGCGTCCTCTCTTCAAGCCAAATGATTCCCATGTCGCTACTGCTGCCGTAATGTGGCACAGGTGGCAACCTTAAGGAACGCTGGCAGGACGTGCAGGGTACAAAAATATTACCAACCATATACTAATAAATAAAAATAAATAAACAAATGAATAAAAATTCCCTATTAGTCAGGTGGTGGAGTGCATGGTATGCACCTCCCCCTGGTGCAGATCATATAAGATAGCAGATTTGCAGTTGTAGCTCTCCAGATTTCCCAGTCGGTGCGCATCCAATGATTTCCATTGAAAAAACATTGAATCCAGTGCTTTCCTATGAGCTTTCAGGTCCCTTGACAGACGTTTAGTCTATCAATATGGCAGCCACTAGAGAAGTGTTTAACCGTTCAAGGTAAACATTGCCTTTTTTTGCAAAACAGCAAAATTTTTACCTTGAAGGTTCAAAATGACACGCCCACTGCACCCAGACTACTTCATTGAGATAATGTGGTCTGGGTGACTCTTGTGGTCCTTTAACCTCACTGGATGACCAGGGTTAATTATTAACCACAACTGGACCACCAGACAAGATAGCGCCCCCCCTCTGCAAACAAAGATAAACAGGAGATGGGGCAAATAATTTTTCCCAATGTATTTTTTTTATGCAGTTAAAGTAAAGTAAATATACACCATACATATAGCATACCGAGTAACCTCTGATTTAGGGTTTAATTGTAGTGTTGGCACTTTTAGATAAATATGTTGGCTTTGAGTTGAAGTTTAGGCACTCAGGCTCGAAAAAGATTTGCCTTCATTGACCTAGAGTGTCAGTTTAAGACTTCAGGCCTGGACACTAATGAGATGCTTCACTGATTCTGAGAAAAAATAGCCTTTAGCCTGAACAATTTCTCATAGGTCTTTACAGAGAGGAGTTAAACATTTTCGGTTCACATAGAAAACAAATACCTTATAATATCCCAAACAAAATGGTTCCGGGACAAGACATTTGAAACTCATCAGTAAAATCTCAAAACTCTTTTCTTAAGAAACCAGTTTGCAGAAGCGGACTTCTACGGAAGATTAAGAAGGTGAAAGGGCACCAGGAATGTAGATAGCTGTAACAATTTTGTCTACATCTTAAGGTTTACTGTTAACATCTGGGCTTGTTCTGCAAACTGATTTGGTCAATGTGTACATTCTTTAGCAATGGCAGCTCTAGTTTATTTGTGAAATACACTTCCCTAGTTTTGTGGGCAACATTCCAACATGTTTATTTGTTTTATGTTTAATTTGTCCCTTATAGAGTTGCAAATAAACGTGTTGAGATGTATGTATGAGAATTACACTGTAAGTTCAACAATTCCTACGTGGAGCATTGAATTTATTTTTATTTTTTTATAATTTGTTTTAAAACTATAGGTGTTTTTATCATAAATGGCTTGTGGTTAACATTGGAAGGTTCGACACGGTATATTGATTTACTATTTCAATGGTAGGTTGGAAACTCTCTTGAGCTGGACCCTCTTCGGTGTATCTTCTTGCAGCTTATACCTTCACTGGAATATTTTAAAGTGATGCAGAAAATGGTTAAACTAAGTAAAGGCTTTCAAACTGCATTTTGTAACATCACACTGCACCACAGTTATCCCCAATGCATGGGCCTTGCCATGTTTAAATAACAGGGAAATTCTATTTAAAACAATGTCAGCTTCCTGAGTGCTAGTTGTATTTAGATGTTCTTATTTTCCATTGTGTCATTTTGTGGGGGGGATAGCTTTTAGTGTTCAACATCAACATTCATATACGTTCAAATGTTTATGTTCATTTTCTTTGAACAATAACTAAGAAATAAAAATAACTAAAAAAAAGTTGATAAATACTGGAAGGGAGAGAGGTTTGTTCAAGGCTAAAAAAAAACCCATAGATGTTATCTGACTTCTTCAAAGGCTGCCAAACCACATAAAACTTGGCCAATTGGCCTAGCATTGTGCAAATCAGGAATTAATGTGTCCTCTTGCAGTTTATAGAGGAGATTATGTTCCCTAGGAGGAGATGTTTGTTTTCGACCTTGTGCCTTATGTCTAACTTCACAACCATCATGATGCGAAGAAGAGACATTTTTCGAATTTGATTTGTCTGTTGTGAGCTGACTTACCACCATTCTTCAATCTGAACCTGTCTAGTGAATCAGATCTTGTTTTTCTGCCCAGACTGACCTTTGACTTGGCTCTGACATACCAAATATCTGTTTTACTCATCTAGGCCGGTTATCTATTACGCAGATCACTGGGGGAGCCCTTTCAACTCCAAAGTTTTAGGTTTCACAAACACATTCAAACACTTATGGGCTCTGTTCATTATTCTGTACAGACAATTACACTTAAAATGGATTGGAGTGCACCACGCATTGTATGCTTACCTTTGTATCTTTCTTTGGAGTGCTACAAATCTATTTCCTTTCTGGTGAGCAGGTTTTTGAAGATTAATTGTTAAAATAGAGTTTTTATGTAAATTAAAAAAAAAAAAAGATACATATCTATATAGATATATTTTTTTTACTTTTTTTTTTAAAAGCATCAAAACTTAAAATTTTCTTATTATTTCTAACTTTCTGTAAAGTGTTCCTACAGGTTTACACACCATCAACACATAAGACGCCACAACGTTCACTCCAGCACCACAATCAGGAACACACACATACAATACCTCCGTCCTGTACATCATGCATTAACAAATAGGATTTAACCACACGACTGGGCATAGTTACCTGGGAGGATAAGATGGACAGTGATAAATCATCCAAAAGTATTTTTCACACAAACACCACAAACAAAATGAAGACACTCTGGGAATCTAAAGTACAAAAGAAAAAGTATCTAGACGAGAATCATAAAACCTTTAAAATGATATATATATTTATAACTCTACTAAATTTTCCAAAAGCACAGCATGGTTTTAACAGAATATGCACAGAGCTTCCAATTAAAACGAAGAGAGAGCAAGAATAAACTGCAAAATGTCATCCTTAGTAGCCCACACAGATGTTACCAGGAATCTCCTGTAAACAAAGGACATTTAGGAGTATCTTCTAATATTTCATCATTTCAAGCTATTCACTAAAGTAGACAGATTCTGAGCTTTATTCTTTGAAGGGTTATTATTCCAAGCATCATAACCACTGCTGTAGTAGTTGTTATGGATGCAAAGAGAACCCTGGCCCCTTCTCAAGACAACAGGGCAAACAATTTTGCAATGGTGTGTCCCCACCATGTGCAGAGGGCCCTCTAGTGGTCAGTGATGACTTCAGTCTTCTGCAGAGCTGCAGAAGCTGGAAGTAAATTCCGCCAGACATTCCTTGACTGTCACCGGCAGCTGACAACGCTCTGCTAATAAATACAATTCTGATAATAGGCAGCCAGAAACTGTAGGTCTGGACTTGCTAATAACGGGTATATTCCGTATATGCACGATTTCAAAGCCAAGCACAGCACATACAATGTCCAGGTATGTTGACCACTTTAGATCATTGATGACGTGGTCATGGTGCTTGAGTAACACTTTACAACACTGTATAGAAAAATAAAGGCTAAAATATCCAAAGTGTGATCATAGATAAGATGGACACATTTACCAAAATTAGCTTTTGTAACAAATAGTAATTTGAACAAATTTTAAAACAGATCACGCACATATATAAAAGTATTCACAAATCTGTTTAAAATAGACAAATAGCCATCAAAATGCATAACAAACACACCTAACAAACAAACGTGGTCAAACACAACTGATGATATGCTCAATTTAAATGGCTTTGGTTCCCTATCGGAAAGTGGTGGAAGCCTTTCTGGCACAATTTTTCAGAGACCATTTGAATCAGACCCAATGTCCTTTCTTTTTTGGATGCTGAAGGATTTCCCTTCACATGCATCAAGACGTATTCAATAAAATAACTTTGGTGGTACATAGGGTTTTGGCCACAGTCTGGCTCAGGAACATAGCCCCTTCCAACCAGGAGGTGGATGCCAAAATAGCAGAACATTTTTAACCCCTTAAGGACCAAGTTTCTGGAATAAAAGGGAATCATGACATGTCACACATGTCATGTGTCCTTAAGGGGTTAATGGATACATTTACATCTCCTGTGCATCATACTCTTCCCCCTTTAAACAAGATATGGGATCTCTGGTTAGACTACACCACTATTTGCAGCACTGGGTACATCACAGCCAGTCTCCTCCTTCCCAATTTTTTTTTTTTTTTTTTTTTTTTAGGTAAAAAGAGTCAAAAAACCAAAAATAGTTGTTATTTAAAATAATATTGATACCTTCCAAGATAAAATCGATTTGGGCAGGAGGGATTCTATTTTCTTTAGTTAAAATGTCTCTGATCGCCTGGCATCATATATGGTGGGGTATAATAGTGTACAGAGATTGTACATCACATGTAGCTAAAATGTAGTTGGTTTGCCATTTAAAATTGTCTAAAAAATGTAGTAATGACGTAGAGTCTTTTAAGTAGGAGCGCATTAGTTTAACGGATGGTTGGAGGAGTATGTCAATGTATTCTGACAAATTGCACTATTTTTGGTTTTCTGACTCTTTTTACCTACAAAAACAAGGCACTTCGATGGGTACAAGGTTCGCCCCAAGCTACACCAACCTTTTCATGGCCGACTGGGAATCCACGGCCATATGGGGAAGGCACACCTGGTGTACGAACCTTGTAACATATTTTAGATATATCGACAATTTATTTTTTATTTGGGAAGGCACAGAAGCTCTTTTTAACTCTTATCCACCACCTCAACATTAACAATAGAGGCATCACCCTGACCCACGAAACAAGTAATGGATCTATAAATTTCCTAGACCTCAACATTTTCATTACAGACAATACCATCCACACCAAAACATTTTTCAAAAAAGTCTGTCAACACAGCTATTGAAAGGTCAAGTTGTCATTACAAACCTTGGTTAGAAAGCACCCCTCAAAGCCAATTTTTACGACTTAGAAGGAACTGCTCATAAATAGAAGATTTTAACACACAAACCAATTTTCTAAAAAACGAATTCATTGAGAAAAATTACTCACCAACCCGTCTCAACACCACCATAAACACAATCACCAATAAAGATAGAGCAGACCTCTTAACCTACAAAACCCAACCTACTACTAACTCCATGCCTCTTCCTGTTATTTTCAATTTTAATAATAAAAGTGGCCATATCAAAAACGTTATCAAAAAACACTGGCACCTTTTAAAAGAAGATGAAGTACTGAAAAATATTACACCAGACAAACCTAATGTCGTTTCTAGAGGTGCTCCCAATTTTAAATCCATTCTGACCACAAATTTTACTAAAGAAACTAAACCTGTTATTAACTCTTATGCCCAATGCCAGCATTTTTTTACAAATGTAAAAGATGTATTGTATGCAAGAACACAGACCCCTCTGTCCCCTCCAAAACCACTAGTTTTACATCCAACATTACCAACAAAACCTATAAAATCAAAGATTTAATCAGCTGTGATACCAAAAATGTCATCTACCTGCTGGAGTGCCCCTGCGGTCTCCAATATGTAGGTATGACTACTAGAAACCTTAAAGTGAAACTGAGTGAACACTGTAGAAATATTAAAAAAGGCTACCTCAATCACTCAGTCTCTAAACACTTCTGCACACATAATAACGACACAAAACTTCTTAAATGTATTGGCATAAAAAAATGTGTAATACCATGGAGAGGTGGTAACATTAAGAATATACTTGGCAAAGCTGAGATGGAATGGGTTTTTAATTTAAAAACTCTTACCCCATCTGGCTTAAATGTTGATTTTGATCTGTTTAATTTTATATATATTCTTATCTCTTACTTTTGTTATACTACTACCTTTACTAATATGCACCTCTTGCTCTTATCCATTATGCCTGAAATTGTACTATTTACTCCTGTACCAATATGCTTCATACTGATCTGCTATATACCTTTTATGTATATTCCTCTCTATGCACCCCCATTCATTATGCATCTTATCCTTTCATGTATTTTATGTATATGTATTTTCATATGTATTCCAAATATGTATTTATTATTTATTATTATTTTTATTTAAATGTATTTATATTTCCTTTTTTCCCCTTCTCCCCCTCTCTCCCTGCAGCTCCACCCTCTTGCCATTCGAATGCCGATACCCTCTACATAGAGGTTCGGCATTGATGTATTCATACTCTAACCACACATGCCCAGTGCGTGGTTGGCTCTTTTCCCCTCCCCTCCCGGTCCATTCCGTCAGCCGCAACATGGCCGACGGCCCCTGACTGATCGCATGACGCGATCAGTCACTCCTACCTTCCCCACCACGCTCCCCTCAACCACGCTACTGAGCGCAACTAAACTACAATCCCCATAATGCCCTGGTTACTTTTACTTCCACTGGCAATTTTACTGTTCCAGTACTCCAAGAAATCCCAGGTGGGGATCATACCACCAATGCCTATTCATAGAGCAGTACCTCTGCTCTATCTTTGTGAGTATTATTTTATCTTCTATTTTACTCTCTTATCCCATCACAATTGAGAGCACTATTGTTGCCTTTTACTCTTCTCTTTTGGAGCTTTGGACTACCAGACGGTGCTGACGGACGTACTGCCGCTACATGTCCCATAAACAGGGATTATACCGCTGTACGCTATCCACACCAGAGCTGGCCATAGCTCCCTCAAATGTGAGTTCTTTACCATCTCTACCTATTGCACACTGAACCCCATCACAATTGAGAGCACTATTGTTGCTTTCTATTTTCTTTTCCGAGTTTTGGACTACCAGACGGTGTTGACGGAGACCTCTCCCCTACATATCCCATAAGCGGGGATTATACCGCTGTACGCGATTCACACCAGAGCTGGCCATAGCTCTACTGAATGTCAGTTCTCTATTTGTTATTTACTGCACTTTGAATTTTACATACTGCACCATTGGTCGCCTTTACCTCACTTGTATTTCCATATACTGAAGGTCAACACCAGACGCACCTACCTCTATCAAGAAACCTAATCAAGTATTCACGACTATCCACCGGTATCCTAGCGATATTTTACTGGACTACCTTCCTCCATTTTGGCGCAGCCCTTATAGATTTTTTTCAATATGTAGTAATGTAGTTTATTTTTTTTTTTATAATTTATCACAACAAAACAAGTGCTATTCTGGGGCAAAGTGCTAAATATGTCCAAGTCACAATGGAAATCAAAACAATCGCTCAACATTTAGCACTTTGCACCCCAAAATAGCATCTGTTTTGCATTTCTAGATCTCTAACATCGGGGGAGACTTATCAAGGCAAAACCAAGAGAGCCATTTACTAAAGTAAAGAATAATTGAATTTCAAATTTAAGGCTGGTTTAACTGAACGGAAAGCATATCTAACAAGAGAATTTTAACACGGACTATTTCAACCTTAAATTTGAAATTCACTTTCAATTCATTATGAATTCTTAATTTAGTGAATAATCCTGTAAGTGCCTTTCTTAAAAGTGCTAAATAAAGAGCTATCACCATGGAAATAAAAAAAAACGAACCAAAACAATCTCACTGTTCTGAGCACATTACCGGTTTGCGTTGATAAATCTCCCCTTTAGTGTTTGTTTAGCCATACTATGTAATGGCCGATAGCTTGCCGTGTAGAATGTTGGTGTTCTAAAGACAATTCAAAGTGAATATCAAGGTTAAAATAGCTGAATTAAAAAAATTCTCTAAGACAACTACCCTATATACTTGTCTATAAGTCGTTCTCGTGTATAAGTCGAGTGCACTTTTTTGACAAACAATTGTGAAATATGCCATGACTCGTGGTAAGGTCGAGGATGGAATGGCTCCCCTTCTGTTCGGTTACCGAACAGACTGTGTGGTCTCCCTTGTTAACACCTCAATCACAGACCACCCCTGGCTGTTAACCACAAACAAGCACTCCCTGGGTGGCCGCCATTCGTTTTTACGAATGCAGGCAGCTGTACATGGTCGTCGACGGCAAGGATCTCTGAGGCGGCTACGCAAGGCCGCGAACCCCGCTGAAACCTTTACCCTTGCCCATTCGACTTCCCGATCAGCTAGGAGAAAGACGTTTGGGAGTCGACATTGCCCAACATTTAATGTACAAAATTCTATCGACACTAGCACTGACCCGTGGATAAGTCGACTTTGTGTTTTAAAATTAAGTTTAGGACTAAAATGTCGACTTATACACTTGTATATACGGTACTCTGGCCTAATTCACTTTAGTAAATAACCCTGTTGGAGTTAATATTAAAGGGACACTCAAAACGTAAACTTGCACAGGTAACTTGCTTGCAGTCCAGTCCACTTTCCTTGGCTGCCAGGTTATATTCATGTTGCGTACCTGTTTGGCACTCACTTTGGCACTGAGAAAGAAGATACAACTAAAAATCCAAAAAACATGCCCAAAATAGTTGTATCTATTGTTCCTCGAATAGCAGAAAGTGACAAGTCAAAAAAAAAAATGAAAAGCACACAATGCTAGCCATTCTTCTCAAACAAAGAAAAGATGATGATAGTGACTTGTGATTTGGATTCACAAGTGCCATAAATAAATATTGTCCTGAAGCACAATGTGTACTTTTCATAACCGTTCCTTAGCACCTGCTAAATTACGTCGTCACTTTGAGCAAAACCACGCAGAGTACAAAGATAAAGACATTGACTTTTTTAAGTGAAAGCTAAAGGATTATCAGAAGAGCAAAAACTTTCAAAATACTAATGCAAAAGGCTTCTTACAGAGTGAGTTACCGCATAACACTTGCAGGAGAAGCACACACAATTGGGGAATCACTAATAAAACCATGTGCAAAAGAAATAGTGTCATGTATTTTAAGTGAGAAGTTGAGTAAAAAAATTAGAGCTGTGCCACCTTCCAACAACACCGTTTTGCGCCGTATTCATGATCTTGCTGATGACATCCATATTGAACTAATTTCTCGACTGCATCAATGTGATGGGTACTCACTGCAATTAGACGAGTCCACAGATGTTGCAGGACTTTCAATTTTGTTGTTTTTTTGTTAGATATAATTTTCACAAACAGATGGAAGAAGACTTGCTTCTGTGTGAAACTTTGAAAACTCATACCACTGGTGAGAACATCTTTAACTGTATCCAGTAGTTCATGAACACACACAGTATAAATTGGGACAAATATGTAGATGTATGCAGTGATGGTGCCTAAGAAATGGTTGGGAAAGTGGCAGGCGCTGTTACACGAATAAGAAATGTAGCAGAAAACAGCACTCACTGTGTTCTTCACAAACATGCACTGGTAGCTAAAAATATTTCAATCTCACTTAAAACCGTGCTAGACAAATCGGTCCAGATGATTAATTTTCATAAAAAGTCGACCATTACAGTCACGACTATTTAAAATTATATGTGAAGACATGGTTAGTCACTACTCTGCTCTGCTTTTGCATTCAGAAGTCCGTTAGAATGTTTGAATTGCGTCAAGAGTTGTTTGCATATTTCCAGGATCATACATTTGGATTATCTGAGCAATTAACAAACACTTTGTGGTTATCCAAAGAAGCATATCTTGCAGACATATTCACAAAATTAAGTGACACATGTTTATCACTCCAAGGAAAAAAAGCTAGGATTTTTAATGCAAGAGATAAAATATTTTCACTGTCTCGTAAGCTGCAGTTTTGGACCTCATCTGTTGAGCAAAATAGTTTGAACTCTTTGCCAACACTTAGGGATTTTCTTAAAGATTGAACTTGAAGATTAAATTCGCAATGAAGGGGGCGGGGCCGGGCCGCCGAGCGGAGCGGCAGCCATCTTCATCAGCTCCGATCTTTGCTCTCTAAAGATGGTGATTTACTGCCAAAAGTGCCCAGCAGACCACGAATTAAAACTACATATGCCTGTGGGAACCCACCAGAGACCACAGAAATGTCTGTAGAAATACCAAGCCTGCCGAAGTCAAAGGCCTACCTCCAGGCTCCACTCCGACGCCTCGATGGACAGCAATGGCGGAACATGCCAGCCTGCTCCTAAAGGTGCCTGTGGCTGCTCCCTATAGCCCTGTGGGACATGATGCTGAGGGCGGGTGGCGGCCCGGTCCCGCTCCCCCCCACCTAAATGGGGTACTGTCCCGCAACTTAAGTTGCATCCAGGAATGGCGATCCCCCATCCTCCCACCAGACCTATGGGGCGCGAACAACCTACACGAGGTGCCCGGGAATGCCGGTACAAGAAGACACACTCACGTGCCGTAGGAGACTGCAACATGTCGCACATAAGCCCTGGGGACTGTGGACCTGTGGAAAGAGCCACCCGGAACTTCCACCCATCGGAGGCATGTTGTCCTCAATCTCTGGGTTTGTGGGGGGCCTGGAGAGACTTGTCCCCAGCACCGCGAGCCCTGTGGAACCGGATAGTGTGGAGCAGCGGTGTACCGGTGGCCGCGAGCGAACCATGACGGAATCAAGTGTGTGGCCGGAGCTGGGAGAGACATCTCAGGGGACAATGTCTCACAGAGTCCCTGAAGGTGTGGGGGAGGTGCAGGAGATGAGCGGCCTGTGGACCCTGGGGGGGGGCCCGCGGACTGTTTCACTCACCGAGTGCCCACTGTGCCACAGATCACTCTGCTCGAGGGAAGGAACGGAGGGGGGAATCAGGAAAGAGGCCAAAGACCCTCTGGGAGCCAAAGCTACCATGTTGCAGGCAGCCTACCAAGGCTTACCTTTACCAGACTATGGACTGCCATAACTAAACGAGAGGGGGTGGGGGGGGTGGGGGGAAGCCTGTGTACTGTGTACTGTCTGCATTCCCCATGTGTTCTCCTTAAATTTACTTAAATTGTTTCTTATCTCCCTTTATTAATTTCATTCAGGGTGTTCTGATATGCCCGGCTGCGCGTGCATGGCACAAGGCCCCTTGAGGCACAGGGAAAATATTCCACTGGCGCCTAACAGGGGACCTCACGTAGGCCCTTTTCCCTAACCCATGTTTCCCCTTCCTAGAAGACTGAAACAATTTTTTTTTTTTGTGTTGCTGTTTTCATATATACACATACATGTATATAATCTGCTGCAACTCACAATACGCCTAACCCAGTTGTATGCCAAATAAGCTCCGCTATATATCGCACCAGTGTGCAAGTAGTGTCGTACCCAACGGTTTAACTAACACTGGCAACCTGTATACGCTCCCAGGGACCGATCTCTGCTATGATTTCCATTTTACTTATCTTCTCATTTTTAGCAGACACAGGATTTAAGTCAATACGCCTAACTACGAAGTTTTATCAACCTGTGCTACTACCCACCTTCCAACTTAAACTACCAAGGCTTTAGCTCGTACCATTACAGTGTGAAGGAATACATAGCCACACTATAACTTTACTAGTTTAGGCATGCATGGCTAACATCACTTACATACAGCCTTATTATCATCAGGGCATTTATATAGTTAGGCAACGGCTCAGGAAGATTGCTTATACTACCCCCCTTTTTTTTTTCTCTTTTCCCCAATACATGCAGAAACTAGACAGACACAGTAGCGCTTACGTACATTGCTTTCTCACCATAGTCACCACTTTGGACACGCATACATGGATGTGAATACCATGTAGACTGTTATCTATACCTTACATTTAACCAGTTTTGACATACCAACTATAAGTAATTATTACTGCCCATTTCTTGTTGTCTATGTGTATACATTAATAATAGGATTTTAGGTTTAATAGGTTTTATGACATTATAATTGAACATTTATTGTAAGCATAAATTTTGTTTTACTTTAGGCACCAACTTATGCCATGCTACACGTTATCTGCTACTCAAATCTAGTCCATATGTTAAAAAATGTTTATAGCTTGTAACAAACGATAACAAAAAAGAAAAAATGTGCAGTTCTTTAGTGCCACCTTGCGAATCTTGATGGATAAAATATGCGTGCTGTTGTGGCACATTACGAATGCTTGTTATTTTCATGCACAGAAAAATAAAGAATTATAAAAAAAAAAAAAAAAAAATTCGCAATGAAATTGTAGATCATCTTCGCCATTTAATCACATCTATTAATCAGTATTTTCCATTCTTGAATGAAAACAACGAGTGGGTTCGAAATCCATTCATAAAAGACAAGCCAGCCAATTTGTTTGATGTAGATTTTGAGAATCTGACCGATATAACTTCTGACAGTCAACTAAGCCAAAAATGTAAACAAGTTTCTCTTATTGCTTTTTGGGGTGATTTACACGAAGAATACCCAGAATTGTCCAAGCGGGCAATCAAAGTTCTGTTGCCATTCACCAGCACATACTTATGTGAAACTGGATTCTCGCTTTACTCTGCAACAAAAACAAAGTATTGAAATCGACATCGACTTGACGCAACTGTAGACATGCAAATAAAATGTTCAACAATTAAACCAGATATAAAAAGAATTTGCCAGCAAAAGAGAACGTTACACTCTGCTCATTGAAAGGTTTGCGCTGCGCTTCTCTACGGCACACATTTTTTTGTTGCAGTTCCAAAGTTGTGCTATACCATGTCAAAGGGTTCCAAGGAATTGAATTGGGAAACCCTGATCTATACACAAAATCACTTTATTAAGCTAAAGTTGCTTTGGTGCTTGAAGCGTCCCTTTATTCAGAAAACATTCATGCTATTTTGTTACAATTGTTTACATTCTTTTTTTTCACATTAATATACACCTAACAGCATAATGACAAAGCAAAACTACAGCTATTTCACAACATTGCAAATATATTTAATTGGGGGGAACCCAACCCAAAACTAAAATATATCACTTTGACATACATATTCAGACCCTTAACTCGTAGTTAAGTAGTTGAAGCACCTTTGGCATCCATTACAGCCTCAAGTCTTTTTGGGTATGATGCACCAAGCATTGCACACCTGGATTGGGTAGTTTCTGTCTTCAATCTCTGCAGATCCTCACAAGCTCTGTCTGGTTGGATGAGGACCAATGCGGCGGGTCCGCCTTTTTCACATCTTGTGGCTATTCTTGCATTGTCTTGGCTGTGTGTTATATACACACACAAAAATATACACACACACACTTTTTTTATTTTATCCCAATGCATGATTAAAAAAATGTCCAATAGCCTGAAACCAGCGATTAACTGCAGTTTTAACCTTGTGGTTCTCATTCGCATGGCACATGGATCTGGTCTGGAGGTTGAAGTCACAGAGCATATAGCTAGGTATCAAAATGATTGTGATGAATCTAAACACAATACAACTCCTCACAGACCAGACCTAGTGCCATTCTCATGAGCCCCACAAGGTAGAAACTGCAGACCATGCTAAATAAAGGAGTACAGACAATCAACTTTTCAAATATGAAAGCTATTTAATAAAGTACATCAATCAGGCAACGTTTTGGTCACAAACCGTTTCCTTAGCCATGGCTTGAAAAAGTTTGCAGTTTGTGACCTAAATGTTGCCTGGTGATGTGCTTAATTAACAGCTGTCATATTAGACAAGTTGAGTGCATGGACTCCTTTCTTTTGTCGGAATATTGTGACTAGGGGTATAGACCTACTGCAGGGCACCAAAGCACCACATCCCTGTTGGGTATCACTGTGACTTAAGGAAACTTCCTATGAGAGGAGTGCAGTTCCGTCCCCTGTTGGTTTGTGGAAACTGTAGTCTATGGCTAATTTCTGAACACTGATTGTTTGATCGTTTTGGTTAAAACAAAAACGGTGTCTGTTGTAAGGATATCTGCAGAAATGCAGTGTTAAGTCTGAAACACAATGCCTGTCTGTGCTCATTTTCATGTCAAGTTAGAACCATTGCGATAGTTGTGGAAACAGCATTTGATGAGTTTCTATGCCCCAGAAGGACCTCTCAAAGTTCATTTTGAGATATGCACTGTTGGGAGTTGCATTGTGTGCAGCCTCACCACAATCTTTTGGTACTACATTTAAAACTAAAATTATTTGTACTTATAGCATTGTATACACTGGACTACATTGGTAAATATAGATAATTTTTTTTTATTATGATGCCATAATAATATATATATTAATATCTTCAAAACTAAGCCATGCTTTTTTAGAATAGCATTGTCTGCTATAGATTTTATTTTTTAAATGTCATCCTTTTGCCTTTTTGTTAAGATGTTTATTGAAATCAAAATTCTGCATTTGTTAAATGGCTGCCATATTATAAGTGGCACTAATGCAAGTGACATTGCTTGTTTTAATGCAAAGTGCAAACAATATCTCTAGAACTGCATCAGTTTAA